>NW_026529934.1:0-344837 GCF_028500815.1 Rissa tridactyla
CGCAGCCCCCAGGTCTGTGGGGCTACGCAAGCGGTTCCCAAAGAGCTTTAGAACAAGGCATAGTTTTCCCTGCTGGCTCTTTGGGCGGTGGACCCATCTCCAGCCGTATGGCCATTTTTGTGCCTGATGCGGCGCCAAGTGGGAAAGGGTGGCTTTGAGGCTGAAGGCAGCAGGAAAGCCCGCAGCCCCCAGGTCTGTGGGGCTACGCAAGCGGTTCCCAAAGAGCTTTAGAACAAGGCATAGTTTTCCCTGCTGGCTCTCTGGGCGGGGGACCCATATCCAGTCGTATGGCTATTTTTATGCCTGGCGCGGTGCGTAGTGGGAAAGGGTGGTGTCGAGGCTGAAGGCAGCAGGAAAGCCTGCAGCCCCCAGGTCTGTGCGGCTACGCAAGCGGTTCCCAAAGAGCTTTAGAACAAGGCATAGTTTTCCCTGCTGGCTCCTTGGGCGGGGGACCCATCTCCAGCCGTATGGCCATTTTTGTGCCTGGCGCGGCGCCAAGTGGGAAAGGGTGGTGTCGAGGCTGAAGGCAGCAGGAAAGCCCGCAGCCCCCAGGTCTGTGGGGCTACGCAAGCGGTTCCCAAAGAGCTTTAGAACAAGGCATAGTTTTCCCTGCTGGCTCTTTGGGCGGGAGACCCATCTCCAGCCATAGGCCATTTTTGTGCCTGGCGCGACGCCAAGTGGGAAAGGGTGTTGTCGAGGCTGAAGGCAGCAGCAAAGCCCGCAGCCCCCAGGTCTGTCGGGCCAAGCAAGCGGTTCCCAAAGAGCTTTAGAACAAGTCATAGTTTTCCCTGCTGGCTCTTTGGGCGGGAGACCCATCTCCAGCCATAGGCCATTTTTGTGCCTGGCGCGACGCCAAGTGGGAAAGGGTGGTGTCGAGGCTGAAGGCAGCAGGAAAGCCTGCAGCCCCCAGGTCTGTGGGGCTACGCAAGCGGTTCCCAAAGAGCTTTAGAACAAGGCATAGTTTTCCCTGCTGGCTCTTTGGGCGGGGGACCCATCTCCAGTCGTATGGCTATTTTTATGCCTGGTGCGGTGCGTAGTGGGAAAGGGTGGTTTTGAGGCTGAAGGCAGCAGGAAAGCCCGCAGCCCCCAGGTCTGTGGGGCTACGCAAGCGGTTCCCAAAGAGCTTTAGAACAAGGCATAGTTTTCCCTGCTGGCTCTCTGGGCGGGGGACCCATATCCAGTCGTATGGCTATTTTTATGCCTGGCGCGGTGCGTAGTGGGAAAGGGTGGTTTTGAGGCTGAAGGCAGCAGCAAAGCCTGCAGCCCCCAGGTCTGTGGGGCTACGCAAGCGGTTCCCAAAGAGCTTTAGAACAAGGCATAGTTTTCCCTGCTGGCTCTCTGGGCGGGGGACCCATATCCAGTCGTATGGCTATTTTTATGCCTGGCGCGGTGCGTAGTGGGAAAGGGTGGTTTTGAGGCTGAAGGCAGCAGCAAAGCCCGCAGCCCCCAGGTCTGTGGGGCTACGCAAGCGGTTCCCAAAGAGCTTTAGAACAAGGCATAGTTTTCCCTGCTGGCTCCTTGGGCGGGGGACCCATCTCCAGCCGTATGGCCATTTTTGTGCCTGGCGCGGCGCCAAGTGGGAAAGGGTGGTGTCGAGTCTGAAGGCAGCAGGAAAGCCCGCAGCCCCCAGGTCTGTGGGGCTACGCAAGCGGTTCCCAAAGAGCTTTAGAACAAGGCATAGTTTTCCCTGCTCGCTCTTTGGGCGGGAGACCCATCTCCAGCCATAGGCCATTTTTGTGCCTGGCGCGACGCCAAGTGGGAAAGGGTGTTGTCGAGGCTGAAGGCAGCAGCAAAGCCCGCAGCCCCCAGGTCTGTGGGGCCAAGCAAGTGGTTCCCAAAGAGCTTTAGAACAAGGCATAGTTTTCCCTGCTGGCTCTTTGGGCGGGGGACCCATCTCCAGTCGTATGGCTATTTTTATGACTGGCGCGGCGCCAAGTGGGAAAGGGTGGCTTTGAGGCTGAAGGCAGCAGGAAAGCCTGCAGCCCCCAGGTTTGTGGGGCTACGCAAGCGGTTCCCAAAGAGCTTTAGAACAAGGCATAGTTTTCCCTGCTGGCTCTTCGGGCGGGGGACCCATCTCCAGCCGTATGGCCATTTCTGTGCCTGATAGGGCGCCAAGTGGGAAAGGGTGGCTTTGAGGCTGAAGGCAGCAGGAAAGCCTGCAGCCCCCAGGTCTGTGGGGCTATGCAAGCGGTTCCCAAAGAGCTTTAGAACAAGGCATAGTTTTCCCTGCTGGCTCTTTGGGCGGGGGACCCATCTCCAGCCGTATGGCCATTTTTGTGCCTGGCGCGGCGCCAAGTGGGAAAGGGTGGTGTCGAGTCTGAAGGCAGCAGGAAAGCCCGCAGCCCCCAGGTCTGTGGGGCTACGCAAGTGGTTCCCAAAGAGCTTTAGAACAAGGCATAGTTTTCCCTGCTTATTCTTTCGGCGGGGGACCCATCTCCAGCCGTATGGCCATTTTTGTGCCTGGCGCGGCGCCAAGTGGGAAAAGGTGGTTTTGAGGCTGAAGGCAGCAGCAAAGCCCGCAGCCCCCAGGTCTGTGGGGCTATGCAAGCGGTTCCCAAAGAGCTTTAGAACAAGGCATAGTTTTCCCTGCTGGCTCCTTGGGCGGGGGACCCATCTCCAGCCGTATGGCCATTTTTGTGCCTGGCGCGGCGCCAAGTTGGAAAGGGTGGTGTCGAGTCTGAAGGCAGCAGGAAAGTCCGCAGCCCCCAGGTCTGTGGGGCTACGCAAGCGGTTCCCAAAGAGCTTTAGAACAAGGCATAGTTTTCCCTGCTGGCTCTTTGGGCGGGAGACCCATCTCCAGCCATAGGCCATTTTTGTGCCTGGCGCGACGCCAAGTGGGAAAGGGTGTTGTCGAGGCTGAAGGCAGCAGCAAAGCCCGCAGCCCCCAGGTCTGTGGGGCCAAGCAAGCGGTTCCCAAAGAGCTTTAGAACAAGTCATAGTTTTCCCTGCTGGCCCTTTGGGCGGGAGACCCATCTCCAGCCATAGGCCATTTTTGTGCCTGGCGCAGTGCCAAGTGGGAAAGGGTGGTGTCGAGGCTGAAGGCAGCAGGGAAGCCTGCAGCCCCCAGGTCTGTGGGGCTATGCAAGCGGTTCCCAAAGAGCTTTAGAACAAGGCATAGTTTTCCCTGCTTGTTCTTTGGGCGGGGGACCCATCTCCAGCCGTATGGCCATTTTTGTGCCTGGCGCGGCGCCAAGTGGGAAAAGGTGGTTTTGAGGCTGAAGGCAGCAGGAAAGCCCGCAGCCCCCAGGTCTGTGGGGCTACGCAAGCGGTTCCCAAAGAGCTTTAGAACAAGGCATAGTTTTCCCTGCTGGCTCCTTGGGCAGGGGACCCATCTCCAGCCATATGGCCATTTTTGTGCCTGATGCGGCGCCAAGTGGGAAAGGGTGGTTTTGAGGCTGAAGGCAGCAGGAAAGCCTACAGCCCCCAGGTCTGTGGGGCTACGCAAGCGGTTCCCAAAGAGCTTTAGAACAAGGCATAGTTTTCCCTGCTGGCTCCTTGGGCGGGGGAACCATCTCCAGCCGTATGGCCATTTTTGTGCCTGGCGCGGCGCCAAGTGGGAAAGGGTGGTTTTGAGGCTGAAGACAGCAGGAAAGCCTGCAGCCCCCAGGTCTGTGGGGCTACGCAAGTGGTTCCCAAAGAGCTTTAGAACAAGGCATAGTTTTCCCTGCTAGCTCTTTGGGCGGGGGACCCATCTCCAGCCATAGGCAATTTTTGTGCCTGGCGCAGCGCCAAGTGGGAAAGGGTGGTGTCGAGGCTGAAGGCAGCAGCAAAGCCTGCAGCCCCCAGGTCTGTGGGGCTACGCAAGCGGTTCCCAAAGAGCTTTAGAACAAGACATAGTTTTCCCTGCTGGCTCCTTGGGCAGGGGACCCATCTCCAGCCATATGGCCATTTTTGTGCCTGGTGCGGCGCCAAGTGGGAAAGGGTGTTTTCGAAGCTGAAGGCAGCAGCAAAGCCTGCAGCCCCCAGGTCTGTGGGGCTACGCAAGCGGTTCCCAAAGAGCTTTAGAACAAGGCATAGTTTTCCTTGCTGGGTCTTTGGGCATGGGACCCATCTCCAGCCATAGACCATTTTTGTGCCTACCGCGGCGCCAAGTGGGAAAGGGTGGCTTTGAGGCTGAAGGCAGCAGGAAAGCCCACACCCCCCAGGTCTGTGGGGCTACGCAAGCGGTTCCCAAAGAGCTTTAGAACAAGGCATAGTTTTCCCTGATGGCTCTTTGGGCGGGGGACCCATCTCCAGCCGTATGGACATTTTTGTGCCTGGCGCGGCGCCAAGTGGGAAAGGGAGGCTTTGAGGCTGAAGGCAGCAGGAAAGCCCGCAGCCCCCAGGTCTGTGGGGCTACGCAAGCGGTTCCCAAAGAGCTTTAGAACAAGGTATAATTTTCCCTGCTGGCTCTTTGGGCGGGGGACCCATCTCCAGCCGTATGGCCATTTTTGTGCCTGGCGCGACGCCAAGTGGGAAAGGGTGTTGTCGAGGCTGAAGGCAGCAGCAAAGCCCGCAGCCCCCAGGTCTGTGGGGCCAAGCAAGCGGTTCCCAAAGAGCTTTAGAACAAGGCATAGTTTTCCCTGCTGGCCCTTTGGGCGGGAGACCCATCTCCAGCCATAGGCCATTTTTGTGCCTGGCGCAGTGCCAAGTGGGAAAGGGTGGTGTCGAGGCTGAAGGCAGCAGGGAAGCCTGCAGCCCCCAGGTCTGTGGGGCTACGCAAGCGGTTCCCAAAGAGCTTTAGAACAAGGCATAGTTTTCCCTGCTTGTTCTTTGGGCGGGGGACCCATCTCCAGCCGTATGGCCATTTTTGTGCCTGGCGCGGCGCCAAGTGGGAAAAGGTGGTTTTGAGGCTGAAGGCAGCAGGAAAGCCCGCAGCCCCCAGGTCTGTGGGGCTACGCAAGCGGTTCCCAAAGAGCTTTAGAACAAGGCATAGTTTTCCCTGCTGGCTCCTTGGGCAGGGGACCCATCTCCAGCCATACGGCCATTTTTGTGCCTGATGCGGCGCCAAGTGGGAAAGGGTGGTTTTGAGGCTGAAGGCAGCAGGAAAGCCTACAGCCCCCAGGTCTGTGGGGCTACGCAAGCGGTTCCCAAAGAGCTTTAGAACAAGGCATAGTTTTCCCTGCTGGCTCCTTGGGCGGGGGAACCATCTCCAGCCGTATGGCCATTTTTGTGCCTGGCGCGGCGCCAAGTGGGAAAGGGTGGTTTTGAGGCTGAAGAGAGCAGGAAAGCCTGCAGCCCCCAGGTCTGTGGGGTACGCAAGTGGTTCCCAAAGAGCTTTAGAACAAGGCATAGTTTTCCCTGCTAGCTCTTTGGGCGGGGGACCCATCTCCAGCCATAGGCAATTTTTGTGCCTGGCGCAGCGCCAAGTGGGAAAGGGTGGTTTTGAGGCTGAAGGCAGCAGCAAAGCCTGCAGCCCCCAGGTCTGTGGGGCTACGGAAGCGGTTCCCAAAGAGCTTTAGAACAAGGCATAGTTTTCCCTGCTGGCTCCTTGGGCAGGGGACCCATCTCCAGCCATATGGCCATTTTTGTGCCTGGTGCGGCGCCAAGTGGGAAAGGGTGTTGTCGAAGCTGAAGGCAGCAGCAAAGCCTGCAGCCCCCAAGTCTGTGGGGCTACGCAAGCGGTTCCCAAAGAGCTTTAGAACAAGGCATAGTTTTCCTTGCTGGGTCTTTGGGCATGGGACCCATCTCCAGCCATAGACCATTTTTGTGCCTACCGCGGCGCCAAGTGGGAAAGGGTGGCTTTGAGGCTGAAGGCAGCAGGAAAGCCCACACCCCCCAGGTCTGTGGGGCTACGCAAGCGGTTCCCAAAGAGCTTTAGAACAAGGCATAGTTTTCCCTGATGGCTCTTTGGGCGGGGGACCCATCTCCAGCCGTATGGACATTTTTGTGCCTGGCGCGGCGCCAAGTGGGAAAGGGAGGCTTTGAGGCTGAAGGCAGCAGGAAAGCCCGCAGCCCCCAGGTCTGTGGGGCTACGCAAGCGGTTCCCAAAGAGCTTTAGAACAAGGCATAGTTTTCCCTGCTGGCTCTTTGGGCGGGGGACCCATCTCCAGCCATATGGCCATTTTTGTGCCTGGCGCAGCGCCAAGTGGGAAAGGGTGGCTTTGAGGCTGAAGGCAGCAGCAAAGCCTGCAGCCCCCAGGTCTGTGCAGCTACGCAAGCGGTTCCCAAAGAGCTTTAGAACAAGGCATAGTTTTCCCTGCTGGCTCTTTGGGTGCGGGACCCATGTCCAGTCGTATGGCTATTTTTATGCCTGGCGCGGTGCTTAGTGGGAAAGGGTGGTGTCGAGTCTGAAGGCAGCAGGAAAGCCCACACCCCCCCAGGTCTGTGGGGCTACGCAAGCGGTTCCCAAAGAGCTTTAGAACAAGGCATAGTTTTCCCTGCTGGCTCTTTGGGCGGGGGACCCACCTCCAGCCGTATGGCCATTTTTGTGCCTGGCGCGGCGCCAAGTGGGAAAGGGTGGCTTTGAGGCTGAAGGCAGCAGGAAAGCCCGCAGCCCCCAGGTCTGTGGGGCTACGCAAGCGGTTCCCAAAGAGCTTTAGAACAAGGCAGAGTTTTCCCTGCTGGCTCTTTGGGCGGGGGGACCCATCTCCAGCCATATGGCCATTTTTGTGCCTGGCGCGGCGCCAAGTGGGAAAGGGTGGCTTTGAGGCTGAAGGCAGCAGGAAAGCCCGCAGCCCCCAGGTCTGTGGGGCTACGCAAGTGGTTCCCAAAGAGCTTAAGAACAAGGCATAGTTTTCCCTGCTGGCTCTTTGGGCGGGGGACCCATCTCCAGCCATAGGCAATTTTTGTGCCTGGCGCAGCGCCAAGTGGGAAAGGGTGGTTTTGAGGCTGAAGGCAGCAGCAAAGCCTGCAGCCCCCAGGTCTGTGGGGCTACGCAAGCGGTTCCCAAAGAGCTTTAGAACAAGGCATAGTTTTCCCTGCTGGCTCCTTGGGCAGGGGACCCATCTCCAGCCATATGGCCATTTTTGTGCCTGGCGCAGCGCCAAGTGGGAAAGGGTGGCTTTGAGGCTGAAGGCAGCAGCAAAGCCTGCAGCCCCCAGGTCTGTGCAGCTACGCAAGCGGTTCCCAAAGAGCTTTAGAACAAGGCATAGTTTTCCCTGCTGGCTCTTTGGGCGCGGGACCCATGTCCAGTCGTATGGCTATTTTTATGCCTGGCGCGGTGCGTAGTGGGAAAGGGTGGTGTCGAGTCTGAAGGCAGCAGGAAAGCCCACACCCCCCCAGGTCTGTGGGGCTACGCAAGCGGTTCCCAAAGAGCTTTAGAACAAGGCATAGTTTTCCCTGCTGGCTCTTTGGGCGGGGGACCCATCTCCAGCCGTATGGCCATTTTTGTGCCTGGCGCGGCGCCAAGTGGGAAAGGGTGGCTTTGAGGCTGAAGGCAGCAGGAAAGCCCGCAGCCCCCAGGTCTGTGGGGCTACGCAAGCGGTTCCCAAAGAGCTTTAGAACAAGGCAGAGTTTTCCCTGCTGGCTCTTTGGGCGGGGGACCCATCTCCAGCCATATGGCCATTTTTGTGCCTGATGCGGCGCCAAGTGGGAAAGGGTGGTTTTGAGGCTGAAGGCAGCAGGAAAGCCTGCAGCCCCCAGGTCTGTGGGGCTACGCAAGCGGTTCCCAAAGAGCTTTAGAACAAGGCATAGTTTTCCCTGCTGGCTCCTTGGGCGGGGGAACCATCTCCAGCCGTATGGCCATTTTTGTGCCTGGCGCGGCGCCAAGTGGGAAAGGGTGGTTTTGAGGCTGAAGACAGCAGGAAAGCCTGCAGCCCCCAGGTCTGTGGGGCTACGCAAGTGGTTCCCAAAGAGCTTAAGAACAAGGCATAGTTTTCCCTGCTGGCTCTTTGGGCGGGGGACCCATCTCCAGCCATAGGCAATTTTTGTGCCTGGCGCAGCGCCAAGTGGGAAAGGGTGGTTTTGAGGCTGAAGGCAGCAGCAAAGCCTGCAGCCCCCAGGTCTGTGGGGCTACGCAAGCGGTTCCCAAAGAGCTTTAGAACAAGGCATAGTTTTCCCTGCTGGCTCCTTGGGCAGGGGACCCATCTCCAGCCATATGGCCATTTTTGTGCCTGGTGCGGCGCCAAGTGGGAAAGGGTGGTGTCGAAGCTGAAGGCAGCAGCAAAGCCTGCAGCCCCCAGGTCTGTGGGGCTACGCAAGCGGTTCCCAAAGAGCTTTAGAACAAGGCATAGTTTTCCCTGCTGGCTCTTTGGGCGGGGTCCCATCTCCAGCCGTATGGACATTTTTGTGCCTGGCGCGGCGCCAAGTGGGAAAGGGAGGCTTTGAGGCTGAAGGCAGCAGGAAAGCCTGCAGCCCCCAGGTTTGTGGGGCTACGCAAGCGGTTCCCAAAGAGCTTTAGAACAAGGCATAGTTTTCCCTGCTGGCTCTTTGGGTGGGGGACCCATCTCCAGCCGTATGGCCATTTTTGTGCCTGGCGCAGTGCCAAGTGGGAAAGGGTGGTGTCGAGGCTGAAGGCAGCAGGGAAGCCTGCAGCCCCCAGGTCTGTGGGGCTACGCAAGCGGTTCCCAAAGAGCTTTAGAACAAGGCATAGTTTTCCCTGCTTGTTCTTTGGGCGGGGGACCCATCTCCAGCCGTATGGCCATTTTTGTGCCTGGCGCGGCGCCAAGTGGGAAAAGGTGGTTTTGAGGCTGAAGGCAGCAGGAAAGCCCGCAGCCCCCAGGTCTGTGGGGCTACGCAAGCGGTTCCCAAAGAGCTTTAGAACAAGGCATAATTTTCCCTGCTGGCTCCTTGGGCAGGGGACCCATCTCCAGCCATATGGCCATTTTTGTGCCTGATGCGGCGCCAAGTGGGAAAGGGTGGTTTTGAGGCTGAAGGCAGCAGGAAAGCCTACAGCCCCCAGGTCTGTGGGGCTACGCAAGCGGTTCCCAAAGAGCTTTAGAACAAGGCATAGTTTTCCCTGCTGGCTCCTTGGGCGGGGGAACCATCTCCAGCCGTATGGCCATTTTTGTGCCTGGCGCGGCGCCAAGTGGGAAAGGGTGGTTTTGAGGCTGAAGACAGCAGGAAAGCCTGCAGCCCCCAGGTCTGTGGGGCTACGCAAGTGGTTCCCAAAGAGCTTTAGAACAAGGCATAGTTTTCCCTGCTGGCTCTTTGGGCGGGGTACCCATCTCCAGCCATAGGCAATTTTTGTACCTGGCGCAGCGCCAAGTGTGAAAGGGTGGTTTTGAGGCTGAAGGCAGCAGCAAAGCCTGCAGCCCCCAGGTCTGTGGGGCTACGCAAGCGGTTCCCAAAGAGCTTTAGAACAAGGCATAGTTTTCCCTGCTGGCTCTTTGGGCGGGGGACCCATCTCCAGCCGTATGGACATTTTTGTGCCTGGCGCGGCGCCAAGTGGGAAAGCGAGGCTTTGAGGCTGAAGGCAGCAGGAAAGCCTGCAGCCCCCAGGTCTGTGGGGCTACGCAAGCGGTTCCCAAAGAGCTTTAGAACAAGGCATAGTTTTCCCTGCTGGCTCTTTGGGCGGGGGACCCATCTCCAGCCATATGGCCATTTTTGTGCCTGGCGCAGCGCCAAGTGGGAAAGGGTGGCTTTGAGGCTGAAGGCAGCAGCAAAGCCTGCAGCCCCCAGGTCTGTGCGGCTACGCAAGCGGTTCCCAAAGAGCTTTAGAACAAGGCATAGTTTTCCCTGCTGGCTCTTTGGGCGGGGGACCCATCTCCAGTCGTATGGCTATTTTTATGCCTGGCGCGGTGCGTAGTGGGAAAGGGTGGTGTCGAGTCTGAAGGCAGCAGGAAAGCCCACACCCCCCAGGTTTGTGGCGCTACGCAAGCGGTTCCCAAAGAGCTTTAGAACAAGGCATAATTTTCCCTGCTGGCTCTTTGGGCGGGGGACCCATCTCCAGCCGTATGGCCATTTTTGTGCCTGGCGCGGCGCCAAGTGGGAAAGGGTGGCTTTGAGGCTGAAGGCAGCAGGAAAGCCCGCAGCCCCCAGGTCTGTGGGGCTACGCAAGCGGTTCCCAAAGAGCTTTAGAACAAGGCATAGTTTTCCCTGCTGGCTCTTTGGGCGGGGGACCCATCTCCAGCCATATGGCCATTTTTGTGCGTGGCGCGGCGCCAAGTGGGAAAGGGTGGCTTTGAGGCTGAAGGCAGCAGGAAAGCCTGCAGCCCCCAGGTCTGTGCGGCTACGCAAGCGGTTCCCAAAGAGCTTTAGAACAAGGCATAGTTTTCCCTGCTGGCTCTTTGGGCGGGGGACCCATCTCCAGTCGTATGGCTATTTTTATGCCTGGCGCGGTGCGTAGTGGGAAAGGGTGGTGTCGAGTCTGAAGGCAGCAGGAAAGCCCGCAGCCCCCAGGTCTGTGGGGCTACGCAAGCGGTTCCCAAAGAGCTTTAGAACAAGGCATAGTTTTCCCTGCTGGCTCCTTGGGCGGGGGAACCATCTCCAGCCGTATGGCCATTTTTGTGCCTGGCACGACGCCAAGTGGGAAAGGGTGGCTTTGAGGCTGAAGGCAGCAGCAAAGCCTGCAGCCCCCAGGTCTGTGGGGCTACGCAAGCGGTTCCCAAAGAGCTTTAGAACAAGGCATAGTTTTCCCTGCTGGCTCCTTGGGCGGGGGACCCATCTCCAGCCGTATGGCCATTTTTGTGCCTGGCGCGGCGCCAAGTGGGAAAGGGTGGTGTCAAGTCTGAAGGCAGCAGGAAAGCCCGCAGCCCCCAGGTCTGTGGGGCTACGCAAGCGGTTCCCAAAGAGCTTTAGAACAAGGCATAGTTTTCCCTGCTGGCTCTTTGGGCGGGAGACCCATCTCCAGCCATAGGCCATTTTTGTGCCTGGCGCGACGCCAAGTGGGAAAGGGTGTTGTCGAGGCTGAAGGCAGCAGCAAACCCCGCAGCCCCCTGGTCTGTGGGGCCAAGCAAGCGGTTCCCAAAGAGCTTTAGAACAAGGCATAGTTTTCCCTGCTGGCTCTTTGGGCGGGAGACCCATCTCCAGCCATAGGCCATTTTTGTGCCTGGCGCGATGCCAAGTGGGAAAGGGTGGTGTCGAGGCTGAAGGCAGCAGGGAAGCCTGCAGCCCCCAGGTCTGTGGGGCTACGCAAGCGGTTCCCAAAGAGCTTTAGAACAAGGCATATTTTTCCCTGCTGGCTCTTTGGGCGGGGGACCCATCTGCAGCCGTATGGCCATTTTTGTGCCTGATAGGGCGCCAAGTGGGAAAGGGTGGCTTTGAGGCTGAAGACAGCAGGAAAGCCTGCAGCCCCCAGGTCTGTGGGGCTATGCAAGCGGTTCCCAAAGAGCTTTAGAACAAGGCATAGTTTTCCCTGCTGGCTCTTTGGGCGGGGGACCCATCTCCAGCCGTATGGCCATTTTTGTGCCTGGCGCGGCGCCAAGTGGGAAAGGGTGGTGTCGAGGCTGAAGGCAGCAGCAAAGCCCGCAGCCCCCAGGTCTGTGGGGCTACGCAAGTGGTTCCCAAAGAGCTTTAGAACAAGGCATAGTTTTCCCTGCTTGTTCTTTGGGCGGGGGACCCATCTCCAGCCGTATGGCCATTTTTGTGCCTGGCGCGGCGCCAAGTGGGAAAAGGTGGTTTTGAGGCTGAAGGCAGCAGCAAAGCCCGCAGCCCCCAGGTCTGTGGGGCTACGCAAGCGGTTCCCAAAGAGCTTTAGAACAAGGCATAATTTTCCCTGCTGGCTCTTTGGGCGGGGGACCCATCTGCAACCGTATGGCCATTTTTGTGCCTGATGCGGCGCCAAGTGGGAAAGGGTGCTGTCGAGGCTGAAGGCAGCAGGAAAGCCCGCAGCCCCCAGGTCTGTGGGGCCAAGCAAGCGGTTCCCAAAGAGCTTTAGAACAAGGCATAGTTTTCCCTGCTGGCTCTTTTGGCATGGGACCCATCTCCAGCCATAGGCCATTTTTGTGCCTGGCGCAGCGCCAAGTGGGAAAGGGTGGCTTTGAGGCTGAAGGCAGCAGGAAAGCCCGCAGCCCCCAGGTCTGTGGGTCTACGCAAGCGGTTCCCAAAGAGCTTTAGAACAAGGCATAGTTTTCCCTGCTGGCTCCTTGGGCGGGGGAACCATCTCCAGCCGTATGGCCATTTTTGGGCCTGGCGCGGCGCCAAGTGGGAAAGGGTGGTGTCGAGTCTGAAGGCAGCAGGAAAGCCCGCAGCCCCCAGGTCTGTGGGGCTACGCAAGCGGTTCCCAAAGAGCTTTAGAACAAGGCATAATTTTCCCTGCTGGCTCTTTGGGCGGGGGACCCATCTCCAGCCATAGGCAATTTTTGAGCCTGGCGCAGCGCCAAGTGGGAAAGGGTGGTTTTGAGGCTGAAGGCAGCAGGAAAGCCCGCAGCCCCCAGGTCTGTGGGGCTACGCAAGCGGTTCCCAAAGAGCTTTAGAACAAGGCATATTTTTCCCTGCTGGCTCTTTGGGCGGGGGACCCATCTGCAGCCGTATGGCCAATTTTGTGCCTGGCACGACGCCAAGTGGGAAAGGGTGGCTTTGAGGCTGAAGGCAGCAGCAAAGCCCGCAGCCCCCAGGTCTGTGGGGCTATGCAAGCGGTTCCCAAAGAGCTTTAGAACAAGGCATAGTTTTCCCTGCTGGCTCCTTGGGCGGGGGACCCATCTCCAGCCGTATGGCCATTTTTGTGCCTGGCGCGGCGCCAAGTGGGAAAGGGTGGTGTCGAGTCTGAAGGCAGCAGGAAAGCCCGCAGCCCCCAGGTCTGTGGGGCCAAGCAAGCGGTTCCCAAAGAGCTTTAGAACAAGGCATAGTTTTCCCTGCTGGTTCTTTGGGCGGGGGACCCATCTCCAGTCGTATGGCTATTTTTATGCCTGGCGCGGCGCCAAGTGGGAAAGGGTGGCTTTGAGGCTGAAGGCAGCAGGAAAGCCTGCAGCCCCCAGGTTTGTGGGGCTACGCAAGCGGTTCCCAAAGAGCTTTAGAACAAGGCATAGTTTTCCCTGCTGGCTCTTTGGGCGGGGGACCCATCTCCAGCCATAGGCCATTTTTGTGCCTGGCGCGACGCCAAGTGGGAAAGGGTGGTGTCGAGGCTGAAGACAGCAGGAAAGCCTGCAGCCCCCAGGTCTGTGGGGCTACGCAAGCGGTTCCCAAAGAGCTTTAGAACAAGGCATAGTTTTCCCTGCTGGCTCTTTGGGCGGGGGACCCATCTCCAGCCGTATGGACATTTTTGTGCCTGGCGCAGTGCCAAGTGGGAAAGGGTGGTTTTGAGGCTGAAGGCAGCAGGAAAGCCCGCAGCCCCCAGGTCTGTGGGGCCAAGCAAGCGGTTCCCAAAGAGCTTTAGAACAAGGCATAGTTTTCCCTGCTGGCTCCTTGGGCGGGGGAACCATCTCCAGCCGTATGGCCATTTTTGTGCCTGGCGCGGCGCCAAGTGGGAAAGGGTGGTGTCGAGTCTGAAGGCAGCAGGAAAGCCTGCAGCCCCCAGGTCTGTGGGGCTACGCAAGCGGTTCCCAAAGAGCTTTAGAACAAGGCATAGTTTTCCCAGCTGGCTCTTAGGGCATGGGACCCATCTCCAGCCATAGGCAATTTTTGAGCCTGGCGCAGCGCCAAGTGGGAAAGGGTGGTTTTGAGGCTGAAGGCAGCAGGAAAGCCCGCAGCCCCCAGGTCTGTGGGGCTACGCAAGCGGTTCCCAAAGAGCTTTAGAACAAGGCATAATTTTCCCTGCTGGCTCCTTGGGCGGGGGACCCATCTCCAGCCGTATGGCCATTTTTGCGCCTGGCGCAGTGCCAAGTGGGAAAGGGTGCTGTCGAGGCTGAAGGCAGCATGAAAGCCCACAGCCCCCAGGTCTGTGGGGCTACGCAAGCGGTTCCCAAAGAGCTTTAGAACAAGGCATAGTTTTCCCTGCTGGCTCTCTGGGCGGGGGACCCATCTCCAGCCATAGGCCATTTTTGTGCCTGGCGCGACGCCAAGTGGGAAAGGGTGGCTTTGAGGCTGAAGGCAGCAGGAAAGCCCGCAGCCCCCAGGTCTGTGGGGCTACGCAAGCGGTTCCCAAAGAGCTTTAGAACAAGGCATAGTTTTCCCTGCTGGCTCCTTGGGCGGGGGACCCATCTACAGCCGTATGGCCATTTTTGTGCCTGGCGCGGCGCCAAGTGGGAAAAGGTGGTTTTGAGGCTGAAGGCAGCAGCAAAGCCCGCAGCCCCCGGGTCTGTGGGGCTACGCAAGCGGTTCCCAAAGAGCTTTAGAACAAGGCATAATTTTCCCTGCTGGCTCTTTGGGCGGGGGACCCATCTGCAACCGTATGGCCATTTTTGTGCCTGATGCGGCGCCAAGTGGGAAAGGGTGCTGTCGAGGCTGAAGGCAGCAGGAAAGCCCGCAGCCCCCAGGTCTGTGGGGCCAAGCAAGCGGTTCCCAAAGAGCTTTAGAACAAGGCATAGTTTTCCCTGCTGGCTCTTTGGGTGCGGGACCCATGTCCAGTCGTATGGCTATTTTTATGCCTGGCGCGGTGCTTAGTGGGAAAGGGTGGTGTCGAGTCTGAAGGCAGCAGGAAAGCCCACACCCCCCCAGGTCTGTGGGGCTACGCAAGCGGTTCCCAAAGAGCTTTAGAACAAGGCATAGTTTTCCCTGCTGGCTCTTTGGGCGGGGGACCCACCTCCAGCCGTATGGCCATTTTTGTGCCTGGCGCGGCGCCAAGTGGGAAAGGGTGGCTTTGAGGCTGAAGGCAGCAGGAAAGCCCGCAGCCCCCAGGTCTGTGGGGCTACGCAAGCGGTTCCCAAAGAGCTTTAGAACAAGGCAGAGTTTTCCCTGCTGGCTCTTTGGGCGGGGGACCCATCTCCAGCCATATGGCCATTTTTGTGCCTGGCGCGGCGCCAAGTGGGAAAGGGTGGCTTTGAGGCTGAAGGCAGCAGGAAAGCCCGCAGCCCCCAGGTCTGTGGGGCTACGCAAGTGGTTCCCAAAGAGCTTAAGAACAAGGCATAGTTTTCCCTGCTGGCTCTTTGGGCGGGGGACCCATCTCCAGCCATAGGCAATTTTTGTGCCTGGCGCAGCGCCAAGTGGGAAAGGGTGGTTTTGAGGCTGAAGGCAGCAGCAAAGCCTGCAGCCCCCAGGTCTGTGGGGCTACGCAAGCGGTTCCCAAAGAGCTTTAGAACAAGGCATAGTTTTCCCTGCTGGCTCCTTGGGCAGGGGACCCATCTCCAGCCATATGGCCATTTTTGTGCCTGGCGCAGCGCCAAGTGGGAAAGGGTGGCTTTGAGGCTGAAGGCAGCAGCAAAGCCTGCAGCCCCCAGGTCTGTGCAGCTACGCAAGCGGTTCCCAAAGAGCTTTAGAACAAGGCATAGTTTTCCCTGCTGGCTCTTTGGGCGCGGGACCCATGTCCAGTCGTATGGCTATTTTTATGCCTGGCGCGGTGCGTAGTGGGAAAGGGTGGTGTCGAGTCTGAAGGCAGCAGGAAAGCCCACACCCCCCCAGGTCTGTGGGGCTACGCAAGCGGTTCCCAAAGAGCTTTAGAACAAGGCATAGTTTTCCCTGCTGGCTCTTTGGGCGGGGGACCCATCTCCAGCCGTATGGCCATTTTTGTGCCTGGCGCGGCGCCAAGTGGGAAAGGGTGGCTTTGAGGCTGAAGGCAGCAGGAAAGCCCGCAGCCCCCAGGTCTGTGGGGCTACGCAAGCGGTTCCCAAAGAGCTTTAGAACAAGGCAGAGTTTTCCCTGCTGGCTCTTTGGGCGGGGGACCCATCTCCAGCCATATGGCCATTTTTGTGCCTGATGCGGCGCCAAGTGGGAAAGGGTGGTTTTGAGGCTGAAGGCAGCAGGAAAGCCTGCAGCCCCCAGGTCTGTGGGGCTACGCAAGCGGTTCCCAAAGAGCTTTAGAACAAGGCATAGTTTTCCCTGCTGGCTCCTTGGGCGGGGGAACCATCTCCAGCCGTATGGCCATTTTTGTGCCTGGCGCGGCGCCAAGTGGGAAAGGGTGGTTTTGAGGCTGAAGACAGCAGGAAAGCCTGCAGCCCCCAGGTCTGTGGGGCTACGCAAGTGGTTCCCAAAGAGCTTAAGAACAAGGCATAGTTTTCCCTGCTGGCTCTTTGGGCGGGGGACCCATCTCCAGCCATAGGCAATTTTTGTGCCTGGCGCAGCGCCAAGTGGGAAAGGGTGGTTTTGAGGCTGAAGGCAGCAGCAAAGCCTGCAGCCCCCAGGTCTGTGGGGCTACGCAAGCGGTTCCCAAAGAGCTTTAGAACAAGGCATAGTTTTCCCTGCTGGCTCCTTGGGCAGGGGACCCATCTCCAGCCATATGGCCATTTTTGTGCCTGGTGCGGCGCCAAGTGGGAAAGGGTGGTGTCGAAGCTGAAGGCAGCAGCAAAGCCTGCAGCCCCCAGGTCTGTGGGGCTACGCAAGCGGTTCCCAAAGAGCTTTAGAACAAGGCATAGTTTTCCCTGCTGGCTCTTTGGGCGGGGTCCCATCTCCAGCCGTATGGACATTTTTGTGCCTGGCGCGGCGCCAAGTGGGAAAGGGAGGCTTTGAGGCTGAAGGCAGCAGGAAAGCCTGCAGCCCCCAGGTTTGTGGGGCTACGCAAGCGGTTCCCAAAGAGCTTTAGAACAAGGCATAGTTTTCCCTGCTGGCTCTTTGGGTGGGGGACCCATCTCCAGCCGTATGGCCATTTTTGTGCCTGGCGCAGTGCCAAGTGGGAAAGGGTGGTGTCGAGGCTGAAGGCAGCAGGGAAGCCTGCAGCCCCCAGGTCTGTGGGGCTACGCAAGCGGTTCCCAAAGAGCTTTAGAACAAGGCATAGTTTTCCCTGCTTGTTCTTTGGGCGGGGGACCCATCTCCAGCCGTATGGCCATTTTTGTGCCTGGCGCGGCGCCAAGTGGGAAAAGGTGGTTTTGAGGCTGAAGGCAGCAGGAAAGCCCGCAGCCCCCAGGTCTGTGGGGCTACGCAAGCGGTTCCCAAAGAGCTTTAGAACAAGGCATAATTTTCCCTGCTGGCTCCTTGGGCAGGGGACCCATCTCCAGCCATATGGCCATTTTTGTGCCTGATGCGGCGCCAAGTGGGAAAGGGTGGTTTTGAGGCTGAAGGCAGCAGGAAAGCCTACAGCCCCCAGGTCTGTGGGGCTACGCAAGCGGTTCCCAAAGAGCTTTAGAACAAGGCATAGTTTTCCCTGCTGGCTCCTTGGGCGGGGGAACCATCTCCAGCCGTATGGCCATTTTTGTGCCTGGCGCGGCGCCAAGTGGGAAAGGGTGGTTTTGAGGCTGAAGACAGCAGGAAAGCCTGCAGCCCCCAGGTCTGTGGGGCTACGCAAGTGGTTCCCAAAGAGCTTTAGAACAAGGCATAGTTTTCCCTGCTGGCTCTTTGGGCGGGGTACCCATCTCCAGCCATAGGCAATTTTTGTACCTGGCGCAGCGCCAAGTGTGAAAGGGTGGTTTTGAGGCTGAAGGCAGCAGCAAAGCCTGCAGCCCCCAGGTCTGTGGGGCTACGCAAGCGGTTCCCAAAGAGCTTTAGAACAAGGCATAGTTTTCCCTGCTGGCTCTTTGGGCGGGGGACCCATCTCCAGCCGTATGGACATTTTTGTGCCTGGCGCGGCGCCAAGTGGGAAAGCGAGGCTTTGAGGCTGAAGGCAGCAGGAAAGCCTGCAGCCCCCAGGTCTGTGGGGCTACGCAAGCGGTTCCCAAAGAGCTTTAGAACAAGGCATAGTTTTCCCTGCTGGCTCTTTGGGCGGGGGACCCATCTCCAGCCATATGGCCATTTTTGTGCCTGGCGCAGCGCCAAGTGGGAAAGGGTGGCTTTGAGGCTGAAGGCAGCAGCAAAGCCTGCAGCCCCCAGGTCTGTGCGGCTACGCAAGCGGTTCCCAAAGAGCTTTAGAACAAGGCATAGTTTTCCCTGCTGGCTCTTTGGGCGGGGGACCCATCTCCAGTCGTATGGCTATTTTTATGCCTGGCGCGGTGCGTAGTGGGAAAGGGTGGTGTCGAGTCTGAAGGCAGCAGGAAAGCCCACACCCCCCAGGTTTGTGGCGCTACGCAAGCGGTTCCCAAAGAGCTTTAGAACAAGGCATAATTTTCCCTGCTGGCTCTTTGGGCGGGGGACCCATCTCCAGCCGTATGGCCATTTTTGTGCCTGGCGCGGCGCCAAGTGGGAAAGGGTGGCTTTGAGGCTGAAGGCAGCAGGAAAGCCCGCAGCCCCCAGGTCTGTGGGGCTACGCAAGCGGTTCCCAAAGAGCTTTAGAACAAGGCATAGTTTTCCCTGCTGGCTCTTTGGGCGGGGGACCCATCTCCAGCCATATGGCCATTTTTGTGCGTGGCGCGGCGCCAAGTGGGAAAGGGTGGCTTTGAGGCTGAAGGCAGCAGGAAAGCCTGCAGCCCCCAGGTCTGTGCGGCTACGCAAGCGGTTCCCAAAGAGCTTTAGAACAAGGCATAGTTTTCCCTGCTGGCTCTTTGGGCGGGGGACCCATCTCCAGTCGTATGGCTATTTTTATGCCTGGCGCGGTGCGTAGTGGGAAAGGGTGGTGTCGAGTCTGAAGGCAGCAGGAAAGCCCGCAGCCCCCAGGTCTGTGGGGCTACGCAAGCGGTTCCCAAAGAGCTTTAGAACAAGGCATAGTTTTCCCTGCTGGCTCCTTGGGCGGGGGAACCATCTCCAGCCGTATGGCCATTTTTGTGCCTGGCACGACGCCAAGTGGGAAAGGGTGGCTTTGAGGCTGAAGGCAGCAGCAAAGCCTGCAGCCCCCAGGTCTGTGGGGCTACGCAAGCGGTTCCCAAAGAGCTTTAGAACAAGGCATAGTTTTCCCTGCTGGCTCCTTGGGCGGGGGACCCATCTCCAGCCGTATGGCCATTTTTGTGCCTGGCGCGGCGCCAAGTGGGAAAGGGTGGTGTCAAGTCTGAAGGCAGCAGGAAAGCCCGCAGCCCCCACGTGTGTGGGGCTACGCAAGCGGTTCCCAAAGAGCTTTAGAACAAGGCATAGTTTTCCCTGCTGGCTCTTTGGGCGGGAGACCCATCTCCAGCCATAGGCCATTTTTGTGCCTGGCGCGACGCCAAGTGGGAAAGGGTGTTGTCGAGGCTGAAGGCAGCAGCAAACCCCGCAGCCCCCTGGTCTGTGGGGCCAAGCAAGCGGTTCCCAAAGAGCTTTAGAACAAGGCATAGTTTTCCCTGCTGGCTCTTTGGGCGGGAGACCCATCTCCAGCCATAGGCCATTTTTGTGCCTGGCGCGATGCCAAGTGGGAAAGGGTGGTGTCGAGGCTGAAGGCAGCAGGGAAGCCTGCAGCCCCCAGGTCTGTGGGGCTACGCAAGCGGTTCCCAAAGAGCTTTAGAACAAGGCATATTTTTCCCTGCTGGCTCTTTGGGCGGGGGACCCATCTGCAGCCGTATGGCCATTTTTGTGCCTGATAGGGCGCCAAGTGGGAAAGGGTGGCTTTGAGGCTGAAGACAGCAGGAAAGCCTGCAGCCCCCAGGTCTGTGGGGCTATGCAAGCGGTTCCCAAAGAGCTTTAGAACAAGGCATAGTTTTCCCTGCTGGCTCTTTGGGCGGGGGACCCATCTCCAGCCGTATGGCCATTTTTGTGCCTGGCGCGGCGCCAAGTGGGAAAGGGTGGTGTCGAGGCTGAAGGCAGCAGCAAAGCCCGCAGCCCCCAGGTCTGTGGGGCTACGCAAGTGGTTCCCAAAGAGCTTTAGAACAAGGCATAGTTTTCCCTGCTTGTTCTTTGGGCGGGGGACCCATCTCCAGCCGTATGGCCATTTTTGTGCCTGGCGCGGCGCCAAGTGGGAAAAGGTGGTTTTGAGGCTGAAGGCAGCAGCAAAGCCCGCAGCCCCCAGGTCTGTGGGGCTACGCAAGCGGTTCCCAAAGAGCTTTAGAACAAGGCATAATTTTCCCTGCTGGCTCTTTGGGCGGGGGACCCATCTGCAACCGTATGGCCATTTTTGTGCCTGATGCGGCGCCAAGTGGGAAAGGGTGCTGTCGAGGCTGAAGGCAGCAGGAAAGCCCGCAGCCCCCAGGTCTGTGGGGCCAAGCAAGCGGTTCCCAAAGAGCTTTAGAACAAGGCATAGTTTTCCCTGCTGGCTCTTTTGGCATGGGACCCATCTCCAGCCATAGGCCATTTTTGTGCCTGGCGCAGCGCCAAGTGGGAAAGGGTGGCTTTGAGGCTGAAGGCAGCAGGAAAGCCCGCAGCCCCCAGGTCTGTGGGTCTACGCAAGCGGTTCCCAAAGAGCTTTAGAACAAGGCATAGTTTTCCCTGCTGGCTCCTTGGGCGGGGGAACCATCTCCAGCCGTATGGCCATTTTTGGGCCTGGCGCGGCGCCAAGTGGGAAAGGGTGGTGTCGAGTCTGAAGGCAGCAGGAAAGCCCGCAGCCCCCAGGTCTGTGGGGCTACGCAAGCGGTTCCCAAAGAGCTTTAGAACAAGGCATAATTTTCCCTGCTGGCTCTTTGGGCGGGGGACCCATCTCCAGCCATAGGCAATTTTTGAGCCTGGCGCAGCGCCAAGTGGGAAAGGGTGGTTTTGAGGCTGAAGGCAGCAGGAAAGCCCGCAGCCCCCAGGTCTGTGGGGCTACGCAAGCGGTTCCCAAAGAGCTTTAGAACAAGGCATATTTTTCCCTGCTGGCTCTTTGGGCGGGGGACCCATCTGCAGCCGTATGGCCAATTTTGTGCCTGGCACGACGCCAAGTGGGAAAGGGTGGCTTTGAGGCTGAAGGCAGCAGCAAAGCCCGCAGCCCCCAGGTCTGTGGGGCTATGCAAGCGGTTCCCAAAGAGCTTTAGAACAAGGCATAGTTTTCCCTGCTGGCTCCTTGGGCGGGGGACCCATCTCCAGCCGTATGGCCATTTTTGTGCCTGGCGCGGCGCCAAGTGGGAAAGGGTGGTGTCGAGTCTGAAGGCAGCAGGAAAGCCCGCAGCCCCCAGGTCTGTGGGGCCAAGCAAGCGGTTCCCAAAGAGCTTTAGAACAAGGCATAGTTTTCCCTGCTGGTTCTTTGGGCGGGGGACCCATCTCCAGTCGTATGGCTATTTTTATGCCTGGCGCGGCGCCAAGTGGGAAAGGGTGGCTTTGAGGCTGAAGGCAGCAGGAAAGCCTGCAGCCCCCAGGTTTGTGGGGCTACGCAAGCGGTTCCCAAAGAGCTTTAGAACAAGGCATAGTTTTCCCTGCTGGCTCTTTGGGCGGGGGACCCATCTCCAGCCATAGGCCATTTTTGTGCCTGGCGCGACGCCAAGTGGGAAAGGGTGGTGTCGAGGCTGAAGACAGCAGGAAAGCCTGCAGCCCCCAGGTCTGTGGGGCTACGCAAGCGGTTCCCAAAGAGCTTTAGAACAAGGCATAGTTTTCCCTGCTGGCTCTTTGGGCGGGGGACCCATCTCCAGCCGTATGGACATTTTTGTGCCTGGCGCAGTGCCAAGTGGGAAAGGGTGGTTTTGAGGCTGAAGGCAGCAGGAAAGCCCGCAGCCCCCAGGTCTGTGGGGCCAAGCAAGCGGTTCCCAAAGAGCTTTAGAACAAGGCATAGTTTTCCCTGCTGGCTCCTTGGGCGGGGGAACCATCTCCAGCCGTATGGCCATTTTTGTGCCTGGCGCGGCGCCAAGTGGGAAAGGGTGGTGTCGAGTCTGAAGGCAGCAGGAAAGCCTGCAGCCCCCAGGTCTGTGGGGCTACGCAAGCGGTTCCCAAAGAGCTTTAGAACAAGGCATAGTTTTCCCAGCTGGCTCTTAGGGCATGGGACCCATCTCCAGCCATAGGCAATTTTTGAGCCTGGCGCAGCGCCAAGTGGGAAAGGGTGGTTTTGAGGCTGAAGGCAGCAGGAAAGCCCGCAGCCCCCAGGTCTGTGGGGCTACGCAAGCGGTTCCCAAAGAGCTTTAGAACAAGGCATAATTTTCCCTGCTGGCTCCTTGGGCGGGGGACCCATCTCCAGCCGTATGGCCATTTTTGCGCCTGGCGCAGTGCCAAGTGGGAAAGGGTGCTGTCGAGGCTGAAGGCAGCATGAAAGCCCACAGCCCCCAGGTCTGTGGGGCTACGCAAGCGGTTCCCAAAGAGCTTTAGAACAAGGCATAGTTTTCCCTGCTGGCTCTCTGGGCGGGGGACCCATCTCCAGCCATAGGCCATTTTTGTGCCTGGCGCGACGCCAAGTGGGAAAGGGTGGCTTTGAGGCTGAAGGCAGCAGGAAAGCCCGCAGCCCCCAGGTCTGTGGGGCTACGCAAGCGGTTCCCAAAGAGCTTTAGAACAAGGCATAGTTTTCCCTGCTGGCTCCTTGGGCGGGGGACCCATCTACAGCCGTATGGCCATTTTTGTGCCTGGCGCGGCGCCAAGTGGGAAAAGGTGGTTTTGAGGCTGAAGGCAGCAGCAAAGCCCGCAGCCCCCGGGTCTGTGGGGCTACGCAAGCGGTTCCCAAAGAGCTTTAGAACAAGGCATAATTTTCCCTGCTGGCTCTTTGGGCGGGGGACCCATCTGCAACCGTATGGCCATTTTTGTGCCTGATGCGGCGCCAAGTGGGAAAGGGTGCTGTCGAGGCTGAAGGCAGCAGGAAAGCCCGCAGCCCCCAGGTCTGTGGGGCCAAGCAAGCGGTTCCCAAAGAGCTTTAGAACAAGGCATAGTTTTCCCTGCTGGCTCCTTGGGCGGGGGACCCATCTCCAGCCGTATGGCCATTTTTGTGCCTGGCGCGGCGCCAAGTGGGAAAGGGTGGCTTTGAGGCTGAAGGCAGCAGCAAAGCCCGCAGCCCCCAGGTCTGTGGGGCTACGCAAGCGGTTCCCAAAGAGCTTTAGAACAAGGCATAATTTTCCCTGCTGGCTCTTTGGGCGGGGGACCCATCTGCAACCGTATGGCCATTTTTGTGCCTGATGCGGCGCCAAGTGGGAAAGGGTGCTGTCGAGGCTGAAGGCAGCAGGAAAGCCCGCAGCCCCCAGGTCTGTGGGGCCAAGCAAGCGGTTCCCAAAGAGCTTTAGAACAAGGCATAGTTTTCCCTGCTGGCTCTTTGGGCATGGGACCCATCTCCAGCCATAGGCCATTTTTGTGCCTGGCGCGGCGCCAAGTGGGAAAGGGTGGCTTTGAGGCTGAAGGCAGCAGGGAAGCCCGCAGCCCCCAGGTCTGTGGGGCTACGCAAGCGGTTCCCAAAGAGCTTTAGAACAAGGCATAGTTTTCCCTGCTGGCTCCTTGGGCGGGGGACCCATCTGCAGCCGTATGGCCATTTTTGTGCCTGGCACGACGCCAAGTGGGAAAGGGTGGCTTTGAGGCTGAAGGCAGCAGGAAAGCCCGCAGCCCCCAGGTCTGTGGGGCTACGCAAGCGGTTCCCAAAGAGCTTTAGAACAAGGCATAGTTTTCCCTGCTGGCTCCTTGGGCGGGGGACCCATCTCCAGCCGTATGGCCATTTTTGTGCCTGGCGCGGCGCCAAGTGGGAAAGGGTGGTGTCGAGTCTGAAGGCAGCAGGAAAGCCCGCAGCCCCCAGGTCTGTGGGGCCAAGCAAGCGGTTCCCAAAGAGCTTTAGAACAAGGCATAGTTTTCCCTGCTGGTTCTTTGGGCGGGGGACCCATCTCCAGTCGTATGGCTATTTTTATGCCTGGCGCGGCGCCAAGTGGGAAAGGGTGGCTTTGAGGCTGAAGGCAGCAGGAAAGCCTGCAGCCCCCAGGTTTGTGGGGCTACGCAAGCGGTTCCCAAAGAGCTTTAGAACAAGGCATAGTTTTCCCTGCTGGCTCTTTGGGCGGGGGACCCATCTCCAGCCATAGGCCATTTTTGTGCCTGGCGCGACGCCAAGTGGGAAAGGGTGGTGTCGAGGCTGAAGACAGCAGGAAAGCCTGCAGCCCCCAGGTCTGTGGGGCTACGCAAGCGGTTCCCAAAGAGCTTTAGAACAAGGCATAGTTTTCCCTGCTGGCTCTTTGGGCGGGGGACCCATCTCCAGCCGTATGGCCATTTTTGTGCCTGGCGCAGTGCCAAGTGGGAAAGGGTGCTGTCGAGGCTGAAGGCAGCAGGAAAGCCCGCAGCCCCCAGGTCTGTGGGGCCAAGCAAGCGGTTCCCAAAGAGCTTTAGAACAAGGCATAGTTTTCCCTGCTGGCTCCTTGGGCGGGGGAACCATCTCCAGCCGTATGGCCATTTTTGTGCCTGGCGCGGCGCCAAGTGGGAAAGGGTGGTGTCGAGCCTGAAGGCAGCAGGAAAGCCTGCAGCCCCCAGGTCTGTGGGGCTACGCAAGCGGTTCCCAAAGAGCTTTAGAACAAGGCATAGTTTTCCCTGCTGGCTCTTTGGGCGGGGGACCCATCTCCAGCCATAGGCAATTTTTGAGCCTGGCGCAGCGCCAAGTGGGAAAGGGTGGTTTTGAGGCTGAAGGCAGCAGGAAAGCCCGCAGCCCCCAGGTCTGTGGGGCTACGCAAGCGGTTCCCAAAGAGCTTTAGAACAAGGCATAATTTTCCCTGCTGGCTCCTTGGGCGGGGGACCCATCTCCAGCCGTATGGCCATTTTTGCGCCTGGCGCAGTGCCAAGTGGGAAAGGGTGCTGTCGAGGCTGAAGGCAGCATGAAAGCCCACAGCCCCCAGGTCTGTGGGGCTACGCAAGCGGTTCCCAAAGAGCTTTAGAACAAGGCATAGTTTTCCCTGCTGGCTCTCTGGGCGGGGGACCCATCTCCAGCCATAGGCCATTTTTGTGCCTGGCGCGACGCCAAGTGGGAAAGGGTGGCTTTGAGGCTGAAGGCAGCAGGAAAGCCCGCAGCCCCCAGGTCTGTGGGGCTACGCAAGCGGTTCCCAAAGAGCTTTAGAACAAGGCATAGTTTTCCCTGCTGGCTCCTTGGGCGGGGGACCCATCTCCAGCCGTATGGCCATTTTTGTGCCTGGCGCGGCGCCAAGTGGGAAAAGGTGGTTTTGAGGCTGAAGGCAGCAGCAAAGCCCGCAGCCCCCGGGTCTGTGGGGCTACGCAAGCGGTTCCCAAAGAGCTTTAGAACAAGGCATAATTTTCCCTGCTGGCTCTTTGGGCGGGGGACCCATCTGCAACCGTATGGCCATTTTTGTGCCTGATGCGGCGCCAAGTGGGAAAGGGTGCTGTCGAGGCTGAAGGCAGCAGGAAAGCCCGCAGCCCCCAGGTCTGTGGGGCCAAGCAAGCGGTTCCCAAAGAGCTTTAGAACAAGGCATAGTTTTCCCTGCTGGCTCCTTGGGCGGGGGACCCATCTCCAGCCGTATGGCCATTTTTGTGCCTGGCGCGGCGCCAAGTGGGAAAGGGTGGCTTTGAGGCTGAAGGCAGCAGCAAAGCCCGCAGCCCCCAGGTCTGTGGGGCTACGCAAGCGGTTCCCAAAGAGCTTTAGAACAAGGCATAATTTTCCCTGCTGGCTCTTTGGGCGGGGGACCCATCTGCAACCGTATGGCCATTTTTGTGCCTGATGCGGCGCCAAGTGGGAAAGGGTGCTGTCGAGGCTGAAGGCAGCAGGAAAGCCCGCAGCCCCCAGGTCTGTGGGGCCAAGCAAGCGGTTCCCAAAGAGCTTTAGAACAAGGCATAGTTTTCCCTGCTGGCTCTTTGGGCATGGGACCCATCTCCAGCCATAGGCCATTTTTGTGCCTGGCGCGGCGCCAAGTGGGAAAGGGTGGCTTTGAGGCTGAAGGCAGCAGGGAAGCCCGCAGCCCCCAGGTCTGTGGGGCTACGCAAGAGGTTCCCAAAGAGCTTTAGAACAAGGCATAGTTTTCCCTGCTGGCTCCTTGGGCGGGGGACCCATCTCCAGCCGTATGGCCATTTTTGGGCCTGGCGCGGCGCCAAGTGGGAAAGGGTGGTGTGGAGTCTGAAGGCAGGAGCAAAGCCTGCAGCCCCCAGGTCTGTGGGGCTACGCAAGCGGTTCCCAAAGAGCTTTAGAACAAGGCATAATTTTCCCTGCTGGCTCTTTGGGCGGGGGACCCATCTCCAGCCATAGGCAATTTTTGAGCCTGGCGCAGCGCCAAGTGGGAAAGGGTGGTTTTGAGGCTGAAGGCAGCAGGAAAGCCCGCAGCCCCCAGGTCTGTGGGGCTACGCAAGCGGTTCCCAAAGAGCTTTAGAACAAGGCATATTTTTCCCTGCTGGCTCTTTGGGCGGGGGACCCATCTGCAGCCGTATGGCCATTTTTGTGCCTGGCACGACGCCAAGTGGGAAAGGGTGGCTTTGAGGCTGAAGGCAGCAGCAAAGCCCGCAGCCCCCAGGTCTGTGGGGCTACGCAAGCGGTTCCCAAAGAGCTTTAGAACAAGGCATAGTTTTCCCTGCTGGCTCCTTGGGCGGGGGACCCATCTCCAGCCGTATGGCCATTTTTGTGCCTGGCGCGGCGCCAAGTGGGAAAGGGTGGTGTCGAGTCTGAAGGCAGCAGGAAAGCCCGCAGCCCCCAGGTCTGTGGGGCTACGCAAGCGGTTCCCAAAGTGCTTTAGAACAAGGCATAGTTTTCCCTGCTGGCTCTTTGGGCGGGAGACCCATCTCCAGCCATAGGCCATTTTTGTGCCTGGCGCGACGCCAAGTGGGAAAGGGTGTTGTCGAGGCTGAAGGCAGCAGCAAAGCCCGCAGCCCCCAGGTCTGTGGGGCCAAGCAAGCGGTTCCCAAAGAGCTTTAGAACAAGGCATAGTTTTCCCTGCTGGTTCTTTGGGCGGGGGACCCATCTCCAGTCGTATGGCTATTTTTATGCCTGGCGCGGCGCCAAGTGGGAAAGGGTGGCTTTGAGGCTGAAGGCAGCAGGAAAGCCTGCAGCCCCCAGGTTTGTGGGGCTACGCAAGCGGTTCCCAAAGAGCTTTAGAACAAGGCATAGTTTTCCCTGCTGGCTCTTTGGGCGGGGGACCCATCTCCAGCCGTATGGCCATTTTTGTGCTTGATGCGGCGCCAAGTGGGAAAGGGTGCTGTCGAGGCTGAAGGCAGCAGGAAAGCCCGCAGCCCCCAGGTCTGTGGGGCCAAGCAAGCGGTTCCCAAAGAGCTTTAGAACAAGGCATAGTTTTCCCTGCTGGCTCTTTTGGCATGGGACCCATCTCCAGCCATAGGCCATTTTTGTGCCTGGCGCGGCGCCAAGTGGGAAAGGGTGGCTTTGAGGCTGAAGGCAGCAGGAAAGCCCGCAGCCCCCAGGTTTGTGGGGCTACGCAAGCGGTTCCCAAAGAGCTTTAGAACAAGGCATAGTTTTCCCTGCTGGCTCCTTGGGCGGGGGAACCATCTCCAGCCGTATGGCCATTTTTGGGCCTGGCGCGGCGCCAAGTGGGAAAGGGTGGTGTCGAGTCTGAAGGCAGCAGGAAAGCCTGCAGCCCCCAGGTCTGTGGGGCTACGCAAGCGGTTCCCAAAGAGCTTTAGAACAAGGCATAGTTTTCCCTGCTGGCTCTTTGGGCGGGGGACCCATCTCCAGCCGTATGGCCATTTTTGTGCCTGGTGCGTCGCCAAGTGGGAAAGGGTGGTTTTGAGGCTGAAGGCAGCAGGAAAGCCCGCAGCCCCCAGGTCTGTGGGGCTACGCAAGCGGTTCCCAAAGAGCTTTAGAACAAGGCATGGTTTTCCCTGCTGGCTCTTTGGGCGGGGGACCCATCTCCAGTCGTATGGCTATTTTTATGCCTGGCGCGATGCGTAGTGGGAAAGGGTGGTTTTGAGGCTGAAGGCAGCAGGAAAGCCCACAGCCCCCAGGTCTGTGGGGCTACGCAAGCGGTTCCCAAAGAGCTTTAGAACAAGGCATAGTTTTCCCTGCTGGCTCTTTGGGCGGGGGACCCATCTCCAGCCGTATGGCCATTTTTGTGCCTGGCCAGGCGCCAAGTGGGAAAGGATGGTGTCGAGGCTGAAGGCAGCAGGAAAACCCGCAGCCCCCAGGTCTGTGGGGCTACGCAAGCGGTTCCCAAAGAGCTTTAGAACAAGGCATAGTTTTCCCTGCTGGCTCCTTGGGCAGGGGACCCATCTCCAGCCATATGGCCATTTTTGTGCCTGATGCGGCACCAAGTGGGAAAGGGTGGTTTTGAGGCTGAAGGCAGCAGGAAAGCCTACAGCCCCCAGGTCTGTGGCGCTACGCAAGCGGTTCCCAAAGAGCTTTAGAACAAGGCATAGTTTTCCCTGCTGGCTCCTTGGGCGGGGGAACCATCTCCAGCCGTATGGCCATTTTTGTGCCTGGCGCGGCGCCAAGTGGGAAAGGGTGGTGTCGAGGCTGAAGGCAGCAGGAAAGCCCGCAGCCCCCAGGTCTGTGGGGCTACGCAAGTGGTTCCCAAAGAGCTTTAGAACAAGGCATAGTTTTCCTTGCTGGCTCTTTTGGCATGGGACCCATCTCCAGCCGTATGGCCATTTTTGTGCCTGGCGCGGCGCCAAGTGGGAAAGGGTGGCTTTGAGGCTGAAGGCAGCAGGAAAGCCCGCAGCCCCCAGGTCTGTGGGGCTACGCAAGCAGTTCCCAAAGAGCTTTAGAACAAGGCATAGTTTTCCCTGCTGGCTCTTTGGGCGGGGGACCCATCTCCAGCCATATGGCCATTTTTGTGCCTGGTGCGGCGCCAAGTGGGAAAGGGTGTTGTCGAAGCTGAAGGCAGCAGGAAAGCCTGCAGCCCCCAGGTCTGTGGGGCTACGCAAGCGGTTCCCAAAGAGCTTTAGAACAAGGCATAGTTTTCCTTGCTGGGTTTTTGGGCATGGGACCCATCTCCAGCCATAGGCCATTTTTGTGCCTGGCGCGACGCCAAGTGGGAAAGGGTGGCTTTGAGGCTGAAGGCAGCAGGAAAGCCTGCAGCCCCCAGGTCTGTGGGGCTACGCAAGCGGTTCCCAAAGAGCTTTAGAACAAGGCATAATTTTCCCTGCTGGCTCTTTGGGCGGGGGACCCATCTCCAGCCGTATGGCCATTTTTGTGCCTGGCGCGACGCCAAGTGGGAAAGGGTGTTGTCGAGGCTGAAGGCAGCAGCAAAGCCCGCAGCCCCCAGGTCTGTGGGGCCAAGCAAGCGGTTCCCAAAGAGCTTTAGAACAAGGCATAGTTTTCCCTGCTGGTTCTTTGGGCGGGGGACCCATCTCCAGTCGTATGGCTATTTTTATGCCTGGCGCGGCGCCAAGTGGGAAAGGGTGGCTTTGAGGCTGAAGGCAGCAGGAAAGCCTGCAGCCCCCAGGTTTGTGGGGCTACGCAAGCGGTTCCCAAAGAGCTTTAGAACAAGGCATAGTTTTCCCTGCTGGCTCTTTGGGCGGGGGACCCATCTCCAGCCGTATGGCCATTTTTGTGCCTGATGCGGCGCCAAGTGGGAAAGGGTGCTGTCGAGGCTGAAGGCAGCAGGAAAGCCCGCAGCCCCCAGGTCTGTGGGGCCAAGCAAGCGGTTCCCAAAGAGCTTTAGAACAAGGCATAGTTTTCCCTGCTGGCTCTTTTGGCATGGGACCCATCTCCAGCCATAGGCCATTATGGTGCCTGGCGCGGCGCCAAGTGGGAAAGGGTGGCTTTGAGGCTGAAGGCAGCAGGAAAGCCCGCAGCCCCCAGGTCTGTGGGGCTACGCAAGCGGTTCCCAAAGAGCTTTAGAACAAGGCATAGTTTTCCCTGCTGGCTCTTTGGGCGGGGGACCCATCTCCAGCCATATGGCCATTTTTGTGCCTGGTGCGGCGCCAAGTGGGAAAGGGTGTTGTCGAAGCTGAAGGCAGCAGCAAAGCCTGCAGCCCCCAGGTCTGTGGGGCTACGCAAGCGGTTCCCAAAGAGCTTTAGAACAAGGCATAGTTTTCCTTGCTGGGTTTTTGGGCATGGGACCCATCTCCAGCCATAGGCCATTTTTGTGCCTGGCGCGACGCCAAGTGGGAAAGGGTGGCTTTGAGGCTGAAGGCAGCAGGAAAGCCTGCAGCCCCCAGGTCTGTGGGGCTACGCAAGCGGTTCCCAAAGAGCTTTAGAACAAGGCATAGTTTTCCCTGCTGGCTCCTTGGGCGGGGGACCCATCTCCAGCCGTATGGCCATTTTTGTGCCTGGTGCGTCGCCAAGTGGGAAAGGGTGGTTTTGAGGCTGAAGGCAGCAGGAAAGCCCGCAGCCCCCAGGTCTGTGGGGCTACGCAAGCGGTTCCCAAAGAGCTTTAGAACAAGGCATGGTTTTCCCTGCTGGCTCTTTGGGCGGGGGACCCATCTCCAGTCGTATGGCTATTTTTATGCCTGGCGCGATGGGTAGTGGGAAAGGGTGGTTTTGAGGCTGAAGGCAGCAGGAAAGCCCGCAGCCCCCAGGTCTGTGGGGCTACGCAAGCGGTTCCCAAAGAGCTTTAGAACAAGGCATAGTTTTCCCTGCTGGCTCTTTGGGCGGGGGACCCATCTCCAGCCGTATGGCCATTTTTGTGCCTGGCGCGGCGCCAAGTGGGAAAGGGTGCTGTCGAGGCTGAAGGCAGCAGGAAAGCCCGCAGCCCCCAGGTCTGTGGGGCCAAGCAAGCGGTTCCCAAAGAGCTTTAGAACAAGGCATAGTTTTCCCTGCTGGCTCTTTTGGCATGGGACCCATCTCCAGCCATAGGCCATTTTTGTGCCTGGCGCGGCGCCAAGTGGGAAAGGGTGGCTTTGAGGCTGAAGGCAGCAGGAAAGCCCGCAGCCCCCAGGTCTGTGGGGCTACGCAAGCGGTTCCCAAAGAGCTTTAGAACAAGGCATAGTTTTCCCTGCTGGCTCTTTGGGCGGGGGACCCATCTCCAGCCATATGGCCATTTTTGTGCCTGGTGCGGCGCCAAGTGGGAAAGGGTGTTGTCGAAGCTGAAGGCAGCAGCAAAGCCTGCAGCCCCCAGGTCTGTGGGGCTACGCAAGCGGTTCCCAAAGAGCTTTAGAACAAGGCATAGTTTTCCTTGCTGGGTTTTTGGGCATGGGACCCATCTCCAGCCATAGGCCATTTTTGTGCCTGGCGCGACGCCAAGTGGGAAAGGGTGGCTTTGAGGCTGAAGGCAGCAGGAAAGCCTGCAGCCCCCAGGTCTGTGGGGCTACGCAAGCGGTTCCCAAAGAGCTTTAGAACAAGGCATAGTTTTCCCTGCTGGCTCTTTGGGCGGGGGACCCATCTCCAGCCGTATGGCCATTTTTGTGCCTGGCGCGGCGCCAAGTGGGAAAGGGTGCTGTCGAGGCTGAAGGCAGCAGGAAAGCCCGCAGCCCCCAGGTCTGTGGGGCCAAGCAAGCGGTTCCCAAAGAGCTTTAGAACAAGGCATAGTTTTCCCTGCTGGCTCTTTTGGCATGGGACCCATCTCCAGCCATAGGCCATTTTTGTGCCTGGCGCGGCGCCAAGTGGGAAAGGGTGGCTTTGAGGCTGAAGGCAGCAGGAAAGCCCGCAGCCCCCAGGTCTGTGGGGCTACGCAAGCGGTTCCCAAAGAGCTTTAGAACAAGGCATAGTTTTCCCTGCTGGCTCCTTGGGCGGGGGAACCATCTCCAGCCGTATGGCCATTTTTGGGCCTGGCGCGGCGCCAAGTGGGAAAGGGTGGTGTCGAGTCTGAAGGCAGCAGGAAAGCCTGCAGCCCCCAGGTCTGTGGGGCTACGCAAGCGGTTCCCAAAGAGCTTTAGAACAAGGCATAGTTTTCCCTGCTGGCTCTTTGGGCGGGGGACCCATCTCCAGCCATAGGCAATTTTTGAGCCTGGCGCAGCGCCAAGTGGGAAAGGGTGGTTTTGAGGCTGAAGGCAGCAGGAAAGCCCGCAGCCCCCAGGTCTGTGGGGCTACGCAAGCGGTTCCCAAAGAGCTTTAGAACAAGGCATAATTTTCCCTGCTGGCTCTTTGGGCGGGGGACCCATCTGCAACCGTATGGCCATTTTTGTGCCTGATGCGGCGCCAAGTGGGAAAGGGTGCTGTCGAGGCTGAAGGCAGCAGGAAAGCCCGCAGCCCCCAGGTCTGTGGGGCCAAGCAAGCGGTTCCCAAAGAGCTTTAGAACAAGGCATAGTTTTCCCTGCTGGCTCTTTGGGCATGGGACCCATCTCCAGCCATAGGCCATTTTTGTGCCTGGCGCGGCGCCAAGTGGGAAAGGGTGGCTTTGAGGCTGAAGGCAGCAGGGAAGCCCGCAGCCCCCAGGTCTGTGGGGCTACGCAAGCGGTTCCCAAAGAGCTTTAGAACAAGGCATAGTTTTCCCTGCTGGCTCCTTGGGCGGGGGAACCATCTCCAGCCGTATGGCCATTTTTGGGCCTGGCGCGGCGCCAAGTGGGAAAGGGTGGTGTCGAGTCTGAAGGCAGCAGGAAAGCCCGCAGCCCCCAGGTCTGTGGGGCTACGCAAGCGGTTCCCAAAGAGCTTTAGAACAAGGCATAATTTTCCCTGCTGGCTCTTTGGGCGGGGGACCCATCTCCAGCCATAGGCAATTTTTGAGCCTGGCGCAGCGCCAAGTGGGAAAGGGTGGTTTTGAGGCTGAAGGCAGCAGGAAAGCCCGCAGCCCCCAGGTCTGTGGGGCTACGCAAGCGGTTCCCAAAGAGCTTTAGAACAAGGCATATTTTTCCCTGCTGGCTCTTTGGGCGGGGGACCCATCTGCAGCCGTATGGCCATTTTTGTGCCTGGCACGACGCCAAGTGGGAAAGGGTGGCTTTGAGGCTGAAGGCAGCAGCAAAGCCCGCAGCCCCCAGGTCTGTGGGGCTACGCAAGCGGTTCCCAAAGAGCTTTAGAACAAGGCATAGTTTTCCCTGCTGGCTCCTTGGGCGGGGGACCCATCTCCAGCCGTATGGCCATTTTTGTGCCTGGCGCGGCGCCAAGTGGGAAAGGGTGGTGTCGAGTCTGAAGGCAGCAGGAAAGCCCGCAGCCCCCAGGTCTGTGGGGCTACGCAAGCGGTTCCCAAAGTGCTTTAGAACAAGGCATAGTTTTCCCTGCTGGCTCTTTGGGCGGGAGACCCATCTCCAGCCATACGCCATTTTTGTGCCTGGCGCGACGCCAAGTGGGAAAGGGTGTTGTCGAGGCTGAAGGCAGCAGCAAAGCCCGCAGCCCCCAGGTCTGTGGGGCCAAGCAAGCGGTTCCCAAAGAGCTTTAGAACAAGGCATAGTTTTCCCTGCTGGTTCTTTGGGCGGGGGACCCATCTCCAGTCGTATGGCTATTTTTATGCCTGGCGCGGCGCCAAGTGGGAAAGGGTGGCTTTGAGGCTGAAGGCAGCAGGAAAGCCTGCAGCCCCCAGGTTTGTGGGGCTACGCAAGCGGTTCCCAAAGAGCTTTAGAACAAGGCATAGTTTTCCCTGCTGGCTCTTTGGGCGGGGGACCCATCTCCAGCCGTATGGCCATTTTTGTGCTTGATGCGGCGCCAAGTGGGAAAGGGTGCTGTCGAGGCTGAAGGCAGCAGGAAAGCCCGCAGCCCCCAGGTCTGTGGGGCCAAGCAAGCGGTTCCCAAAGAGCTTTAGAACAAGGCATAGTTTTCCCTGCTGGCTCTTTTGGCATGGGACCCATCTCCAGCCATAGGCCATTTTTGTGCCTGGCGCGGCGCCAAGTGGGAAAGGGTGGCTTTGAGGCTGAAGGCAGCAGGAAAGCCCGCAGCCCCCAGGTCTGTGGGGCTACGCAAGCGGTTCCCAAAGAGCTTTAGAACAAGGCATAGTTTTCCCTGCTGGCTCCTTGGGCGGGGGAACCATCTCCAGCCGTATGGCCATTTTTGGGCCTGGCGCGGCGCCAAGTGGGAAAGGGTGGTGTCGAGTCTGAAGGCAGCAGGAAAGCCTGCAGCCCCCAGGTCTGTGGGGCTACGCAAGCGGTTCCCAAAGAGCTTTAGAACAAGGCATAGTTTTCCCTGCTGGCTCTTTGGGCGGGGGACCCATCTCCAGCCATAGGCAATTTTTGAGCCTGGCGCAGCGCCAAGTGGGAAAGGGTGGTTTTGAGGCTGAAGGCAGCAGGAAAGCCCGCAGCCCCCAGGTCTGTGGGGCTACGCAAGCGGTTCCCAAAGAGCTTTAGAACAAGGCATAGTTTTCCCTGCTGGCTCTTTGGGCGGGGGACCCATCTCCAGCCGTATGGCCATTTTTGTGCTTGATGCGGCGCCAAGTGGGAAAGGGTGCTGTCGAGGCTGAAGGCAGCAGGAAAGCCCGCAGCCCCCAGGTCTGTGGGGCCAAGCAAGCGGTTCCCAAAGAGCTTTAGAACAAGGCATAGTTTTCCCTGCTGGCTCTTTTGGCATGGGACCCATCTCCAGCCATAGGCCATTTTTGTGCCTGGCGCGGCGCCAAGTGGGAAAGGGTGGCTTTGAGGCTGAAGGCAGCAGGAAAGCCCGCAGCCCCCAGGTTTGTGGGGCTACGCAAGCGGTTCCCAAAGAGCTTTAGAACAAGGCATAGTTTTCCCTGCTGGCTCCTTGGGCGGGGGAACCATCTCCAGCCGTATGGCCATTTTTGGGCCTGGCGCGGCGCCAAGTGGGAAAGGGTGGTGTCGAGTCTGAAGGCAGCAGGAAAGCCTGCAGCCCCCAGGTCTGTGGGGCTACGCAAGCGGTTCCCAAAGAGCTTTAGAACAAGGCATAGTTTTCCCTGCTGGCTCTTTGGGCGGGGGACCCATCTCCAGCCGTATGGCCATTTTTGTGCCTGGCGCGGCGCCAAGTGGGAAAGGGTGGTTTTGAGGCTGAAGGCAGCAGGAAAGCCCGCAGCCCCCAGGTCTGTGGGGCTACGCAAGCGGTTCCCAAAGAGCTTTAGAACAAGGCATAGTTTTCACTGCTGGCTCTTTGGGCGGGGGACCCATCTCCAGCCGTATGGCCATTTTTGTGCCTGGCCAGGCGCCAAGTGGGAAAGGATGGTGTCGAGGCTGAAGGCAGCAGGAAAACCCGCAGCCCCCAGGTCTGTGGGGCTACGCAAGCGGTTCCCAAAGAGCTTTAGAACAAGGCATAGTTTTCCCTGCTGGCTCTTTGGGCGGGAGACCCATCTCCAGCCATAGGCCATTTTTGTGCCTGGCGCGGTGCATAGTGGGAAAGGGTGGCTTTGAGGCTGAAGGCAGCAGGGAAGCCTGCAGCCCCCAGGTCTGTGGGGCTACGCAAGCGGTTCCCAAAGAGCTTTAGAACAAGGCATAGTTTTCCCTGCTGGCTCTTTGGGCGGGGGACCCATCTCCAGTCGTATGGCTATTTTTATGCCTGGCGCGGTGCGTAGTCGGAAAGGGTGGTTTTGAGGCTGAAGGCAGCAGGAAAGCCCGCAGCCCCCAGGTCTGTGGGGCTACGCAAGCAGTTCCCAAAGAGCTTTAGAACAAGGCATAATTTTCCCTGCTGGCTCTTTGGGCGGGGGACCCATCTCCAGCCGTATGGCCATTTTTGTGCCTGGCGCGGCGCCAAGTGGGAAAGGGTGGCTTTGAGGCTGATGGCAGCAGGAAAGCCCGCAGCCCCCAGGTCTGTGGGGCTACGCAAGTGGTTCCCAAAGAGCTTTAGAACAAGGCATAGTTTTCCCTGCTGGCTCTTTGGGCGGGGAACCCATATCCAGCCATATGGCCATTTTTATGCCTGGCGCGGCGCCAAGTGGGAAAAGGTGGTTTTGAGGCTGAAGGCAGCAGGAAAGCCCGCAGCCCCCAGGTCTGTGGGGCTACGCAAGCGGTTCCCAAAGAGCTTTAGAACAAGGCATAGTTTTCCCTGCTGGCTCCTTGGGCAGGGGACCCATCTCCAGCCATATGGCCATTTTTGTGCCTGATGCGGCACCAAGTGGGAAAGGGTGGTTTTGAGGCTGAAGGCAGCAGGAAAGCCTACAGCCCCCAGGTCTGTGGGGCTACGCAAGCGGTTCCCAAAGAGCTTTAGAACAAGGCATAGTTTTCCCTGCTGGCTCCTTGGGCGGGGGAACCATCTCCAGCCGTATGGCCATTTTTGTGCCTGGCGCGGCGCCAAGTGGGAAAGGGTGGTGTCGAGGCTGAAGGCAGCAGGAAAGCCCGCAGCCCCCAGGTCTGTGGGGCTACGCAAGTGGTTCCCAAAGAGCTTTAGAACAAGGCATAGTTTTCCCTGCTGGCTCTTTTGGCATGGGACCCATCTCCAGCCATAGGCCATTTTTGTGCCTGGCGCGGCGCCAAGTGGGAAAGGGTGGCTTTGAGGCTGAAGGCAGCAGGAAAGCCCGCAGCCCCCAGGTCTGTGGGGCTACGCAAGCGGTTCCCAAAGAGCTTTAGAACAAGGCATAGTTTTCCCTGCTGGCTCTTTGGGCGGGGGACCCATCTCCAGCCATATGGCCATTTTTGTGCCTGGTGCGGCGCCAAGTGGGAAAGGGTGTTGTCGAAGCTGAAGGCAGCAGCAAAGCCTGCAGCCCCCAGGTCTGTGGGGCTACGCAAGCGGTTCCCAAAGAGCTTTAGAACAAGGCATAGTTTTCCTTGCTGGGTTTTTGGGCATGGGACCCATCTCCAGCCATAGGCCATTTTTGTGCCTGGCGCGACGCCAAGTGGGAAAGGGTGGCTTTGAGGCTGAAGGCAGCAGGAAAGCCTGCAGCCCCCAGGTCTGTGGGGCTACGCAAGCGGTTCCCAAAGAGCTTTAGAACAAGGCATAATTTTCCCTGCTGGCTCTTTGGGCGGGGGACCCATCTCCAGCCGTATGGCCATTTTTGTGCCTGGCGCGACGCCAAGTGGGAAAGGGTGTTGTCGAGGCTGAAGGCAGCAGCAAAACCCGCAGCCCCCAGGTCTGTGGGGCCAAGCAAGCGGTTCCCAAAGAGCTTTAGAACAAGGCATAGTTTTCCCTGCTGGTTCTTTGGGCGGGGGACCCATCTCCAGTCGTATGGCTATTTTTATGCCTGGCGCGGCGCCAAGTGGGAAAGGGTGGCTTTGAGGCTGAAGGCAGCAGGAAAGCCTGCAGCCCCCAGGTTTGTGGGGCTACGCAAGCGGTTCCCAAAGAGCTTTAGAACAAGGCATAGTTTTCCCTGCTGGCTCTTTGGGCGGGGGACCCATCTCCAGCCGTATGGCCATTTTTGTGCCTGATGCGGCGCCAAGTGGGAAAGGGTGCTGTCGAGGCTGAAGGCAGCAGGAAAGCCCGCAGCCCCCAGGTCTGTGGGGCCAAGCAAGCGGTTCCCAAAGAGCTTTAGAACAAGGCATAGTTTTCCCTGCTGGCTCTTTTGGCATGGGACCCATCTCCAGCCATAGGCCATTTTTGTGCCTGGCGCGGCGCCAAGTGGGAAAGGGTGGCTTTGAGGCTGAAGGCAGCAGGAAAGCCCGCAGCCCCCAGGTCTGTGGGGCTACGCAAGCGGTTCCCAAAGAGCTTTAGAACAAGGCATAGTTTTCCCTGCTGGCTCTTTGGGCGGGGGACCCATCTCCAGCCATATGGCCATTTTTGTGCCTGGTGCGGCGCCAAGTGGGAAAGGGTGTTGTCGAAGCTGAAGGCAGCAGCAAAGCCTGCAGCCCCCAGGTCTGTGGGGCTACGCAAGCGGTTCCCAAAGAGCTTTAGAACAAGGCATAGTTTTCCTTGCTGGGTTTTTGGGCATGGGACCCATCTCCAGCCATAGGCCATTTTTGTGCCTGGCGCGACGCCAAGTGGGAAAGGGTGGCTTTGAGGCTGAAGGCAGCAGGAAAGCCTGCAGCCCCCAGGTCTGTGGGGCTACGCAAGCGGTTCCCAAAGAGCTTTAGAACAAGGCATAGTTTTCCCTGCTGGCTCCTTGGGCGGGGGACCCATCTCCAGCCGTATGGCCATTTTTGTGCCTGGTGCGTCGCCAAGTGGGAAAGGGTGGTTTTGAGGCTGAAGGCAGTAGGAAAGCCCGCAGCCCCCAGGTCTGTGGGGCTACGCAAGCGGTTCCCAAAGAGCTTTAGAACAAGGCATGGTTTTCCCTGCTGGCTCTTTGGGCGGGGGACCCATCTCCAGTCGTATGGCTATTTTTATGCCTGGCGCGATGCGTAGTGGGAAAGGGTGGTTTTGAGGCTGAAGGCAGCAGGAAAGCCCGCAGCCCCCAGGTCTGTGGGGCTACGCAAGCGGTTCCCAAAGAGCTTTAGAACAAGGCATAGTTTTCCCTGCTGGCTCTTTGGGCGGGGGACCCATCTCCAGCCGTATGGCCATTTTTGTGCCTGATGCGGCGCCAAGTGGGAAAGGGTGCTGTCGAGGCTGAAGGCAGCAGGAAAGCCCGCAGCCCCCAGGTCTGTGGGGCCAAGCAAGCGGTTCCCAAAGAGCTTTAGAACAAGGCATAGTTTTCCCTGCTGGCTCTTTTGGCATGGGACCCATCTCCAGCCATAGGCCATTTTTGTGCCTGGCGCGGCGCCAAGTGGGAAAGGGTGGCTTTGAGGCTGAAGGCAGCAGCAAAGCCTGCAGCCCCCAGGTCTGTGGGGCTACGCAAGCGGTTCCCAAAGAGCTTTAGAACAAGGCATAGTTTTCCTTGCTGGGTTTTTGGGCATGGGACCCATCTCCAGCCATAGGCCATTTTTGTGCCTGGCGCGACGCCAAGTGGGAAAGGGTGGCTTTGAGGCTGAAGGCAGCAGGAAAGCCTGCAGCCCCCAGGTCTGTGGGGCTACGCAAGCGGTTCCCAAAGAGCTTTAGAACAAGGCATAATTTTCCCTGCTGGCTCTTTGGGCGGGGGACCCATCTCCAGCCGTATGGCCATTTTTGTGCCTGGCGCGACGCCAAGTGGGAAAGGGTGTTGTCGAGGCTGAAGGCAGCAGGAAAGCCCGCAGCCCCCAGGTCTGTGGGGCCAAGCAAGCGGTTCCCAAAGAGCTTTAGAACAAGGCATAGTTTTCCCTGCTGGCTCTTTGGGCGGGGGACCCATCTCCAGTCGTATGGCTATTTTTATGCCTGGCGCGGCGCCAAGTGGGAAAGGGTGGCTTTGAGGCTGAAGGCAGCAGGAAAGCCTGCAGCCCCCAGGTTTGTGGGGCTACGCAAGCGGTTCCCAAAGAGCTTTAGAACAAGGCATAGTTTTCCCTGCTGGCTCTTTGGGCGGGGGACCCATCTCCAGCCGTATGGCCATTTTTGTGCCTGATGCGGCGCCAAGTGGGAAAGGGTGCTGTCGAGGCTGAAGGCAGCAGGAAAGCCCGCAGCCCCCAGGTCTGTGGGGCCAAGCAAGCGGTTCCCAAAGAGCTTTAGAACAAGGCATAGTTTTCCCTGCTGGCTCTTTTGGCATGGGACCCATCTCCAGCCATAGGCCATTTTTGTGCCTGGCGCGGCGCCAAGTGGGAAAGGGTGGCTTTGAGGCTGAAGGCAGCAGGAAAGCCCGCAGCCCCCAGGTTTGTGGGGCTACGCAAGCGGTTCCCAAAGAGCTTTAGAACAAGGCATAGTTTTCCCTGCTGGCTCCTTGGGCGGGGGAACCATCTCCAGCCGTATGGCCATTTTTGGGCCTGGCGCGGCGCCAAGTGGGAAAGGGTGGTGTCGAGTCTGAAGGCAGCAGGAAAGCCTGCAGCCCCCAGGTCTGTGGGGCTACGCAAGCGGTTCCCAAAGAGCTTTAGAACAAGGCATAGTTTTCCCTGCTGGCTCTTTGGGCGGGGGACCCATCTCCAGCCATAGGCAATTTTTGAGCCTGGCGCAGCGCCAAGTGGGAAAGGGTGGTTTTGAGGCTGAAGGCAGCAGGAAAGCCCGCAGCCCCCAGGTCTGTGGGGCTACGCAAGCGGTTCCCAAAGAGCTTTAGAACAAGGCATAATTTTCCCTCCTGGCTCTTTGGGCGGGGGACCCATCTCCAGCCGTATGGCCATTTTTGCGCCTGGCGCAGTGCCAAGTGGGAAAGGGTGCTGTCGAGGCTGAAGGCAGCATGAAAGCCCACAGCCCCCAGGTCTGTGGGGCTACGCAAGCGGTTCCCAAAGAGCTTTAGAACAAGGCATAGTTTTCCCTGCTGGCTCTCTGGGCGGGGGACCCATCTCCAGCCATAGGCCATTTTTGTGCCTGGCGCGACGCCAAGTGGGAAAGGGTGGCTTTGAGGCTGAAGGCAGCAGGAAAGCCTGCAGCCCCCAGGTCTGTGCGGCTACGCAAGCGGTTCCCAAAGAGCTTTAGAACAAGGCATAGTTTTCCCTGCTGGCTCCTTGGGCGGGGGACCCATCTCCAGCCATATGGCCATTTTTGTGCCTGGTGCGTCGCCAAGTGGGAAAGGGTGGTTTTGAGGCTGAAGGCAGCAGGAAAGCCCGCAGCCCCCAGGTCTGTGGGGCTACGCAAGCGGTTCCCAAAGAGCTTTAGAACAAGGCATGGTTTTCCCTGCTGGCTCTTTGGGCGGGGGACCCATCTCCAGTCGTATGGCTATTTTTGTGCCTGGCGCGGTGCGTAGTGGGAAAAGGTGGTTTTGAGGCTGAAGGCAGCAGGAAAGCCCGCAGCCCCCAGGTCTGTGGGGCTACGCAAGCGGTTCCCAAAGAGCTTTAGAACAAGGCATAGTTTTCCCTGCTGGCTCCTTGGGCAGGGGACCCATCTCCAGCCATATGGCCATTTTTGTGCCTGATGCGGCACCAAGTGGGAAAGGGTGGTTTTGAGGCTGAAGGCAGCAGGAAAGCCTACAGCCCCCAGGTCTGTGGGGCTACGCAAGCGGTTCCCAAAGAGCTTTAGAACAAGGCATAGTTTTCCCTGCTGGCTCCTTGGGCGGGGGAACCATCTCCAGCCGTATGGCCATTTTTGTGCCTGGCGCGGCGCCAAGTGGGAAAGGGTGGTGTCGAGGCTGAAGGCAGCAGGAAAGCCCGCAGCCCCCAGGTCTGTGGGGCTACGCAAGTGGTTCCCAAAGAGCTTTAGAACAAGGCAGAGTTTTCCCTAATGGCTCTTTGGGCGGGGGACCCATCTCCAGCCATAGGCAATTTTTGTGCCTGGCGCAGCGCCAAGTGGGAAAGGGTGGTTTTGAGGCTGAAGGCAGCAGCAAAGCCTGCAGCCCCCAGGTCTGTGGGGCTACGCAAGCGGTTCCCAAAGAGCTTTAGAACAAGGCATAGTTTTCCCTGCTGGCTCTTTGGGCGGGGGACCCATCTCCAGCCATATGGCCATTTTTGTGCCTGGTGCGGCGCCAAGTGGGAAAGGGTGTTGTCGAAGCTGAAGGCAGCAGCAAAGCCTGCAGCCCCCAGGTCTGTGGGGCTACGCAAGCGGTTCCCAAAGAGCTTTAGAACAAGGCATAGTTTTCCTTGCTGGGTTTTTGGGCATGGGACCCATCTCCAGCCATAGGCCATTTTTGTGCCTGGCGCGACGCCAAGTGGGAAAGGGTGGCTTTGAGGCTGAAGGCAGCAGGAAAGCCTGCAGCCCCCAGGTCTGTGGGGCTACGCAAGCGGTTCCCAAAGAGCTTTAGAACAAGGCATAGTTTTCCCTGCTGGCTCCTTGGGCGGGGGACCCATCTCCAGCCGTATGGCCATTTTTGTGCCTGGTGCGTCACCAAGTGGGAAAGGGTGGTTTTGAGGCTGAAGGCAGCAGGAAAGCCCGCAGCCCCCAGGTCTGTGGGGCTACGCAAGCGGTTCCCAAAGAGCTTTAGAACAAGGCATGGTTTTCCCTGCTGGCTCTTTGGGCGGGGGACCCATCTCCAGTCGTATGGCTATTTTTATGCCTGGCGCGATGCGTAGTGGGAAAGGGTGGTTTTGAGGCTGAAGGCAGCAGGAAAGCCCGCAGCCCCCAGGTCTGTGGGGCTACGCAAGCGGTTCCCAAAGAGCTTTAGAACAAGGCATAGTTTTCCCTGCTGGCTCTTTGGGCGGGGGACCCATCTCCAGCCGTATGGCCATTTTTGTGCCTGGCCAGGCGCCAAGTGGGAAAGGATGGTGTCGAGGCTGAAGGCAGCAGGAAAACCCGCAGCCCCCAGGTCTGTGGGGCTACGCAAGCGGTTCCCAAAGAGCTTTAGAACAAGGCATAGTTTTCCCTGCTGGCTCTTTGGGCGGGAGACCCATCTCCAGCCGTATGGCCATTTTTTTGCCTGGCGCGACGCCAAGTGGGAAAGGGTGGTGTCGAGGCTGAAGGCAGCAGGGAAGCCTGCAGCCCCCAGGTCTGTGGGGCTACGCAAGCGGTTCCCAAAGAGCTTTAGAACAAGGCATAGTTTTCCCTGCTGGCTCTTTGGGCGGGGGACCCATCTCCAGTCGTATGGCTATTTTTATGCCTGGCGCGGTGCGTAGTCGGAAAGGGTGGTTTTGAGGCTGAAGGCAGCAGGAAAGCCCGCAGCCCCCAGGTCTGTGGGGCTACGCAAGCGGTTCCCAAAGAGCTTTAGAACAAGGCATAATTTTCCCTGCTGGCTCTTTGGGCGGGGGACCCATCTCCAGCCGTATGGCCATTTTTGTGCCTGGCGCGGCGCCAAGTGGGAAAGGGTGGCTTTGAGGCTGAAGGCAGCAGGAAAGCCCGCAGCCCCCAGGTCTGTGGGGCTACGCAAGTGGTTCCCAAAGAGCTTTAGAACAAGGCATAGTTTTCCCTGCTGGCTCTTTGGGCGGGGGACCCATATCCAGCCATATGGCCATTTTTATGCCTGGCGCGGCGCCAAGTGGGAAAAGGTGGTTTTGAGGCTGAAGGCAGCAGGAAAGCCCGCAGCCCCCAGGTCTGTGGGGCTACGCAAGCGGTTCCCAAAGAGCTTTAGAACAAGGCATAGTTTTCCCTGCTGGCTCCTTGGGCAGGGGACCCATCTCCAGCCATATGGCCATTTTTGTGCCTGATGCGGCACCAAGTGGGAAAGGGTGGTTTTGAGGCTGAAGGCAGCAGGAAAGCCTACAGCCCCCAGGTCTGTGGGGCTACGCAAGCGGTTCCCAAAGAGCTTTAGAACAAGGCATAGTTTTCCCTGCTGGCTCCTTGGGCGGGGGAACCATCTCCAGCCGTATGGCCATTTTTGTGCCTGGCGCAGTGCCAAGTGGGAAAGGGTGGTGTCGAGGCTGAAGGCAGCAGGAAAGCCTGCAGCCCCCAGGTCTGTGGGGCTACGCAAGTGGTTCCCAAAGAGCTTTAGAACAAGGCAGAGTTTTCCCTGCTGGCTCTTTGGGCGGGGGACCCATCTCCAGCCATAGGCCATTTTTGTGCCTGGCGCAGCGCCAAGTGGGAAAGGGTGGTTTTGAGGCTGAAGGCAGCAGCAAAGCCTGCAGCCCCCAGGTCTGTGGGGCTACGCAAGCGGTTCCCAAAGAGCTTTAGAACAAGGCATAGTTTTCCCTGCTGGCTCTTTGGGCGGGGGACCCATCTCCAGCCATATGGCCATTTTTGTGCCTGGTGCAGCGCCAAGTGGGAAAGGGTGTTGTCAAAGCTGAAGGCAGCAGCAAAGCCTGCAGCCCCCAGGTCTGTGGGGCTACGCAAGCGGTTCCCAAAGAGCTTTAGAACAAGGCATAGTTTTCCTTGCTGGGTCTTTGGGCATGGGACCCATCTCCAGCCATAGACCATTTTTGTGCCTACCGCGGCGCCAAGTGGGAAAGGGTGGTTTTGAGGCTGAAGGCAGCAGGAAAGCCCGCAGCCCCCAGGTCTGTGGGGCTACGCAAGCGGTTCCCAAAGAGCTTTAGAACAAGGCATAATTTTCCCTGCTGGCTCTTTGGGCGGGGGACCCATCTCCAGCCATAGGCCATTTTTGTGCCTGGCCCGGCGCCAAGTGGGAAAGGGTGGCTTTGAGGCTGAAGGCAGCAGCAAAGCCCGCAGCCCCCAGGTCTGTTGGGCTACGCAAGCGGTTCCCAAAGAGCTTTAGAACAAGGCATAGTATTCCCTGCTGGCTCTCTGGGCGGGGGACCCATATCCCGTCGTATGGCTATTTTTATGCCTGGCGCGGTGCGTAGTGGCATAGGGTGGTTTTGAGGCTGAAGGCAGCAGGAAAGCCCGCAGCCCCCAGGTCTGTGGGGCTACGCAAGTGGTTCCCAAAGAGCTTTAGAACAAGGCATAGTATTCCCTGCTGGCTCTCTGGGCGGGGGACCCATATCCCGTCGTATGGCTATTTTTATGCCTGGCGCGGTGCGTAGTGGCATAGGGTGGTTTTGAGGCTGAAGGCAGCAGGAAAGCCCGCAGCCCCCAGGTCTGTGGGGCTACGCAAGCGGTTCCCAAAGAGCTTTAGAACAAGGCATAGTATTCCCTGCTGGCTCTCTGGGCGGGGGACCCATATCCCGTCATATGGCTATTTTTATGCCTGGCGCGGTGCGTAGTGGCATAGGGTGGTTTTGAGGCTGAAGGCAGCAGGAAAGCCCGCAGCCCCCAGGTCTGTGGGGCTACGCAAGTGGTTCCCAAAGAGCTTTAGAACAAGGCATAGTTTTCCCTGCTGGCTCTTTGGGCGGGGGACCCATCTCCAGCCATATGGCCATTTTTCTGCCTGGTGCGGCGCCAAGTGGGAAAGGGTGTTGTCGAGGCTGAAGGCAGCAGGAAAGCCCGCAGCCCCCAGGTCTGTGGGGCTACGCAAGCGGTTCCCAAAGAGCTTTAGAACAAGGCATAGTTTTCCCTGCTGGCTCTCTGGGCGGGGGACCCATATCCCGTCGTATGGCTATTTTTATGCCTGGCGCGGTGCGTAGTGGGAAAGGGTGGTGTCGAGTCTGAAGGCAGCAGGAAAGCCCGCAGCCCCCAGGTCTGTGGGGCTACGCAAGTGGTTCCCAAAGAGCTTTAGAACAAGGCATAATTTTCCCTGCTGGCTCTTTGGGCGGGGGACCCATCTCCAGCCATAGGCAATTTTTGTGCCTGGCGCAGCGCCAAGTGGGAAAGTGTGGTTTTGAGGCTGAAGGCAGCGGGAAAGCCTGCAGCCCCCAGGTTTGTGGGGCTACGCAAGCGGTTCCCAAAGAGCTTTAGAACAAGGCATAGTTTTCCCTGCTGGCTCTTTGGGCGGGGGACCCATCTCCAGCCACATGGCCATTTTTGCGCCTGGCGCAGTGCCAAGTGGGAAAGGGTGGCTTCGAGGCTGAAGGCAGCAGGAAAGCCTGCAGCCCCCAGGTCTGTGGGGCTACGCAAGCGGTTCCCAAAGAGCTTTAGAACAAGGCATAGTTTTCCCTGCTGGCTCTTTTGGCAGGGGACCCATCTCCAGCCATATGGCCATTTTTGTGCCTGGCGCGGCGCCAAGTGGGAAAGGGTGGTGTCGAGGCTGAAGGCAGCAGGAAAGCCCGCAGCCCCCAGGTCTGTGGGGCCAAGCAAGCGGTTCCCAAAGAGCTTTAGAACAAGGCATAGTTTTCCCTGCTGGCTCTTTGGGCATGGGACCCATCTCCAGCCATAGGCCATTTTTGTGCCTGGCGCGACGCCAAGTGGGAAAGGGTGGCTTTGAGGCTGAAGGCAGCAGCAAAGCCCGCAGCCACGACGTCTGTGGGGCTACGCAAGCGGTTCCCAAAGAGCTTTAGAACAAGGCATAGTTTTTCTTGCTGGCTCTTTGGGCGGGGGACCCATCTCCAGCCGTATGGCCATTTTTGTGCCTAGCGCGGCGCCAAGTGGGAAAGGGTGGTGTCGAGGCTGAAGGCAGCAGGAAAGCCCGCAGCCCCCAGGGCTGTGGGGCTATGCAAGCGGTTCCCAAAGAGCTTTAGAACAAGGCATAGTTTTCCCTGCTGGCTCTTTGGGCGGGGGACCCATCTCCAGCCGTGTGGCCATTTTTGAGCCTGGCGCGGCGCCAAGTGGGAAAGGGTGGCTTTGAGGCTGAAGGCAGCAGGAAAGCCCGCAGCCCCCAGGTCTGTGGGGCTACGCAAGCGGTTCCCAAAGAGCTTTAGAACAAGGCATAGTTTTCCCTGCTGGCTCTTTGGGCGGGGGACCCATCTCCAGCCGTATGGCCATTTTTGTGCCTGATGCGGCGCAAAGTGGGAAAGGATGGCTTTGAGGCTGAAGGCGTCACAAAAGCCTGCCGTCCGAGGGTTTCTTAATGACTTTTCTTAATGATGTCTCCACAGTGTGAAGTTTTGCAGGATTTGAAAAAGTAATAGACACAGTGAAATTGAGTCTATTGGAAACTTCCATACTTTTCCCTCCCTCTAAAATCTCTGGTGTCCTGTAGTATCCACTGCCTGCAACTGCTGTTGCAGGAGCAGCCAGATTGGTATCAAATTTAGAAAAAAAGGGACATCATTAAGAGGATTCACTCGCCTTATTTTTCACCGGTGTGGCCAGTAAAGAAACCAAAAAGGCAATGGCGTTTCACAGTAGATTACGGAAAATTAAACGCCAACACTGCACCTCTGACCGCTGCTGTTCCGAATATCGCGGAAATTGTGACAATGATAAAAGGAGCTGCCCATCCTTGCAGGGTTGCCTTAGATTTTAAAGACATATTTTTTTATGATTCTCCTCCTTGAGCAGGACAAAGCGCAGTTTGCATTCACATGGAAAGGAGTGCAATATACCTTTAACCGCTTTCCACAAGGATACAAACATTCCCCCACTATTGCCCATAATGCTTTGGCTAAAGTGCTATCAGAGATTCCTGTTTCACAGGGATGTACAGTATACCAATATATTATTGATGACATCTTAATAGGGGAGAGAACCAAGAAAGTGTACAAGACATGATGGAAAACATCCGAAAAACATTATCAGATTTGGGATTGGAAATTCCCGACTCAAAGTGTCAGGGACCCGCACAGGAAGTTAAATTCCTGGGGGTCTGGTGGATTAAGGGAGCTGCTTCTGTCCCTCAGGATACCCTGAAAAAATAGAACATGGACAGAATCCTTCCAGCACGAAGGAGTTACAGCAAGTCCTGGGAACTTTAAGTTATTAGCGTAAACACATCCCTGGCTTTTCCATCATTGCTCGCCCCCTTTATTGTTTGCTCAAAAAAGGTAAATCCTGGGAGTCGACTGAACAACACACTAATGCACTAGAATTGCTAATAAAAGAGCTAAGGTTATTCCAACAACTTGGCCCCATACATCCAACTGACCCTGTCCATGTAGAATGGGGGCTCAGTGAACATGGTTCCCATTGTAATTTATGCCAGAAGGGACCAGCAGGACCGGAGAGACCATTAGAATTTAGCTCTCACGCCTTTAATGATACTGAGAGCAGCTATTCAGACCTGGAGAAGGGTTTACTGTCCCTGGTGCGAGCATTGCAACGAGCAGAGCAGATAAGGAGAGAACAGAGCGTGATTGTTCGGGGCCCTTTTCGCCTCCCAGATGTGGTCCTTAAAGGGACACCACCACCAGCTGGCATTCCCCAGAAACCCACAGTTCGAAAGTGGCATGCTTATTTAGAAGGCATTAATGATATCATGCCAATCTCTGAAGGTAGTATCAAAGTATCCATGCTCCAGAAGGATAGAGATGGTGCCCTATTGTTCCAATCCCCACCAAACAGACCATCTCCAATCCAAGAAGCACCTCCTCTGAAAGCAGGCAGTGATCTTACAGGAGTGTGGTTTACTGGTGTGTCATCTCACCGTGAGAACAGCAAGTGGAAATACAAGGCCGTAGCACTGGAAGTAGCAACGGGGGAAAGAGCAATTGAAACAGGAGAAGGTAGGGCACAAGTAGGGGAACTCAGAGCCGTCCTACTAGCTGCACAACATGGAGCTACTTACATTTACACTGACTCATATGCTGTTTTTAAAGGAGCCACTGAATGGCTAGGACACTGGGCAGCCAATGATTGGCAGGTGAATAGAGTCCCGATCTGGGAGACAGACAGTTGGAAGCAACTGTTGGAAATAGGAGGACAGAGACCATTGCACATTGCTTGGGTAAAAGGCCACGATCGTTCAAACTCGATCACTGCTCAGTTCAACCAACAGGTAGATAGCCTCACGCGGCTACAACAAATTGACACTGTAGATGATGGTCGGGAATGGTTACATATTAAGCCTGGCCATACAGGCCGTGCTGATCTGTATCAGGAAGGTCTAGCCCGGGGGTGGCCTGTGTCGGTTAAGCTGTGCGAACAAGTAGTAACTGCCTGGTCACAATGTCGCCTACGACTCAGCAAAGATCATCCGAGTAAGGCGCCTCCCTTACACATGCGGGACAAGAAAATGTTGTGGCATTCATGGCAGATTGATTATATTGGGCCCTTGAGATCATCAGGTGGGAAAAGATATGTCCTAGTCGGAGTGGAGATTATCTCCAGCCTCAGTATGGCCACTGGCTTCAAATCAGCTGCTGGGGACAACACAGTGAAAGGCCTAAAAGGGTGGTTCAGCACACTTCCCCTTCCCGAGGAAATCCAAAGTGATAACGGTTCACACTTTACCGCTACAGTGGTACAAGATTGGGCCAAAGAAGAAGGGATTCGATGGGTATTTCATACTCCCTATTATCCTCAGGCTAATGGCATTGTTGAATGCACCAACGGATTGGTTAAGCGTTTTGCAAAAACTCATAAATCATAAGGGAAGGTGAAGAAGGCACCTTGCCCACCGAAATTCGAAAAGTAATATGGGATAACGCAATTGAGTTTGAGAGAAAATTTCAATCCTGGTGGTATCTGGTTAATTTCACCTACGATCCCACTGAGAGCAAAGCCACAGCTTTTGTCTTAACGATACGCAATGCCTCAGTATCCACCATATACCCAATCATCGCACTGGGGTTGAATCACCAAGGAGCTCTACTCTATCCAACACAGCACAGAGGTTGGGCACGACAAAATGAGACTAAATGGCAAACTGCTGATGTTGACGCATGCGTTTCACGAGACCAACAAGGATTCATTTGTGAGAGTAATACTCTCAAAGCACAAGACCTTTGTCTTGACACCAACCAGAATGCTTGTCACTTTGAGACACATCCCGATGAAACCCCAGAGACTGTGCTTGACTATATTGGGAAAGGGTGCGTTAGCATGAGGTCTCCCTGTAGTCTTGTATTATAGACGAGAAAGGCTTGAGACCATGGCCACTCTGGGTCTCTTTGACTACAAACAACAGGGAATAAAAAGGTGAAACTGAATAGCATCAATTCCATCTGCCAATTCGTCATTTTAGAATTTGGGCCTCCAAATAGCCATACATCATAAAAGTAGTATTATTGCCAGGTTCAATGTCAGGATTCCCTGGAGACATTCAAAGGTAGCGTAGGCCAATCCGTCTGTACAGCTCATCCAAGGTTCCTGTAAGACATAAAGGAAAAGAAAATCTGCTCGGTCTTATTCGACCGACGGGGTTAAAAAGAAGGTGCGGTCCACCGGGTGCTGATCCGGTGTATCTTCCCTGAACAATCCTTGGCTTCCCATGCATAGGGATTTTTGGGAGTAGCTAGCACCATTGGCACCGTCCCATTTTGAGGCATTTTCACTAGCACAGGTAGTCCAGGGTGAAATCTTCCGGGGTATTTTCCCGGTTCATTGGCAGCCTTTGGCGAGATAATATTGGCAGGTACACAGAAAGCTTTCATTTTAGGACAGCCGTCTCCACTCCATTTGTTATTTAGTTGATAGATGGCATCATCCAATCGCAAATGCCAACCAGGTTCATGACTTTTTGCAAAACGCTTAACCAATCTATTGGTGCGTTCAACAATGCCATTAGCCTGGGGATAATAGGGAGTATGAAATACCCATCGAATCCCTTCTTCCTTGGCCCAATCTTGTACCACCGAAGCCGTAAAGTGTGAAACGTTATCACTCTGGATTTCGTCGGGAAGGGGAAGTGTGCTGAACCACCCTGTTAGGCCTTTCACTGTGTTGTCCCTGGTAGCTGGTTTGAAACTGCTGGCCATACTGAGGCTGGAGATAATCTCCACTCCGACTAGGACATATCTTTTCCCACCTGATGATCTCAAGGGCCCAATATAATCAATCTGCCATGAATGCCACAACGCTTTCTTGTCCCGCATGTGTAAGGGAGGCGCCTTACTCGGATGATCTTTGCTGAGTCGTAGGCGACATTGTGACCAGGCAGTTACTATTTGTTCGCACAGCTTAACCGACACAGGCCACCCCCGGGCTAGACCTTCCTGATACAGATCAGCACGGCCTGTATGGCCAGGCTTAATATGTAACCATTCCCGACCATCATCTACAGTGTCAATTTGTTGTAGCCGCGTGAGGCTATCTACCTGTTGGTTGAACTGAGCAGTGATCGAGTTTGAACGATCGTGGCCTTTTACCCAAGCAATGTGCAATGGTCTCTGTCCTCCTATTTCCAACAGTTGCTTCCAACTGTCTGTCTCCCAGATCGGGACTCTATTCACCTGCCAATCATTGGCTGCCCAGTGTCCTAGCCATTCAGTGGCTCCTTTAAAAACAGCATATGAGTCAGTGTAAATGTAAGTAGCTCCATGTTGTGCAGCTAGTAGGACGGCTCTGAGTTCCCCTACTTGTGCCCTACCTTCTCCTGTTTCAATTGCTCTTTCCCCCGTTGCTACTTCCAGTGCTACGGCCTTGTATTTCCACTTGCTGTTCTCACGGTGAGATGACACACCAGTAAACCACACTCCTGTAAGATCACTGCCTGCTTTCAGAGGAGGTGCTTCTTGGATTGGAGATGGTCTGTTTGGTGGGGATTGGAACAATAGGGCACCATCTCTATCCTTCTGGAGCATGGATACTTTGATACTACCTTCAGAGACTGGCATGATAGCATTAATGCCTTCTAAATAAGCATACCACTTTCTAACTGTGGGTTTCTGGGCAATGCCGGCTGGCGGTGCTGTCCCTTTACGGACCACATCTGGGAGGCGAAAAGGTCCCAGGAAAGATCACACTCTGTTCTCTCCTTATCTGCTCTGCTCGTTGCAATGCTCGCACCAGGGACAGTAAACCCTTCTCCAGGTCTGAATAGCTGCTCTCAGTATCATTAAAGGCGTGAGAGCTAAATTCTAATGGTCTCTCCGGTCCTGCTGGTCCCTTCTGCCATAAATTACAACGGGAACCATGTTCACTGAGCCCCCATTCTACGTGGACAGGGTCAGTTGGATGTATGGGGCCAAGTTGTTGGAATAACCTTAGCTCTTTTATTAGCAATTCTAGTGCATTAGTGTGTTGTTCAGTCGACTCCCAGGATTTACCTTTTTTGAGCAAACAATAAAGGGGGCGAGCAATGATGGAAAAGCCAGGGATGTGTTTACGCTAATAACTTAAAGTTCCCAGGACTTGCTGTAACTCCTTCGTGCTGGAAGGATTCTGTCCATGTTCTATTTTTTCAGGGTATCCTGAGGGACAGAAGCAGCTCCCTTAATCCACCAGACCCCCAGGAATTTAACTTCCTGTGCGGGTCCCTGACACTTTGAGTCGGGAATTTCCAATCCCAAATCTGATAATGTTTTTCGGATGTTTTGCATCATGTCTTGTACACTTTCTTGGCTCTCTCCCCCTATTAAGATGTCGTCAATATATTGGTATACCGTACATCCCTGTGAAACAGGAATCTCTGATAGCACTTTAGCCAAAGCATTATGGGCAATAGTGGGGGAATGTTTGTATCCTTGCGGAAAGCGGTTAAAGGTATATTGGACTCCTTTCCATGTGAATGCAAACTGCGCTTTGTCCTGCTCAAGGAGGAGAATCATAAAAAAAATATGTCTTTAACATCTAAGGCAGCCACCCAAGCATGGGCAGCTCCTTTTATCATTGCCACAATTTCCGCGATATTCGGAACCGCAGCGGTCAGGGGTGCAGTGTTGGCATTTAATTTTCCGCAATCTACTGTGAAACGCCATTGCCTTTTTGGTTTCTTTACTGGCCACACCGGTGAATTATAAGGCGCGTGAGTCCTCTTAATGATGTTTCTTTTTTCTAAATCTGATACCACCCCGTCTGCTCCTGCAAGTGCAGCTGCAGGCAGTGGGTACTGTCGGACGTTGGTAATTTTAGAAGGAGGTAAAAGTATAGATGTTTCTAATAGCCCCAATTTAACTGTGTCTAATCCTTTTTTGCGTCCTGCAAAACTCCACACAGTTCCATCTGGGAGTTTCCACATTCGCCCACGCAGTACGTCAAATCCTAGGAGGTTAGTACGTGAGGCACCCACTAACACTTCTGCCCTAGTCATTCGCTGCTCTCCCGGCAACCAGAGGTTAATTTTTGCAGTGGGGCATGTTTTTACCACACCATCAATTCCTGTGAAGTTGACTCTGCGTCGGGTGGGATTTATACCTAGAAGTTGTGCCGTTTCGTTAGTGATTGCAGACATTTGGGCTCCGGTATCAATAATAAAATGTACCAATATCTTCCGGGGTCCAACAGGAATGACAATAACGGGTTCGGAGTCTTTATGAGAGCGCCATTGGATTGCTAGTACCTGCCGGACAGGGTGGCTCACTGCCCTCCCCGGGGATAGGAGTGTTTTGGCTGGGACTCTGTCAAATCAATCAAGTTACGTTCCGGTGCAGAAGGCACAATTTTCTCACGGCTTGGGGATTCTCTGGTTAGACTTTTCTCCCCAGCCGCATTATTCTTTCTAGGTAGAGATTGGACTAGCGTACGGAGATCTCCCGTAGGGTCACCTAGGGTCGAAAAGTAATATGGGATAACGCAATTGAATTTGAGAAAAAATTTCAGTCCAGGTGGTATCTGGTTAATTTCACCTACGATCCCACTGAGAGCAAAGCCACAGCTTTTGTCTTAACGATACGCAATGCCTCAGTATCCACCATATACCCAATCATCGCACTGGGGTTGAATCACCAAGGAGCTCTACTCTATCCAACACAGCACAGAGGTTGGGCACGACAAAAATGAGACTAAATGGCAAACTGCTGATGTTGACGCATGCGTTTCACGAGACCAACAAGGATTCATTTGTGAGAGTAATACTCTCAAAGCACAAGACCTTTGTCTTGACACCAACCAGAATGTTTGTCACTTTGAGACACATCCCGATGAAACCCCAGAGACTGTGCTTGACTATATTGGGAAAGGGTGCGTTAGCATGAGGTCTCCCTGTAGTCTTGTATTCAGAGATGACATAGTAATCACTCAAATCTTTGTGTTTGAACTTTACTAACACAAAGTTACGGGATGCGACTTCAAATATTAAGCTCCTGTTACGTCTTTTCAATTGCTACAACCTAATTATACGTTGATTCGAGATTGTTGCCTGCCCCTATCAGAATGAATCTCTCCCTGGTGAAGAAGCTGCTAAAACACAATGAGTTGAAGCGACTCTTGAAAGAGGCCCAAGAAAATAGACAGACAACTTTGATTACCGTCCATCATCAGGTTGAAGAAATACACCAAGCGTTGGAAAGAGTGAAGAGAGGCGAAGGACATAGATGGGGAGATCCTCTTTTTGGATGGTCACCGACAGTTACAGGACTTTATAACAAGATGCTTCACTCTGTTGTTGTTTTACTAATACTCACTGTATTGTGCTTTGCTTAGACAATTGTTTTGCATGTTAGACTTTGGATTATGATGAAAAGTTTAAATAGCTTGATCACTCCGCGAGAAGGATTTCCACTTGATATCCCTCACCACAAGAACACATGTGATCTTTCTTATCAGTGTTGAGTACGTCGACCTTGACTGACTGTAGACAAAGTTTTCCCTGCAGGCTCTTTGGGCGGGGGACCCATCTGCAGCCGTATGGCCATTTTTGTGCCTGGCGCAGTGCCAAGTGGGAAAGGGTGGTGTCGATGCTGAAGGCAGCAGGAAAGCCTACAGCCCCCAGGTCTTTGGGGCTACGCAAGCGGTTCCCAAAGACCTTCAGAACAAGGCATAGTTTTCCCTGCTGGCTCTTTGGGCGGGGGACCCATCTCCAGCCATAGGCCATTTTTGTGCCTGGCGCGGCGCCAAGTGGGAAAGGGTGTTGTCGAGGCTGAAGGCAGCAGGAAAGCCCGCAGCCCCCAGGTCTGTGGGGCTACGCAAGCGGTTCCCAAAGAGCTTTAGAACAAGGCATAGTTTTCCTTGCTGGCTCTTTGGGCATGGGACCCATCTCCAGCCATAGGCCATTTTTGTGCCTGATGCGGCACCAAGTGGGAAAGGGTGGCTTTGAGGCTGAAGGCAGCAGGAAAGCCTGCAGCCCCCAGGTCTGTGGGGCTACGCAAGCGGTTCCCAAAGAGCTTTAGAACAAGGCATAGTTTTCCCTGCTGGCTCTTTGGGCGGGGGACCCATCTCCAGCCGTATGGCCATTTTTGTGCGTGGCCAGGGGCCAAGTGGTAAAGGGTGGTTTTGAGGCTGAAGGCAGCAGGAAAGCCCGCAGCCCCCAGGTCTGTGGGGCTACGCAAGCGGTTCCCAAAGAGCTTTAGAACAAGGCATAGTTTTCCCTGATGGCTCTTTTGGCAGGGGACCCATCTCCAGCCGTATGGCCATTTTTGTCCCTGGCCCGGCGCCAAGTGGGAAAGGGTGGTGTCGAGGCTGAAGGCAGCAGGAAAGCCCGCAGCCCCCAGGTCTGTGGGGCCAAGCAAGCGGTTCCCAAAGAGCTTTAGAACAAGGCATAGTTTTCCCTGCTGGCTCTTTGGGCATGGGACCCATCTCCAGCCATAGGCCATTTTTGTGCCTGATGCGACGCCAAGTGGGAAAGGGTGGCTTTGAGGCTGAAGACAGCAGGAAAGCCCGCAGCCTCCAGGTCTGTTGGGCTACGCAAACGGTTCCCAAAGAGCTTTAGAACAAGGCATAGTTTTCCCTGCTGGCTCTTTGGGCGGGGGACCCATCTCCAGCCGTATGGCCATTTTTGTGCCTGGCGCGGCGCCAAGTGGGAAAGGGTGGTTTTGAGGCTGAAGGCGTCACGAAAGCCTGCCGTCCGAGGGTTTCTTAATACTTTTCTTAATGATGTCTCCACAATGTGGAGTTTTGCAGGATTTGAAAAGTAATAGACACAGTGAAATTGAGTCTATTGGAAACTTCCATACTTTTCCCTCCCTCTAAAATCTCTGGTGTCCTGTAGTATCCACTGCCTTCAACTGCTGTTGCAGGAGCAGACAGATTGGTATCAGATTTAGAAAAAAGGGACATCATTAAGAGGATTCACTCGCCTTTTTTTTCACCGGTGTGGCCAGTAAAGAAACCAAAAAGGCAATGGCTGTTCACAGTAGATTACGGAAAATGAAATGCCAACACTGCACCCCTGACCGCTGCGGTTCCGAATATCGGGGAAATTGTGGCAATGATAAAAGGAGCTGCCCATCCTTGGAGGGTTGCCTTAGATTTTAAAGACATATTTTTTTATGATTCCCCTCCCTGAGCAGGAGAAAGCGCAGTTTGCATTCGCATGGAAAGGAGTCCGATATACGTTTAACCATTTTCCGCAAGGATACAAACATTCCCCCACTATTGCCCATAATGCTTTGGCTAAAGTTCTATCAGAGATTCCTGTTTCACAGGGATTTACAGTATACCAATATATTATTGATGACATCTTAACAGGGGAGAGAACCAAGAAAGTGTACAAGACATGATGGAAAACATCCGAAAAACATTATCAGATTTGGGATTGGAAATTCCCGACTCAAAGTGTCAGGGACCCGCACAGGAAGTTAAATTCCTGGGGGTCTGGTGGATTAAGGGAGCTGCTTCTGTCCCTCAGGATACCCTGAAAAAAAGAACATGGACAGAATCCTTCCAGCACGAAGGAGTTACAGCAGGTCCTGGGAACTTTAAGTTATTGGCGTAAACACATCCCTGGCTTTTCCATCATTGCTCGCCCCCTTCATAGCTTGGCAAAAAAGGGTAAATCCTGGGTGTGGACTGAACAACACACTAATGCTCTGCAATTACTAATAAAGGAGCTAAGGTTATTCCAACAGCTTGGTCCTATTCATCCAACTGACCCTGTCCATGTAGAATGGGGGTTCAGTGAACATGGTTCCCGTTGTAATTTATGGCAGAAGGGACCAGCAGGACCGGAGAGACCATTAGAATTTTGCTCCCACTCCTTCAATGATACTGAATGCAGCTATTCAGACCTGGAGAAGGGTTTACTGTCCCTGGTGCGAGCGTTGCAACGAGCAGAGCAGATAAGAAGAGAACAGAGTGTGATCTTTCCTGGGACCTTTTCGCCTCCCAGATGTGGTCCTTAAAGGGACACCACCACCAGCTGGCATTGCCCAGAGAGCTACAGTTCGAAAGTGGTATGCTTATTTAGAAGGCATTAATGAAATCAAGCCAGTCTCTGAAGGCAGTGTTAAAGTATCCAAGGCTACTTCACAAGGATACCAAAGGATATAGATGGTGCCCTATTGTTCCAATCCCCACCAAACAGACCATCTCCGATCCAAGAAGCACCTCCTTTGAGGGACAGCAGTGATCTTAGAGGAGTGTGGTTTACTGGTGCGTCATCTCACCGTTAAAAAAATAAGTGCAAATATAAGGCCGTAGCACTGGAAGTAACAATGGGAGAAAGGGCGATTGAAACAGGGGAGGGTAGGGGAACTCAGAGCTGTCCTACTAGCTGCACAACATGGAGCCACCTCCTTTTACGCTGAGTCATATGCTGTTTTTAAAGGAGCCACTGAATGGCTAGGACACTGGGCAGCCAACGATTGGCAGGTGAATAGAGTCCCAGTTTGGGAGACAGATAATTGGAAGCAACTGTTGGAAATAGGAGGACAGAGACCATTGCACATTGCTTGGGTAAAAGGCCACGATCGTTCAAACTCGATCACTGCTCAGTTCAACCAACAGGTAGATAGCCTCACGCGGCTACAACAAATTGACACTGTAGATGATGGTCGGGAATGGTTACATATTAAGCCTGGCCATACAGGCCGTGCTGATCTGTATCAGGAAGGTCTAGCCCGGGGGTGGCCTGTGTCGGTTAAGCTGTGCGAACAAGTAGTAACTGCCTGGTCACAATGTCGCCTACGACTCAGCAAAGATCATCCGAGTAAGGCGCCTCCCTTACACATGCGGGACAAGAAAATGTTGTGGCATTCATGGCAGATTGATTATATTGGGCCCTTGAGATCATCAGGTGGGAAAAGATATGTCCTAGTCGGAGTGGAGATTATCTCCAGCCTCAGTATGGCCACTGGCTTCAAATCAGCTGCTGGGGACAACACAGTGAAAGGCCTAAAAGGGTGGTTCAGCACACTTCCCCTTCCCGAGGAAATCCAAAGTGATAACGGTTCACACTTTACCGCTACAGTGGTACAAGATTGGGCCAAAGAAGAAGGGATTCGATGGGTATTTCATACTCCCTATTATCCTCAGGCTAATGGCATTGTTGAATGCACCAACAGATTGGTTAAGCGTTTTGCAAAAACTCATAAATCATAAGGGAAGGTGAAGAAGGCACCTTGCCCACCGAAATTCGAAAAGTAATATGGGATAACGCAATTGAATTTGAGAAAAAATTTCAATCCTGGTGGTATCTGGTTAATTTCACCTACGATCCCACTGAGAGCAAAGCCACAGCTTTTGTCTTAACGATACGCAATGCCTCAGTATCCACCATATACCCAATCATCGCACTGGGGTTGAATCATCAAGGAGCTCTACTCTATCCAACACAGCACAGAGGTTGGGCACGACAAAATGAGACTAAATGGCAAACTGCTGATGTTGACGCATGCGTTTCACGAGACCAACAAGGATTCATTTGTGAGAGTAATACTCTCAAAGCACAAGACCTTTGTCTTGACACCAACCAGAATGCTTGTCACTTTGAGACACATCCCGATGAAACCCCAGAGACTGTGCTTGACTATATTGGGAAAGGGTGCGTTAGCATGAGGTCTCCCTGTAGTCTTGTATTATAGACGAGAAAGGCTTGAGACCATGGCCACTCTGGGTCTCTTTGACTACAAACAACAGGGAATAAAAAGGTGAAACTGAATAGCATCAATTCCATCTGCCAATTCGTCATTTTAGAATTTGGGCCTCCAAATAGCCATACATCATAAAAGTAGTATTATTGCCAGGTTCAATGTCAAGATTCCCTGGAGACATTCAAAGGTAGCGTAGGCCAATCCGTCTGTACAGCTCATCCAAGGTTCCTGTAAGACATAAAGGAAAAGAAAATCTGCTCGGTCTTATTCGACCGACGGGGTTAAAAAGAAGGTGCGGTCCACCGGGTGCTGATCCGGTGTATCTTCCCTGAACAATCCTTGGCTTCCCATGCATAGGGATTTTTGGGAGTAGCTAGCACCATTGGCACCGTCCCATTTTGAGGCATTTTCACTAGCACAGGTAGTCCAGGGTGAAATCTTCCGGGGTATTTTCCCGGTTCATTGGCAGCCTTTGGCGAGATAATATTGGCAGGTACACAGAAAGCTTTCATTTTAGGACAGCCGTCTCCACTCCATTTGTTATTTAGTTGATAGATGGCATCATCCAATCGCAAATGCCAACCAGGTTCATGACTTTTTGCAAAACGCTTAACCAATCTATTGGTGCGTTCAACAATGCCATTAGCCTGGGGATAACAGGGAGTATGAAATACCCATCGAATCCCTTCTTCCTTGGCCCAATCTTGTACCACCGAAGCCGTAAAGTGTGAAACGTTATCACTCTGGATTTCGTCGGGAAGGGGAAGTGTGCTGAACCACCCTGTTAGGCCTTTCACTGTGTTGTCCCTCGTAGCTGGTTTGAAACTGCTGGCCATACTGAGGCTGGAGATAATCTCCACTCCTACCAGGACATATCTTTTCCCACCTGATGATCTCAAGGGCCCAATATAATCAAGCTGCCATGAATGCCACAACGCTTTCTTGTCCCGCATGTGTAAGGGAGGCGCCTTACTCGGATGATCTTTGCTGAGTCGTAGGCGACATTGTGAACAGGCAGTTACTATTTGTTCGCACAGCTTAACTGACACAAGCCACCCACCTTCCCGATACAGGTCAGGACGGCCTGTGCGGCCACGTTTAACATGTAACGATTCAAGTAAGCGTTCCCATTCCCGACCATCATCTACAATGTCAATTTGTTGCAGCCGCGTGAGGCCATCTACCTGTTGGTTGAACTGAGCAGTGATCGAGTTTGAACGATCGTGGCCTTTTACCCAAGCAACGTGCAATGGTCTCTGTCCTCCTATTTCCAACAGTTGCTTCCAATTATCTGTCTCCCAAACTGGGACTCTATTCACCTGCCAATCGTTGGCTGCCCAGTGTCCTAGCCATTCAGTGGCTCCTTTAAGAACAGCATATGACTCAGCGTAAAAGGAGGTGGCTCCATGTTGTGCAGCTAGTAGGACAGCTCTGAGTTCCCCTACCCTCCCCTATTTCAATTGCTCTTTCTCCCGTTGTTACTTCCAGTGCTACGGCCTTATATTTGCACTTATTTTTTTAACGGTGAGATGACGCACCAGTAAACCACACTCCTCTAAGATCACTGCTGTCCCTCAAAGGAGGTGCTTCTTGGATCGGAGATGGTCTGTTTGGTGGGGATTGGAACAATAGGGCACCATCTATATCCTTTGGTATCCTTGTGAAGTAGCCTTGGATACTTTAACACTGCCTTCAGAGACTGGCTTGATTTCATTAATGCCTTCTAAATAAGCATACCACTTTCGAACTGTAGGTCTCTGGGCAATGCCAGCTGGTGGTGGTGTCCCTTTAAGGACCACATCTGGGAGGCGAAAAGGTCCCAGGAAAGATCACACTCTGTTCTCTTCTTATCTGCTCTGCTCGTTGCAACGCTCGCACCAGGGACAGTAAACCCTTCTCCAGGTCTGAATAGCTGCATTCAGTATCATTGAAGGAGTGTGAGCAAAATTCTAATGGTCTCTCCGGTCCTGCTGGTCCCTTCTGCCATAAATTACAACGGGAACCATGTTCACTGAACCCCCATTCTACATGGACAGGGTCAGTTGGATGTATGGGGCCAAGCTGTTGGAATAACCTTAGCTCCTTTATTAGTAATTGCAGAGCATTAGTGTGTTGTTCAGTCCACACCCAGGATTTACCCTTTTTTGCCAAGCTATGAAGGGGGCGAGCAATGATGGAAAAGCCAGGGATGTGTTTACGCCAATAACTTAAAGTTCCCAGGACCTGCTGTAACTCCTTCGTGCTGGAAGGATTCTGTCCATGTTCTATTTTTTCAGGGTATCCTGAGGGACAGAAGCAGCTCCCTTAATCCACCAGACCCCCAGGAATTTAACTTCCTGTGCGGGTCCCTGACACTTTGAGTCGGGTCTACGTGAGGCACCCACTAACACTTCTGCCCTAGTCATTCGCTGCTCTCCCGGCAACCAGAGGTTAATTTTTGCAGTGGGGCATGTTTTTACCACACCATCAATTCCTGTGAAGTTGACTCTGCGTCGGGTGGGATTTATACCTAGAAGTTGTGCTGTTTCGTTAGTGATTGCAGACATTTGGGCTCCGGTATCAATAATAAAATTTACCAATATCTTCCGGGGTCCAACAGGAATGACAATAACAGGTTCGGAGTCTTTATGAGAGCGCCATTGGATTGCTAGTACCTGCCCGACAGGGTTGCTCAGTGCCCTCCCCGGGGATAGGAGTGTTGTGGCTGGGACTCTGTCAAATCAATCAAGTTATGTTCCGGTGCAGAAGGCACAGTTTTCTCACGGCTTGGGGATTCTCTGGTTAGACTTTTCTCCCCAGCCGCATTATTCTTTCTAGGTAGAGATTGGACTAGCGTACGGAGATCTCCCGTAGGGTCACCGTGCAAGAATTGTCGGGGCACCCCTAATTGTAGGGCTTTACGCCACAACTCATTCCGGTCCTTATCAGGCTTAAACCTTCCCTCTGATTTAGGGTTTTGAGTGTGAGTTTGGACTTGGCGAACCTTTCGCGGGTGTTCGGAGGATTTCTCACTAGTTTGGCTGGCCCAGCCCATTCGGCGCCCATATTGATCTATTTCCTGTACATTCCAGGTGGGCATGTAGTGACGACGGCCCCGCCCATGAGCACCCCGAGCATCCCGTATACGATCTTGAGTGCGAACAAGGAACGGTTTCAGGCAACCGGGAAGACCACGGATGAGAGGGGCTAATCGATCGGGGTCGATAGGGGCTGACATTGGGGATTTCCGAAATTCCTCTCTGTCATACATGGCTTGCAGACAAGCTGCTTTCCGTACAGCCGCAAACAGATCAGAGTAGCCTGTAGCTCTAATGTCTAACGGCTCCCCCCTCTCTCGCGGATCCATACCCCTTGCCCAATAGGCTGCTCGAGCGGTTAGGGAATAATTATGATCCCCAGGCATAGTGGTTAAAAACACTCCTGGTCCCCAAGAGTCTCCTGCTTCTTCCTCACTCAGCATAATTCTGCCCCCCCCTTCAGAAGAAACTCGCCACACGTACTCAACAGCTGACTCTTCTGGTCGCCTCGAATATTTCTCCCTTATTTTTGTTAACTCGGTTGGTGTCCATGGAACGGTACGCACAGTGGTGTGAATTTCATCACCATCATCAACTGCAGTTTCAGTTTTAACCAGAGGACGTAAAGGAAAAACTTGGGATTTCAAAGTAAAAGTCCTTTCCTCCTCATCTTCTTCGTCATCCTCACTATTAGACAAAAAAATCTCCGGTCTGGGTTCCGGAATTTGGATAACACATTAACTTACGAATCTGTTGGACCTGGGTCGAGGGCTGCATTTTATCTAAGAGCCCGGTCACCCTTTCAATAACATTTTAAGTTGGCGATTTTCACTCCCAAGTTGAGCATTCCGGTTTCCTAAACATTCATTCTCACTCACAAGCTTATCGACTTGAGTTCTTAATCTTTCTCCTGTCTCCTTTTGCAAGGCTAATGATGACTTCAGCACCTCATTCTCCGATTTCAGGGTTGCATATTCTACAGCTGAAATCAGATTAGGAGCGGGGGTTTCTCTAGCTTCTTGTTGTGCACAAGATAAACAGGCGCCTAACACAGCACAAATCACACCCTTGCCTTTCCCCGCTCTGAGCTTCTGTGAAACCCGACGCTCTTCAATACGTTCCACCACTTTCTCTTCATCCTTCCAAAATTTTTGGGCCCACTCCTTCCCAGCCTGGGAAGGGGCACAATCATATTTTTGCAGCAGTTTATCCATGGCAATCCTGCCGACTACGCCAAATTCTGTTGCGTGAAACGGGGCCAAGCGGTTTTGGCAGAAGATAAACCCCCTTGCGTTCTAACACTCCTCACCGAGGTGGGAGGCCAGGTGCGGCTGGGTTTCAATTCTGAGTGATGCCCAATTCAGCACTATCAGCCCAATCGCGTTTAATATGTGTTAAACTAGTACGATTTGGAGACACTAATAGTGGGCTGCACCTTCAGTCTAGTCGTGCTCCTGAACCAGCACGGCCTCTCTCAAGTTTTGGTCGCGTTCAGTGAGAAAGCGAAACGACTAGCTACTGAAACAGTGCAGTTTATTTAAACAACAGATATACAGGTTCTTTAGGATTGCCGGTGATAAATACACTGTCTGCAAAGCACGTGCAAATAAAGACATTGTTAAATAGACAAACGCGCGACAAAATTATAAACGATACAGCCTGGCTATAAATGTAGGGTAGAGATTCTCTAGAGAAATTTCTAGAGTCCCCGAGAAAGCACTCGGTGTAATCAAAGTCTTACCCAAAGGCGTCCTTATGGGGGGGAAGAAAGGCTCAGCCCGTCGACTGATCCCAGAAAACAGCGGTGGGATTCTTCGCGATGGTGTCTTCCCAGACATTCCCCCTCTCTTGGGCTATTTTTATATTATTTTTTTAACTTCAAAGTGGAGTTTGAGTGACTTTAGTCATATGTACTTTTATTATGATTAATGTACTCAAGGAGGAGTGTTCACACCTCGGGGGCGGATAGCCTCCGGGATGGAGGTGTGTTTTGGTACATTGTGGTGAGCAAAGTTCGCACAAAAGGACAGCATTTCATCAACATTTGACGAAATGTTGGCTCGGGTAGCGTGTAGGCCGCTTATCAGTTCCGTAGTACCATCTCGTCCCCATATCTGCTATTCGTCACAAGGGAAGGCCACGGAACAAGCGCGTTCCGTTCCATCCCTTGTGTAGTTTCGCAAACAACCTTGTACAGGGAATCACAGCTGTTGCATTCTTCGTGTGCTAGCTGCGGCTGTATTCTACCTCAGAAGCCTCTTGATTTTATGACTTTCCTTAATGTGTGAACAATGCTGTATTTTTGTATTCTTGGCCAATTTAGTAATTATTCCACAAGAACACACATTGGTTGCCGATTTATCAACGGGTCTAATCACCACAGGCCAACTGTAATTAAAACCATCTATGTAGACTCTACCAAAGCGGACAAATACAACACTGATTGTTACAAAATTATGGAGCCAAATTCAGATTGCTGGCACAATTTCACTTTCATCAAACCTACAGTAGTGTACTGTATTTGGGGCTACAAGGGCACAGAATTGTTATTTGAATTTATGATTGACTCAAATACACCTGAACTTGCTGAAATGAATCCAGAACCTACACCCCACAAACTCTCAAAGGCTCTCTCTTCTAAGAGAAAAAAAAAAAACACCTCTCTCTTTTCTAAGCCCTCCATTAGACTAACTCCTTACATTTTCAACATTGGCCCTTACGTTATTAAACACACACAGGTCAACAACAGGTACTGTTTAATCCCACATATTCCCTCAAACGAGCAGAATTGTCAATGCAGATTAAAATCTCTGCGATCAAACCCACCTGCTCACCATTCCTGAGTACATCTTATGCAGAATGGTCAGCATGGTTACGCAAACGAACTCTTGCCACTTCACACGGACGGAAGAGGGATGCGACTGGTATCTTAGGAACAGGCCTGGGAGTCTTGAATAGTATAGATGCTGAGATACTTGCCAACAAACTAGTCACAACCGCTACTGATCTGGACAAATTAAGACATCCCCTACGGTCCTCTCTATTAGCATTGGGAAACCACCAACGGCTTTTATCGAATATATTGCCTCAATGGGAAGAAACGGGTGAAAAAGACCATCAGCTGATCACAGATGCACTTGGTACAACCCAAACCAATGTTTCCTTGGCTCTTAGTTGTATCCAAGCCCAATTGTGGATGCAATCTATGACAGCCGCAATCATAAGGGAAGGTGAAGAAGGCACCTTGCCCACCGAAATTCGAAAAGTAATATGGGATAACGCAATTGAATTTGAGAAAAAATTTCAGTCCAGGTGGTATCTGGTTAATTTCACCTACGATCCCACTGAGAGCAAAGCCACAGCTTTTGTCTTAACGATACGCAATGCCTCAGTATCCACCATATACCCAATCATCGCACTGGGGTTGAATCACCAAGGAGCTCTACTCTATCCAACACAGCACAGAGGTTGGGCACGACAAAAATGAGACTAAATGGCAAACTGCTGATGTTGACGCATGCGTTTCACGAGACCAACAAGGATTCATTTGTGAGAGTAATACTCTCAAAGCACAAGACCTTTGTCTTGACACCAACCAGAATGTTTGTCACTTTGAGACACATCCCGATGAAACCCCAGAGACTGTGCTTGACTATATTGGGAAAGGGTGCGTTAGCATGAGGTCTCCCTGTAGTCTTGTATTCAGAGATGACATAGTAATCACTCAAATCTTTGTGTTTGAACTTTACTAACACAAAGTTACGGGATGCGACTTCAATTATTAAGCTCCTGTTACGTCTTTTCAATTGCTACAACCTAATTATACGTTGATTCGAGATTGTTGCCTGCCCCTATCAGAATGAATCTCTCCCTGGTGAAGAAGCTGCTAAAACACAATGAATTGAAGCGACTCTTGAAAGAGGCCCAAGAAAATAGACAGACAACTTTGATTACCGTCCATCATCAGGTTGAAGAAATACACCAAGCGTTGGAAAGAGTGAAGAGAGGCGAAGGACATAGATGGGGAGATCCTCTTTTTGGATGGTCACCGACAGTTACAGGACTTTATAACAAGATGCTTCACTCTGTTGTTGTTTTACTAATACTCACTGTATTGTGCTTTGCTTAGACAATTGTTTTGCATGTTAGACTTTGGATTATGATGAAAAGTTTAAATCGCTTGATCACTCCGCGAGAAGGATTTCCACTTGATATCCCTCACCACAAGAACACATGTGATCTTTCTTATCAGTGTTGAGTACGTCGACCTTGACTGACTGTAGACAAAGTTTTCCCTGCAGGCTCTTTGGGCGGGGGACCCATCTCCAGACATATGGCCATTTTTGTGCCTGGCGCGGCGCCAAGTGGGAAAGGGTGGCTTTGAGGCTGAAGGCAGCAGGAAGGCCCGCAGTCCCCAGGTCTGTGGGGCTACGCAAGCGGTTCCCAAAGAGCTTTAGAACAAGGCATAATTTTCCCTGCTGGCTCTTTGGGCGGCGGAACCATCTCCAGCCATAGGCCATTTTTGTGCCTGGCGCAGTGCCAAGTGGGAAAGGGTGGCTTTGAGGCTGAAGGCAGCAGGAAAGCCCACAGCCCCCAGGTCTGTGGGGCTACGCAAGCGGTTCCCAAAGAGCTTTAGAACAAGGCATAGTTTTCCCTGCTGGCTCTTTGGGCGGGGGACCCATCTCCAGCCGTATGGCCATTTTTGTGCCTGGCGCGGTGCCAAGTGGGAAAGGGTGGTTTTGAGGCTGAAGGCAGCAGGAAAGCCTGCAGCCCCCAGGTCTGTGGGGCTACGCAAGTGGTTCCCAAAGAGCTTTAGAACAAGGCATAGTTTTCCCTGCTGGCTCTTTGGGCATGGGACCCATCTCCAGCCATAGGCCATTTTTGTGCCTGGCGTGACGCCAAGAGGGAAAGGGTGGCTTTGAGGCTGAAGGCAGCAGGAAAGCCCGCAGCCCCCAGGTCTGTGGGGCTACGCAAGCGGTTCCCAAAGAGCTTTAGAACAAGGCATAGTTTTCCCTGCTGGCTCTTTGGGCATGGGACCCATCTCCAGCCGTATGGCCATTTTTGTGCCTGGCGCGGCGCCAAGTGGGAAAGGGTGGCTTTGAGGCTGAAGGCAGCAGGAAAGCCTGCAGCCCCCAGGTCTGTGGGGCTATGGAAGCGGTTCCCAAAGAGCTTTAGAACAAGGCATAGTTTTCCCTGATGGCTCTTTGGGCATGGGACCCATCTCCAGCCATAGGCCAATTTTGTGCCTGGCGCGGCGCCAAGTGGGAAAGGGTGCTGTCGAGGCTGAAGGCAGCAGGAAAGCCTGCAGCCCCCAGGTCTGTGGGGCTACGCAAGCGGTTCCCAAAGAGCTTTAGAACAAGGCATAGTTTTCCCAGCTGCCTCTTAGGGCATGGGACCCATCTCCAGCCATAGGCCATTTTTGTGCCTGGCGCGACGCCAAGTGGGAAAGGGTGGTGTCGAGGCTGAAGGCAGCAGGAAAGCCCGCAGCCCCCAGGTCTGTGGGGCTACGCAAGCGGTTCCCAAAGAGCTTTAGAACAAGGCCTAGTTTTCCCTGATGGCTCTTTGGGCATGGGACCCATCTCCAGCCGTATGGCCATTTTTGTAACTGGCGCGGCGCCAAGTGGGAAAGGGTGGTGTCAAGGCTGAAGGCAGCAGCAAAGCCTGCAGCCCCCAGGTCTGTGGGGCTACGCAAGCGGTTCCCAAAGAGCTTTAGAACAAGGCATAGTTTTCCCTGATAGCTCTTAGGGCATGGGACCCATCTCCAGCCATTGGCCATTTTTGTGCCTGATGGGGAGCCAAGTGGGAAAGGGTGGCTTTGAGGCTGAAGGCAGAAGGAAAGCCCGCAGCCCCCAGGTCTGTGGGCTACGCAAGCGGTTCCCAAAGAGCTTTAGAACAAGGCATAGTTTTCCCTGATGGCTCTTTGGGCATGGGACCCATCTCCACCCGTATGGCCATTTTTGAGCCTGGCGCGGTGCCAAGTGGGAAAGGGTGGTGTCGAGGCTGAAGGCAGGAGCAAAGCCTGCAGCCCTAAGGTCTGTGGGGCTACGCAAGCGGTTCCCAAAGAGCTTTAGAACAAGGCATAGTTTTCCCTGCTGGCTCTTTGGGCGGGGGACCCATCTCCAGCCATAGGCAATTTTTGTGCCTGGCGCAGCGCCAAGTGGGAAAGGGTGGTGTCGAGGCTGAAGGCAGCAGCAAAGCCTGCAGCCCCCAGGTCTGTGGGGCTACGCAAGCGGTTCCCAAAGAGCTTTAGAACAAGGCATAGTTTTCCCTGCTGGCTCTTTGGGCGGGGGACCCATTTCCAGCTGTATGGCCATTTTTATGCCTGGCGCGGCGCCAAGTGGGAAAGGGTGGTGTCGAGGCTGAAGGCAGCAGGAAAGCCCGCAGCCCCCAGGTCTGTGGGGCTACGCAAGCGGTTCCCAAAGAGCTTTAGAACAAGGCATAGTTTTCCCTGCTGGCTCTTTGGGCGGGGGACCCATCTCCAGCCGTATGGCCAATTTTGTGCCTGGCGCGGCGCCAAGTGGGAAATGGTGGTGTCGAGGCTGAAGGCAGCAGGAAAGCCCGCAGCCCCCAGGTCTGTGGGGCTACGCAAGTGGTTCCCAAAGAGCTTTAGAACAAGGCATAGTTGTCCCTGCTGGCTCTTTGGGCGGGGGACCCATCTCCAGCCGTATGGCCATTTTTGTGCCTGATGCGGCGCCAAGTGGGAAAGGGTGGTGTCAAGTCTGAAGGCAGCAGGAAAGCCTGCAGCCCCCAGGTCTGTGGGGCTACGCAAGCGGTTCCCAAAGAGGTTTAGAACAAGGCATAGTTTTCCCTGATGGCTCTTTGGGCATGGGACCCATCTCCACCCGTATGGCCATTTTTGAGCCTGGCGCGGCGCCAAGTGGGAAAGGGTGGTGTCGAGGCTGAAGGCAGGAGCAAAGCCTGCAGCCCTAAGGTCTGTGGGGCTACGCAAGCGGTTCCCAAAGAGCTTTAGAACAAGGCATAGTTTTCCCTGCTGGCTCTTTGGGCATGGGACCCATCTCCAGCCATAGGCCAATTTTGTGCCTGGCGCGGCGCCAAGTGGGAAAGGGTGCTGTCGAGGCTGAAGGCAGCAGGAAAGCCTGCAGCCCCCAGGTCTGTGGGGCTACGCAAGCGGTTCCCAAAGAGCTTTAGAACAAGGCCTAGTTTTCCCTGCTGGCTCTTTGGGCGGGGGACCCATCTCCAGCCGTATGGCTATTTTTGTGCCTGGCGCGGTGCGTAGTGGGAAAGGGTGGTTTTGAGGCTGAAGGCAGCAGGAAAGCCCGCAGCCCCCAGGTCTGTGGGGCTATGCAAGCGGTTCCCAAAGAGCTTTAGAACAAGGCATAGTTTTCCCTGCTGGCTCTTTGGGCGGGGGACCCATCTCCAGCCGTATGGCCATTTTTGTGCCTGGCGCGGTGCGTAGTGGGAAAGGGTGGTTTTGAGGCTGAAGGCAGCAGGAAAGCCCGCAGCCCCCAGGTCTGTGGGGCTACGCAAGCGGTTCCCAAAGAGCTTTAGAAGAAGGCATAGTTTTCCCTGCTGGCTCTTTTGGCAGGGGACCCATCTCCAGCCATATGGCCATTTTTGTCCCTGGCCCGGCGCCAAGTGGGAAAGGGTGGTGTCGAGGCTGAAGGCAGCAGCAAAGCCTGCAGCCCCCAGGTCTGTGGGGCCAAGCAAGCGGTTCAAAAAGAGCTTTAGAACAAGGCATAGTTTTCCCTGATGGCTCTTTGGGCATGGGACCCATCTCCAGCCATAGGCCATTTTTGTGCCTGGCGCGACGCCAAGTGGGAAAGGGTGCTGTCGAGGCTGAAGGCAGCAGGAAAGCCCGCAGCCCCCAGGTCTGTGGGGCTATGCAAGCAGTTCCCAAAGAGCTTTAGAACAAGGCATAGTTTTCCCTGCTGGCTCTTTGGGCGGGGGACCCATCTCCAGCCGTATGGCCATTTTTGTGCCTGGCGCGGTGCGTAGTGGGAAAGGGTGGTTCTGAGGCTGAAGGCAGCAGGAAAGCCCGCAGCCCCCAGGTCTGTGGGGCTACGCAAGCGGTTCCCAAAGAGCTTTAGAACAAGGCATAGTTTTCCCTGCTAGCTCTTTTGGCAGGGGACCCATCTCCAGCCGTATGGCCATTTTTGTCACTGGCCCGGCGCCAAGTGGGAAAGGGTGGTGTCGGGGCTGAAGGCAGCAGCAAAGCCTGCAGCCCCCAGGTCTGTGGGGCTACGCAAGCGGTTCCCAAAGAGCTTTAGAACAAGGCATAGTTTTCCCTGCTGGCTCTTTGGGCGGGGGACCCATCTCCAGCCATAGGCCATTTTTGTGCCTGATGGGGCGCCAAGTGGGAAAGGGTGGCTTTGAGGCTGAAGGCAGCAGCAAAGCCTGCAGCCCCCAGGTCTGTGGGGCTACGCAAGCGGTTCCCAAAGAGCTTTAGAACAAGGCCTAGTTTTCCCTGATGGCTCTTTGGGCATGGGACCCATCTCCAGCCACAGGCCATTTTTGTACCTGGCGCGGCGCCAAGTGGGAAAGGGTGGTGTCAAGGCTGAAGGCAGGAGCAAAGCCTGCAGCCCTAAGGTCTGTGGGGCTACGCAAGCGGTTCCCAAAGAGCTTTAGAACAAGGCCTAGTTTTCCCTGCTGGCTCTTTGGGCATGGGACCCATCTCCAGCTATAGGCCAATTTTCTGCCTGGCCCGGCGCCAAGTGGGAAAGGGTGGTGTCGAGTCTGAAGGCAGCAGGAAAGCCTGCAGCCCCCAGGTCTGTGGGGCTACGCAAGCGGTTCCCAAAGAGCTTTAGAACAAGGCCTAGTTTTCCCTGCTGGCTCTTTGGGCGGGGGACCCATCTCCAGCCGTATGGCCATTTTTGTGCCTGGCGCGGTGCGTAGTGGGAAAGGGTGGTTTTGACGCTGAAGGCAGCAGGAAAGCCCGCAGCCCCCAGGTCTGTGGGGCTATGCAAGCGGTTCCCAAAGAGCTTTAGAACAAGGCATAGTTTTCCCTGCTGGCTCTTTGGGCGGGGGACCCATCTCCAGCCGTATGGCCATTTTTGTGCCTGGCGCGGTGCGTAGTGGGAAAGGGTGGTTTTGAGGCTGAAGGCAGCAGGAAAGCCCGCAGCCCCCAGGTCTGTGGGGCTACGCAAGCGGTTCCCAAAGAGCTTTAGAACAAGGCATAGTTTTCCATGCTGGCTCTTTGGGCAGGGGACCCATCTCCAGCCGTATGGCCATTTTTGTCCCTGGCCCGGCGCCAAGTGGGAAAGGGTGGTTTTGAGGCTGAAGGCAGCAGCAAAGCCCGCAGCCCCCAGGTCTGTGGGGCTACGCAAGCGGTTCCCAAAGAGCTTTAGAACAAGGCATAGTTTTCCCTGCTGGCTCTTTGGGCGGGGGACCCATCTCCAGCCGTATGGCCATTTTTGTGCCTGGCGCGGCGCCAAGTGGGAAAGGGTGGTTTTGAGGCTGAAGGCAGCAGCAAAGCCTGCAGCCCCCAGGTCTGTGGGGCTACGCAAGCGGTTCCCAAAGAGCTTTAGAACAAGGCATAGTTTTCCCTGCTGGCTCTTTGGGCGGGGGACCCATTTCCAGCTGTATGGCCATTTTTATGCCTGGCGCGGCGCCAAATGGGAAAGGGTGGTGTCGAGGCTGAAGGCAGCAGGAAAGCCTGCAGCCCCCAGGTCTGTGGGGCTACGCAAGCGGTTCCCAAAGAGCTTTAGAACAAGGCATAGTTTTCCCTGCTGGCTCCTTGGGCGGGGGACCCATCTCCAGCCGTATGGCCATTTTTGGGCCTGGCGAGCCACCAAGTGGGAAAGGGTGGCTTTGAGGCTGAAGGCAGCAGGAAAGCCCGCAGCCCCCAGGTCTGTGGGGCTACGCAAGCGGTTCCCAAAGAGCTTTAAAACAAGGCATAGTTTTCCCTGCTGGCTCTTTGGGCGGGGGACCCATCTCCAGCCGTATGGCCATTTTTGAGCCTGGCGCGGCGCCAAGTGGGAAAGGGTTGCTTTGAGGCTGAAGGCAGGAGCAAAGCCTGCAGCCCCCAGGTCTGTGGGGCTACGCAAGTGGTTCCCAAAGAGCTTTAGAACAAGGCATAGTTTTCCCTGCTGGCTCTTTGGGCGGAGGACCCATCTCCAGTCGTATGCCTATTTTTATGCCTGGCGCGGTGCGTAGTGGCAAAGGGTGGTTTTGAGGCTGAAGGCAGCAGGAAAGCCCGCAGCCCCCACGTCTGTGGGGCCAAGCAAGCGGTTCCCAAAGAGCTTTAGAACAAGGCATAGTTGTCCCTGCTGGCTCTTTGGGCGGGGGACCCATCTCCAGCCGTATGGCCATTTTTGTGCCTGATGCGGCGCCAAGTGGGAAAGGGTGGTGTCGAGGCTGAAGGCAGCAGGAAAGCCTGCAGCCCCCAGGTCTGTGGGGCTATGGAAGCGGTTCCCAAAGTGCTTTAGAACAAGGCCAAGATTTCCCTGCTGGCTCTTTCGGCGGGGGACCCATCTCCAGCCATAGACCATTTTTGTGCCTGGCGCGGCGCCAAGTGGGAAAGGGTGGTGTCGAGGCTGAAGGCAGCAGGAAAGCCCGCAGCCCCCAGGTCTGTGGGGCTACGCAAGCGGTTCCCAAAGAGCTTTAGAACAAGGCATAGTTTTCACTGCTGGCTCTTTGGGCATGGGACCCATCTCCAGCCATAGGCCATTTTTGTGCCTGATGCGGCGCCAAGTGGGAAAGGGTGGCTTTGAGGCTGAAGGCAGCAGCAAAGCCTGCAGCCCCCAGGTCTGTGGGGCTACGCAAGCGGTTCCCAAAGAGCTTTAGAACAAGGCCTAGTTTTCCCTGATGGCTCTTTGGGCATGGGACCCATCTCCAGCCACAGGCCATTTTTGTACCTGGCGCGGCGCCAAGTGGGAAAGGGTGGTGTCAAGGCTGAAGGCAGGAGCAAAGCCTGCAGCCCTAAGGTCTGTGGGGCTACGCAAGCGGTTCCCAAAGAGCTTTAGAACAAGGCCTAGTTTTCCCTGCTGGCTCTTTGGGCATGGGACCCATCTCCAGCTATAGGCCAATTTTCTGCCTGGCGCGGCGCCAAGTGGGAAAGGGTGCTGTCGAGGCTGAAGGCAGCAGGAAAGCCTGCAGCCCCCAGGTCTGTGGGGCTACGCAAGCGGTTCCCAAAGAGCTTTAGAACAAGGCATAGTTTTCCCTGCTGGCTCTTTGGGCGGGGGACCCATCTCCAGCCGTATGGCCATTTTTGTGCCTGGCCCGGCGCCAAGTGGGAAAGGGTGGTGTCGAGTCTGAAGGCAGCAGGAAAGCCTGCAGCCCCCAGGTCTGTGGGGCTACGCAAGCGGTTCCCAAAGAGCTTTAGAACAAGGCCTAGTTTTCCCTGCTGGCTCTTTGGGCGGGGGACCCATCTCCAGCCGTATGGCCATTTTTGTGCCTGGCGCGGTGCGTAGTGGGAAAGGGTGGTTTTGACGCTGAAGGCAGCAGGAAAGCCCGCAGCCCCCAGGTCTGTGGGGCTATGCAAGCGGTTCCCAAAGAGCTTTAGAACAAGGCATAGTTTTCCCTGCTGGCTCTTTGGGCGGGGGACCCATCTCCAGCCGTATGGCCATTTTTGTGCCTGGCGCGGTGCGTAGTGGGAAAGGGTGGTTTTGAGGCTGAAGGCAGCAGGAAAGCCCGCAGCCCCCAGGTCTGTGGGGCTACGCAAGCGGTTCCCAAAGAGCTTTAGAACAAGGCATAGTTTTCCATGCTGGCTCTTTGGGCAGGGGACCCATCTCCAGCCGTATGGCCATTTTTGTCCCTGGCCCGGCGCCAAGTGGGAAAGGGTGGCTTTGAGGCTGAAGGCAGCAGCAAAGCCCGCAGCCCCCAGGTCTGTGGGGCTACGCAAGCGGTTCCCAAAGAGCTTTAGAACAAGGCATAGTTTTCCCTGCTGGCTCTTTGGGCGGGGGACCCATCTCCAGCCGTATGGCCATTTTTGTGCCTGGCGCGGCGCCAAGTGGGAAAGGGTGGTTTTGAGGCTGAAGGCAGCAGCAAAGCCTGCAGCCCCCAGGTCTGTGGGGCTACGCAAGCGGTTCCCAAAGAGCTTTAGAACAAGGCATAGTTTTCCCTGCTGGCTCTTTGGGCGGGGGACCCATTTCCAGCTGTATGGCCATTTTTATGCCTGGCGCGGCGCCAAATGGGAAAGGGTGGTGTCGAGGCTGAAGGCAGCAGGAAAGCCTGCAGCCCCCAGGTCTGTGGGGCTACGCAAGCGGTTCCCAAAGAGCTTTAGAACAAGGCATAGTTTTCCCTGCTGGCTCCTTGGGCGGGGGACCCATCTCCAGCCGTATGGCCATTTTTGGGCCTGGCGAGCCACCAAGTGGGAAAGGGTGGCTTTGAGGCTGAAGGCAGCAGGAAAGCCCGCAGCCCCCAGGTCTGTGGGGCTACGCAAGCGGTTCCCAAAGAGCTTTAGAACAAGGCATAGTTTTCCCTGCTGGCTCTTTGGGCGGGGGACCCATCTCCAGCCGTATGGCCATTTTTGAGCCTGGCGCGGCGCCAAGTGGGAAAGGGTTGCTTTGAGGCTGAAGGCAGGAGCAAAGCCTGCAGCCCCCAGGTCTGTGGGGCTACGCAAGTGGTTCCCAAAGAGCTTTAGAACAAGGCATAGTTTTCCCTGCTGGCTCTTTGGGCGGGGGACCCATCTCCAGTCGTATGCCTATTTTTATGCCTGGCGCGGTGCGTAGTGGCAAAGGGTGGTTTTGAGGCTGAAGGCAGCAGGAAAGCCCGCAGCCCCCACGTCTGTGGGGCCAAGCAAGCGGTTCCCAAAGAGCTTTAGAACAAGGCATAGTTGTCCCTGCTGGCTCTTTGGGCGGGGGACCCATCTCCAGCCGTATGGCCATTTTTGTGCCTGATGCGGCGCCAAGTGGGAAAGGGTGGTGTCGAGGCTGAAGGCAGCAGGAAAGCCTGCAGCCCCCAGGTCTGTGGGGCTATGGAAGCGGTTCCCAAAGTGCTTTAGAACAAGGCCAAGATTTCCCTGCTGGCTCTTTCGGCGGGGGACCCATCTCCAGCCATAGACCATTTTTGTGCCTGGCGCGGCGCCAAGTGGGAAAGGGTGGTGTCGAGGCTGAAGGCAGCAGGAAAGCCCGCAGCCCCCAGGTCTGTGGGGCTACGCAAGCGGTTCCCAAAGAGCTTTAGAACAAGGCATAGTTTTCACTGCTGGCTCTTTGGGCATGGGACCCATCTCCAGCCATAGGCCATTTTTGTGCCTGATGCGGCGCCAAGTGGGAAAGGGTGGCTTTGAGGCTGAAGGCAGCAGGAAAGCCTGCAGCCCCCAGGTCTGTGGGCCTACGCAAGCGGTTCCCAAAGAGCTTTAGAACAAGGCCTAGTTTTCCCTGATGGCTCTTTGGGCATGGGACCCATCTCCAGCCGTATGGCCATTTTTGTACCTGGCGCGGCGCCAAGTGGGAAAGGGTGGTGTCAAGGCTGAAGGCAGCAGCAAAGCCTGCAGCCCCCAGGTCTGTGGGGCTACGCAAGCGGTTCCCAAAGAGCTTTAGAACAAGGCATAGTTTTCCCTGCTGGCTCTTTGGGCATGGGACCCATCTCCAGCCATAGGCCAATTTTGTGCCTGGCGCGGCGCCAAGTGGGAAAGGGTGCTGTCGAGGCTGAAGGCAGCAGGAAAGCCTGCAGCCCCCAGGTCTGTGGGGCTACGCACGCGGTTCCCAAAGAGCTTTAGAACAAGGCCTAGTTTTCCCTGCTGGCTCTTTGGGCGGGGGACCCATCTCCAGCCGTATGGCTATTTTTGTGCCTGGCGCGGTGCGTAGTGGGAAAGGGTGGTTTTGAGGCTGAAGGCAGCAGGAAAGCCCGCAGCCCCCAGGTCTGTGGGGCTATGCAAGCGGTTCCCAAAGAGCTTTAGAACAAGGCATAGTTTTCCCTGCTGGCTCTTTGGGCGGGGGACCCATCTCCAGCCGTATGGCCATTTTTGTGCCTGGCGCGGTGCGTAGTGGGAAAGGGTGGTTTTGAGGCTGAAGGCAGCAGGAAAGCCCGCAGCCCCCAGGTCTGTGGGGCTACGCAAGCGGTTCCCAAAGAGCTTTAGAACAAGGCATAGTTTTCCCTGCTGGCTCTTTTGGCAGGGGACCCATCTCCAGCCGTATGGCCATTTTTGTCCCTGGCCCGGCGCCAAGTGGGAAAGGGTGGTGTCGAGGCTGAAGGCAGCAGCAAAGCCTGCAGCCCCCAGGTCTGTGGGGCCAAGCAAGCGGTTCAAAAAGAGCTTTAGAACAAGGCATAGTTTTCCCTGATGGCTCTTTGGGCATGGGACCCATCTCCAGCCATAGGCCATTTTTGTGCCTGGCGCGACGCCAAGTGGGAAAGGGTGGCTTTGAGGCTGAAGGCAGCAGGAAAGCCTGCAGCCCCCAGGTCTGTGGGCCTACGCAAGCGGTTCCCAAAGAGCTTTAGAACAAGGCATAGTTTTCCCTGCTGGCTCTTTGGGCGGGGGACCCATCTCCAGCCGTATGGCCATTTTTGTGCCTGGCGCGGCGCCAAGTGGGAAAGGGTGGTTTTGAGGCTGAAGGCAGCAGCAAAGCCTGCAGCCCCCAGGTCTGTGGGGCTACGCAAGCGGTTCCCAAAGAGCTTTAGAACAAGGCATAGTTTTCCCTGCTGGGTCTTTGGGCGGGGGACCCATTTCCAGCTGTATGGCCATTTTTATGCCTGGCGCGGCGCCAAGTGGGAAAGGGTGGTGTCGAGGCTGAAGGCAGCAGGAAAGCCCGCATCCCCCAGGTCTGTGGGGCTACGCAAGCGGTTCCCAAAGAGCTTTAGAACAAGGCATAGTTTTCCCTGTTGGCTCTTTGGGCGGGGGACCCATCTCCAGCCGTATGGCCATTTTTGTGCCTGGCGCGGCGCCAAGTGGGAAAGGGTGGTGTCGAGGCTGAAGGCAGCAGGAAAGCCTGCAGCCCCCAGGTCTGTGGGGCTACGCAAGTGGTTCCCAAAGAGCTTTAGAACAAGGCATAGTTTTCCCTGCTGGCTCCATGGGCGGGGGACCCATCTCCAGCCGTATGGCCATTTTTGGGCCTGGCGAGGCACCAAGTGGGAAAGGGTGGTGTCGAGGCTGAAGGCAGCAGCAAAGCCCGCAGCCCCCAGGTCTGTGGGGCTACGCAAGCGGTTCCCAAAGAGCTTTAGAACAAGGCATAGTTTTCCCTGCTGGCTCTTTGGGCGGGGGACCCATCTCCAGCCGTATGGCCATTTTTGAGCCTGGCGTGGCGCCAAGTGGGAAAGGGTTGCTTTGAGGCTGAAGGAAGGAGCAAAGCCTGCAGCCCCAAGGTCTGTGGGGCTACGCAAGCGGTTCCCAAAGAGCTTTAGAACAAGGCATAGTTTTCCCTGATGGCTCTTTGGGCATAGGACCCATCTCCAGCCATAGGCCATTTTTGTACCTGGCGTGACGCCAAGTGGGAAAGGGTGGCTTTGAGGCTGAAGGCAGCAGCAAAGCCTGCAGCCCCCAGGTCTGTGGGGCTACGCAAGCGGTTCCCAAAGAGCTTTAGAACAAGGCATAGTTTTCCCTGCTGGCTCTTAGGGCATGGGACCCATCTCCAGCCATAGGCCATTTTTGTGCCTGATGGGGCGCCAAGTGGGAAAGGGTGGCTTTGAGGCTGAAGGCAGAAGGAAAGCCCGCAGCCCCCAGGTCTGTGGGCTACGCAAGCGGTTCCCAAAGAGCTTTAGAACAAGGCATAGTTTTCCCTGATGGCTCTTTGGGCATGGGACCCATCTCCACCCGTATGGCCATTTTTGAGCCTGGCGCGGCGCCAAGTGGGAAAGGGTGGTGTCGAGGCTGAAGGCAGGAACAAAGCCTGCAGCCCTAAGGTCTGTGGGGCTACGCAAGCGGTTCCCAAAGAGCTTTAGAACAAGGCCTAGTTTTCCCTGCTGGCTCTTTGGGCATGGGACCCATCTCCAGCCATAGGCCAATTTTCTGCCTGGCGCGGCGCCAAGTGGGAAAGGGTGCTGTCGAGGCTGAAGGCAGCAGGAAAGCCTGCAGCCCCCAGGTCTGTGGGGCTACGCAAGCGGTTCCCAAAGAGCTTTAGAACAAGGCATAGTTTTCCCTGCTTGTTCTTTGGGCGGGGGACCCATCTCCAGCCGTATGGCTATTTTTGTGCCTGGCGCGGTGCGTAGTGGGAAAGGGTGGTTTTGAGGCTGAAGGCAGCAGGAAAGCCCGCAGCCCCCAGGTCTGTGGGGCTATGCAAGCGGTTCCCAAAGAGCTTTAGAACAAGGCATAGTTTTCCCTGCTGGCTCTTTGGGCGGGGGACCCATCTCCAGCCGTATGGCCATTTTTGTGCCTGGCGCGGTGCGTAGTGGGAAAGGGTGGTTTTGAGGCTGAAGGCAGCAGGAAAGCCCGCAGCCCCCAGGTCTGTGGGGCTACGCAAGCGGTTCCCAAAGAGCTTTAGAACAAGGCATAGTTTTCCATGCTGGCTCTTTGGGCAGGGGACCCATCTCCAGCCGTATGGCCATTTTTGTCCCTGGCCCGGCGCCAAGTGGGAAAGGGTGGCTTTGAGGCTGAAGGCAGCAGCAAAGCCCGCAGCCCCCAGGTCTGTGGGGCTACGCAAGCGGTTCCCAAAGAGCTTTAGAACAAGGCATAGTTTTCCCTGCTGGCTCTTTGGGCGGGGGACCCATCTCCAGCCGTATGGCCATTTTTGTGCCTGGCGCGGCGCCAAGTGGGAAAGGGTGGTTTTGAGGCTGAAGGCAGCAGGAAAGCCTGCAGCCCCCAGGTCTGTGGGGCTACGCAAGCGGTTCCCAAAGAGCTTTAGAACAAGGCATAGTTTTCCCTGCTGGCTCTTTGGGCGGGGGACCCATCTCCAGCCGTATGGCCATTTTTGGGCCTGGCGAGCCACCAAGTGGGAAAGGGTGGTGTCGAGGCTGAAGGCAGCAGCAAAGCCCGCAGCCCCCAGGTCTGTGGGGCTACGCAAGCGGTTCCCAAAGAGCTTTAGAACAAGGCATAGTTTTCCCTGCTGGCTCTTTGGGCGGGGGACCCATCTCCAGCCGTATGGCCATTTTTGAGCCTGGCGCGGCGCCAAGTGGGAAAGGGTGGTTTTGAGGCTGAAGGCAGCAGCAAAGCCTGCAGCCCCCAGGTCTGTGGGGCTACGCAAGTGGTTCCCAAAGAGCTTTAGAACAAGGCATAGTTTTCCCTGCTGGCTCTTTGGGCGGGGGACCCATCTCCAGTCGTATGGCTATTTTTATGCCTGGCGCGGTGCGTAGTGGCAAAGGGTGGTTTTGAGGCTGAAGGCAGCAGGAAAGCCCGCAGCCCCCACGTCTGTGGGGCTACACAAGCGGTTCCCAAAGAGCTTTAGAACAAGGCATAGTTGTCCCTGCTGGCTCTTTGGGCGGGGGACCCATCTCCAGCCGTATGGCCATTTTTGTGCCTGATGCGGCGCCAAGTGGGAAAGGGTGGTGTCGAGGCTGAAGGCAGCAGGAAAGCCTGCAGCCCCCAGGTCTGTGGGCCTACGCAAGCGGTTCCCAAAGAGCTTCAGAGCAAGGCATAGTTTTCCCTGCTGGCTCTTTGGGCGGGGGACCCATCTCCAGCCGTATGGCCATTTTTGTGCCTGATAGGGCGCCAAGTGGGAAAGGGTGGTTTTGAGGCTGAAGGCAGCAGCAAAGCCTGCAGCCCCCAGGTCTGTGGGGCTACGCAAGCGGTTCCCAAAGAGCTTTAGAACAAGGCATAGTTTTCCCTGTTGGCTCTTTGGGCGGGGGACCCATCTCCAGCCGTATGGCCATTTTTGTGCCTGGCGCGGCGCCAAGTGGGAAAGGGTGGTGTCGAGGCTGAAGGCAGCAGGAAAGCCTGCAGCCCCCAGGGCTGTGGGGCTACGCAAGTGGTTCCCAAAGAGCTTTAGAACAAGGCATAGTTTTCCCTGCTGGCTCCATGGGCGGGGGACCCATCTCCAGCCGTATGGCCATTTTTGGGCCTGGCGAGGCACCAAGTGGGAAAGGGTGGTGTCGAGGCTGAAGGCAGCAGCAAAGCCTGCAGCCCCCAGGTCTGTGGGGCTACGCAAGCGGTTCCCAAAGAGCTTTAGAACAAGGCATAGTTTTCCCTGCTGGCTCTTTGGGCGGGGGACCCATCTCCAGCCGTATGGCCATTTTTGAGCCTGGCGCGGCGCCAAGTGGGAAAGGGTTGCTTTGAGGCTGAAGGAAGGAGCAAAGCCTGCAGCCCCAAGGTCTGTGGGGCTACGCAAGCGGTTCCCAAAGAGCTTTAGAACAAGGCATAGTTTTCCCTGATGGCTCTTTGGGCATAGGACCCATCTCCAGCCATAGGCCATTTTTGTACCTGGCGTGACGCCAAGTGGGAAAGGGTGGCTTTGAGGCTGAAGGCAGCAGCAAAGCCTGCAGCCCCCAGGTCTGTGGGGCTACGCAAGCGGTTCCCAAAGAGCTTTAGAACAAGGCATAGTTTTCCCTGCTGGCTCTTAGGGCATGGGACCCATCTCCAGCCATAGGCCATTTTTGTGCCTGATGGGGCGCCAAGTGGGAAAGGGTGGCTTTGAGGCTGAAGGCAGCAGCAAAGCCTGCAGCCCCCAGGTCTGTGGGCCTACGCAAGCGGTTCCCAAAGAGCTTTAGAACAAGGCCTAGTTTTCCCTGCTGGCTCTTTGGGCGGGGGACCCATCTCCAGCCATAGGCCATTTTTGTGCCTGCTGCGGCGCCAAGTGGGAAAGGGTGGTGTCGAGGCTGAAGGCAGCAGGAAAGCCCGCAGCCCCCAGGTCTGTGGGGCTACGCAAGCGGTTCCCAAAGAGCTTTAGAACAAGGCCTAGTTTTCCCTGATGGCTCTTTGGGCATGGGACCCATCTCCAGCCACAGGCCATTTTTGTACCTGGCGCGGCGCCAAGTGGGAAAGGGTGGTGTCAAGGCTGAAGGCAGCAGCAAAGCCTGCAGCCCCCAGGTCTGTGGGGCTACGCAAGCGGTTCCCAAAGAGCTTTAGAACAAGGCATAGTTTTCCCTGATGGCTCTTAGGGCATGGGACCCATCTCCAGCCATTGGCCATTTTTGTGCCTGATGGGGAGCCAAGTGGGAAAGGGTGGCTTTGAGGCTGAAGGCAGAAGGAAAGCCCGCAGCCCCCAGGTCTGTGGGCTACGCAAGCGGTTCCCAAAGAGCTTTAGAACAAGGCATAGTTTTCCCTGATGGCTCTTTGGGCATGGGACCCATCTCCACCCGTATGGCCATTTTTGAGCCTGGCGCGGCGCCAAGTGGGAAAGGGTGGTGTCGAGGCTGAAGGCAGCAGCAAAGCCTGCAGCCCTAAGGTCTGTGGGGCTACGCAAGCGGTTCCCAAAGAGCTTTAGAACAAGGCCTAGTTTTCCCTGCTGGCTCTTTGGGCATGGGACCCATCTCCAGCCATAGGCCAATTTTCTGCCTGGCGCGGCGCCAAGTGGGAAAGGGTGCTGTCGAGGCTGAAGGCAGCAGGAAAGCCTGCAGCCCCCAGGTCTGTGGGGCTACGCAAGCGGTTCCCAAAGAGCTTTAGAACAAGGCATAGTTTTCCCTGCTTGTTCTTTGGGCGGGGGACCCATCTCCAGCCGTATGGGTATTTTTGTGCCTGGCGCGGTGCGTAGTGGGAAAGGGTGGTTTTGAGGCTGAAGGCAGCAGGAAAGCCCGCAGCCCCCAGGTCTGTGGGGCTATGCAAGCGGTTCCCAAAGAGCTTTAGAACAAGGCATAGTTTTCCCTGCTGGCTCTTTGGGCGGGGGACCCATCTCCAGCCGTATGGCCATTTTTGTGCCTGGCGCGGTGCGTAGTGGGAAAGGGTGGTTTTGAGGCTGAAGGCAGCAGGAAAGCCCGCAGCCCCCAGGTCTGTGGGGCTACGCAAGCGGTTCCCAAAGAGCTTTAGAACAAGGCCTAGTTTTCCATGCTGGCTCTTTGGGCAGGGGACCCATCTCCAGCCGTATGGCCATTTTTGTCCCTGGCCCGGCGCCAAGTGGGAAAGGGTGGCTTTGAGGCTGAAGGCAGCAGCAAAGCCCGTAGCCCCCAGGTCTGTGGGGCTACGCAAGCGGTTCCCAAAGAGCTTTAGAACAAGGCATAGTTTTCCCTGCTGGCTCTTTGGGCGGGGGACCCATCTCCAGCCGTATGGCCATTTTTGTGCCTGGCGCGGCGCCAAGTGGGAAAGGGTGGTTTTGAGGCTGAAGGCAGCAGCAAAGCCTGCAGCCCCCAGGTCTGTGGGGCTACGCAAGCGGTTCCCAAAGAGCTTTAGAACAAGGCACAGTTTTCCCTGCTGGCTCTTTGGGCGGGGGACCCATTTCCAGCTGTATGGCCATTTTTATGCCTGGCGCGGCGCCAAGTGGGAAAGGGTGGTGTCGAGGCTGAAGGCAGCAGGAAAGCCTGCAGCCCCCAGGTCTGTGGGGCTACGCAAGCGGTTCCCAAAGAGCTTTAGAACAAGGCATAGTTTTCCCTGCTGGCTCCTTGGGCGGGGGACCCATCTCCAGCCGTATGGCCATTTTTGGGCCTGGCGAGCCACCAAGTGGGAAAGGGTGGTGTCGAGGCTGAAGGCAGCAGCAAAGCCCGCAGCCCCCAGGTCTGTGGGGCTACGCAAGCGGTTCCCAAAGAGCTTTAGAACAAGGCATAGTTTTCCCTGCTGGCTCTTTGGGCGGGGGACCCATCTCCAGTCGTATGGCTATTTTTATGCCTGGCGCGGTGCGTAGTGGCAAAGGGTGGTTTTGAGGCTGAAGGCAGCAGGAAAGCCCGCAGCCCCCACGTCTGTGGGGCCAAGCAAGCGGTTCCCAAAGAGCTTTAGAACAAGGCATAGTTGTCCCTGCTGGCTCTTTGGGCGGGGGACCCATCTCCAGCCGTATGGCCATTTTTGTGCCTGATGCGGCGCCAAGTGGGAAAGGGTGGTGTCGAGGCTGAAGGCAGCAGGAAAGCCTGCAGCCCCCAGGTCTGTGGGGCTATGGAAGCGGTTCCCAAAGTGCTTTAGAACAAGGCCTAGATTTCCCTGCTGGCTCTTTGGGCGGGGGACCCATCTCCAGCCATAGACCATTTTTGTGCCTAGCGCGGCGCCAAGTGGGAAAGGGTGGTGTCGAGGCTGAAGGCAGCAGGAATGCCCGCAGCCCCCAGGTCTGTGGGGCTACGCAAGCGGTTCCCAAAGAGCTTTAGAACAAGGCATAGTTTTCACTGCTGGCTCTTTGGGCATGGGACCCATCTCCAGCCATAGGCCATTTTTGTGCCTGATGCGGCGCCAAGTGGGAAAGGGTGGCTTTGAGGCTGAAGGCAGCAGGAAAGCCTGCAGCCCCCAGGTCTGTGGGCCTACGCAAGCGGTTCCCAAAGAGCTTTAGAACAAGGCCTAGTTTTCCCTGATGGCTCTTTGGGCATGGGACCCATCTCCAGCCGTATGGCCATTTTTGTATCTGGCGCGGCGCCAAGTGGGAAAGGGTGGTGTCAAGGCTGAAGGCAGCAGCAAAGCCTGCAGCCCCCAGGTCTGTGGGGCTACGCAAGCGGTTCCCAAAGAGCTTTAGAACAAGGCATAGTTTTCCCTGCTGGCTCTTTGGGCATGGGACCCATCTCCAGCCATAGGCCAATTTTTGCCTGGCGCGGCGCCAAGTGGGAAAGGGTGCTGTCGAGGCTGAAGGCAGCAGGAAAGCCTGCAGCCCCCAGGTCTGTGGGGCTACGCACGCGGTTCCCAAAGAGCTTTAGAACAAGGCCTAGTTTTCCCTGCTGGCTCTTTGGGCGGGGGACCCATCTCCAGCCGTATGGCTATTTTTGTGCCTGGCGCGGTGCGTAGTGGGAAAGGGTGGTTTTGAGGCTGAAGGCAGCAGGAAAGCTCGCAGCCACCAGGTCTGTGGGGCTATGCAAGCGGTTCCCAAAGAGCTTTAGAACAAGGCATAGTTTTCCCTGCTGGCTCTTTGGGCGGGGGACCCATCTCCAGCCGTATGGCCATTTTTGTGCCTGGCGCGGTGCGTAGTGGGAAAGGGTGGTTTTGAGGCTGAAGGCAGCAGGAAAGCCCGCAGCCCCCAGGTCTGTGGGGCTACGCAAGCGGTTCCCAAAGAGCTTTAGAACAAGGCATAGTTTTCCCTGCTGGCTCTTTTGGCAGGGGACCCATCTCAAGCCGTATGGCCATTTTTGTCCCTGGCCCGGCGCCAAGTGGGAAAGGGTGGTGTCGAGGCTGAAGGCAGCAGCAAAGCCTGCAGCCCCCAGGTCTGTGGGGCCAAGCAAGCGGTTCAAAAAGAGCTTTAGAACAAGGCATAGTTTTCCCTGATGGCTCTTTGGGCATGGGACCCATCTCCAGCCATAGGCCATTTTTGTGCCTGGCGCGACGCCAAGTGGGAAAGGGTGGCTTTGAGGCTGAAGGCAGCAGGAAAGCCTGCAGCCCCCAGGTCTGTGGGCCTACGCAAGCGGTTCCCAAAGAGCTTTAGAACAAGGCATAGTTTTCCCTGCTGGCTCTTTGGGCGGGGGACCCATCTCCAGCCGTATGGCCATTTTTGTGCCTGGCGCGGCGCCAAGTGGGAAAGGGTGGTTTTGAGGCTGAAGGCAGCAGCAAAGCCTGCAGCCCCCAGGTCTGTGGGGCTACGCAAGCGGTTCCCAAAGAGCTTTAGAACAAGGCATAGTTTTCCCTGCTGGGTCTTTGGGCGGGGGACCCATTTCCAGCTGTATGGCCATTTTTATGCCTGGCGCGGCGCCAAGTGGGAAAGGGTGGTGTCGAGGCTGAAGGCAGCAGGAAAGCCCGCATCCCCCAGGTCTGTGGGGCTACGCAAGCGGTTCCCAAAGAGCTTTAGAACAAGGCATAGTTTTCCCTGCTGGCTCTTTGGGCGGGGGACCCATCTCCAGCCGTATGGCCATTTTTGTGCCTGGCGCGGCGCCAAGTGGGAAAGGGTGGTGTCGAGGCTGAAGGCAGCAGGAAAGCCTGCAGCCCCCAGGTCTGTGGGGCTACGCAAGTGGTTCCCAAAGAGCTTTAGAACAAGGCATAGTTTTCCCTGCTGGCTCCATGGGCGGGGGACCCATCTCCAGCCGTATGGCCATTTTTGGGCCTGGCGAGGCACCAAGTGGGAAAGGGTGGTGTCGAGGCTGAAGGCAGCAGCAAAGCCCGCAGCCCCCAGGTCTGTGGGGCTACGCAAGCGGTTCCCAAAGAGCTTTAGAACAAGGCATAGTTTTCCCTGCTGGCTCTTTGGGCGGGGGACCCATCTCCAGCCGTATGGCTATTTTTATGCCTGGCGCGGTGCGTAGTGGGAAAGGGTGGTTTTGAGGCTGAAGGCAGCAGGAAAGCCCGCAGCCCCCAGGTCTGTGGGGCTACGCAAGCGGTTCCCAAAGAGCTTTAGAACAAGGCATAGTTTTCACTGCTGGCTCTTTGGGCATGGGACCCATCTCCAGCCATAGGCCATTTTTGTGCCTGATGCGGCGCCAAGTGGGAAAGGGTGGCTTTGAGGCTGAAGGCAGGAGGAAAGCCTGCAGCCCCCAGGTCTGTGGGGCTATGGAAGCGGTTCCCAAAGAGCTTTAGAACAAGGCCTAGTTTTCCCTGATGGCTCTTTGGGCATGGGACCCATCTCCAGCCACAGGCCATTTTTGTACCTGGCGCAGCGCCAAGTGGGAAAGGGTGGCTTTGAGGCTGAAGGCAGCAGGAAAGCCCGCAGCCCCCAGGTCTGTGGGGCTACGCAAGCGGTTCCCAAAGAGCTTTAGAACAAGGCATAGTTTTCCCTGCTGGCTCTTTGGGCATGGGACCCATCTCCAGCCGTATGGCCATTTTTGAGCCTGGCGTGGCGCCAAGTGGGAAAGGGTGGTGTCGAGGCTGAAGGCAGCAGGAAAGCCTGCAGCCCTAAGGTCTGTGGGGCTACGCAAGCGGTTCCCAAAGAGCTTTAGAACAAGGCATAGTTTTCCCTGCTGGCTCTTTGGGCATGGGACCCATCTCCAGCCATAGGCCATTTTTGTGCCTGCCGCGGTGCCAAGTGGGAAAGGGTGGTGTCGAGGCTGAAGGCAGCAGGAAAGCCTGCAGCCCCCAGGTCTGTGGGGCTACGCAAGCGGTTCCCAAAGAGCTTTAGAACAAGGCCTAGTTTTCCCTGCTGGCTCTTTGGGTGGGGGACCCATCTCCAGCTGTATGGCCATTTTTGTGCCTGCCGCGGTTCCAAGTGGGAAAGGGTGGCTTTGAGGCTGAAGGCAGCAGGAAAGCCCGCAGCCCCCAGGTCTGTGGGGCTACGCAAGCGGTTCCCAAAGAGCTTTAGAACAAGGCATAGTTTTCCCTGCTGGCTCTTTGGGCGGGGGACCCATCTCCAGCCGTATGGCCATTTTTGAGCCTGGCGCGGCGCCAAGTGGGAAAGGGTGGCTTTGAGGCTGAAGGGAGGAGCAAAGCCTGCAGCCCCCAGGTCTGTGGGGCTACGCAAGCGGTTCCCAAAGAGCTTTAGAACAAGGCATAGTTTTCCCTGCTGGCTCTTTGGGCGGGGGACCCATCTCCAGCCATAGGCCATTATTGTGCCTGGCGCGGTGCGTAGTGGGAAAGGGTGGTTTTGACGCTGAAGGCAGCAGGAAAGCCCGCAGCCCCCAGGTCTGTGGGGCTACGCAAGCGGTTCCCAAAGAGCTTTAGAACAAGGCATAGTTTTCACTGATGGCTCTTTGGGCATGGCACCCATCTCCAGCCGTATGGCCATTTTTGTGCCTGGCGCGGTGCGTAGTGGGAAAGGGTGGTTTTGACGCTGAAGGCAGCAGGAAAGCCCGCAGCCCCCAGGTCTGTGGGGCTACGCAAGCGGTTCCCAAAGAGCTTTAGAACAAGGCATAGTTTTCCCTGCTGGCTCTTTGGGCGGGGGACCCATCTCCAGCCGTATGGCCATTTTTGTGCCTGGCGCGGCGCCAAGTGGGATAGGGTGGCTTTGAGGCTGAAGGCAGGAGCAAAGCCTGCAGCCCTAAGGTCTGTGGGGCTACGCAAGCGGTTCCCAAAGAGCTTTAGAACAAGGCATAGTTTTCCCTGCTGGCTCTTTGGGCATGGGACCCATCTCCAGCCATAGGCCATTTTTGTTCCTGGCGCGGTGCCAAGTGGGAAAGGGTGCTGTCGAGGCTGAAGGCAGCAGGAAAGCCTGCAGCCCCCAGGTCTGTGAGGCTACGCAAGTGGTTCCCAAAGAGCTTTAGAACAAGGCCTAGTTTTCCCTGCTGGCTCTTTGGGCGGGGGACCCATCTCCAGCCGTATGGCTATTTTTGTGCCTGGCGCGGTGCGTAGTGGGAAAGGGTGGTTTTGAGGCTGAAGGCAGCAGGAAAGCCCGCAGCCCCCAGGTCTGTGGGGCTATGCAAGCGGTTCCCAAAGAGCTTTAGAACAAGGCATAGTTTTCCCTGCTGGCTCTTTGGGCGGGGGAGCCATCTCCAGCCATAGACCATTTTTGTGCCTGGTGCGGTGCGTAGTGGGAAAGGTTGTTTTTGAGGCTGAAGGCAGCAGGAAAGCCCGCAGCCCCCAGGTCTGTGGGGCTACGCAAGCGGTTCCCAAAGAGCTTTAGAACAAGGCATAGTTTTCCCTGCTGGCTCTTTGGGCAGGGGACCCATCTCCAGCCGTATCGCCATTTTTGTCCCTGGCGCGGCGCCAAGTGGGAAAGGGTGCTGTCGAGGCTGAAGGCAGCAGCAAAGCCTGCAGCCCCCAGGTCTGTGGGGCCAAGCAAGCCGTTCAAAAAGAGCTTTAGAACAAGGCATAGTTTTCCCTGATGGCTCTTTGGGCATGGGACCCATCTCCAGCCATAGGCCATTTTTGTGCCTGGCGCGACGCCAAGTGGGAAAGGGTGCTGTCGAGGCTGAAGGCAGCAGGAAAGCCCGCAGCCCCCAGGTCTGTGGGGCTACGCAAGCGGTTCCCAAAGAGCTTTAGAACAAGGCATAGTTTTCCCTGCTTGTTCTTTGGGCATGGGACCCATCTCCAGCCGTATGGCCATTTTTGTGCCTGGCGCGGTGCCAAGTGGGAAAGGGTGGTTTTGAGGCTGAAGGCAGCAGGAAAGCCCGCAGCCCCCAGGTCTGTGGGGCTACGCAAGCGGTTCCCAAAGAGCTTTAGAACAAGGCATAGTTTTCCCTGCTGGCTCTTTGGGCGGGGGACCCATCTCCAGCCGTATGGCCATTTTTGTGCCTGGCGCGGCGCCAAGTGGGAAAGGGTGGTGTCGAGGCTGAAGGCAGGAGCAAAGCCTGCAGCCCCCAGGTCTGTGGGGCTACGCAAGCGGTTCCCAAAGAGCTTTAGAACAAGGCATAGTTTTCCCTGCTGGCTCTTTGGGCATGGGACCCATCTCCAGCCATAGGCCATTTTTGTGCCTGCCGCGGTGCCAAGTGGGAAAGGGTGCTGTCGAGGCTGAAGGCAGCAGGAAAGCCTGCAGCCCCCAGGTCTGTGGGGCTACGCAAGCGGTTCCCAAAGAGCTTTAGAACAAGGCATAGTTTTCCCAGCTGCCTCTTAGGGCATGGGACCCATCTCCAGCCATAGGCCATTTTTGTGCCTGATAGGGCGCCAAGTGGGAAAGGGTGGCTTTGAGGCTGAAGGCAGCAGGAAAGCCCACAGCCCCCAGGTCTGTGGGGCTATGCAAGCGGTTCCCAAAGAGCTTTAGAACAAGGCATAGTTTTCCCTGGTGGCTCTTTGGGCATGGGACCCATTCTCCACCCATAGGCCATTTTTCTGCCTGGCGCGACGCCAAGTGGGAAAGGGTGCTGTCGAGGCTGAAGGCAGCAGGAAAGCCTGCAGCCCCCAGGTCTGTGGGGCTACGCAAGCGGTTCCCAAAGAGCTTTAGAACAAGGCATAGTTTTCCCTGCTGGCTCTCTGGGCGGGGCACCCATCTGCAGCCATAGGCTGTTTTTGTGCCTGGCGCGGCGACAAGTGGGAAAGGGTGGTGTCGAGGCTGAAGGCAGCAGCAAAGCCCGCAGCCCCCAGGTCTGTGGGGCTACGCAAGCGGTTCCCAAAGAGCTTTAGAACAAGGCATAGTCTTCCCTGCTGGCTCTTTGGGCGGGGGACCCATCTCCAGCCGTATGGCAATTTTTGTGCCTGGCCCGGCGCCAAGTGGGAAATGGCGGTTTTGAGGCTGAAGGCAGCAGGAAAGCCTGCAGGCCCCACGTCTGTGGGGCTACGCAAGCGGTTCCCAAAGAGCTTTAGAACAAGGCATAGTTTTCCTTGCTGGGCCTTTGGGCATGGGACCCATCTCCAGCCGTATGGCCATTTTTGTGCCTTTTGTGACTTTCCTGCTGCCTTCAGCCTCAAAGCCACCCTTTCCCACTTGGCGCCCTATCAGGCACAAAAATGGCCTATGCCTGGAGATGGGTCCCATGCCCAAAGAGCCAGCAGGGAAAACTATGCCTTGTTCTAAAGCTCTTTGGGAACCGCTTGCTTGGCCCCACAGACCTGGGGGCTGCAGGCTTTCCTGCTGCCTTCAGCCTCGACACCACCCTTTCCCACTACGCACCGCGCCAGGCACAAAAATGGCCATACGGCTGGAGATGGGTCCCCCGCCCAAAGAGCTAGCAGGGAAAACTATGCCTTGTTCTAAAGCTCTTTGGGAACCGCTTGCGTAGCCCCACAGACCTGGGGGCTGTGGGCTTTCCTGCTGCCTTCAGCCTCGACACCACCCTTTCCCACTTGGCGCCGCGCCAAGCACAAAAATGGCCATACGGCTGGAGATGGGTCCCCCGCCCAAAGAGCCAGCAGGGAAAACTATGCCTTGTTCTAAAGCTCTTTGGGAACCGCTTGCGTAGCCCCACAGACCTGGGGGTGTGGGCTTTGCTGCTGCCTTCAGCCTCAAAGCCACCCTTTCCCGCTTGGCGCCGCGCCAGGCACAAAAATGGCCATACGGCTGGAGATGCGTCCCCCGCCCAAAGAGCCAGCAGGGAAAACTATGCCTTGTTCTAAAGCTCTTTGGGAACCGCTTGCGTAGCCCCACAGACCTGGGGGCTGCGGGCTTTGCTGCTGCCTTCAGCCTCAAAACCACCCTTTCCCACTTGGCGCCGCGCCAGGCACAAAAATGGCTATACGGCTGGAGATGGGTCCCCCGCCCAAAGAGCCAGCAGGGAAAACTATGCCTTGTTCTAAAGCTCTTTGGGAAACACTTGCGTAGCCGCACAGACCTGGGGGCTGCGGGCTTTCCTGCTGCCTTCAGCCTCGACACCACCCTTTCCCACTTGGCGCCGCGCCAGGCACAAAAATGGCCATACGGCTGGAGATGGGTCCCCCGCCCAGAGAGCCAGCAAGGAAAATTATGCCTTGTTCTAAAGCTCTTTGGGAACCGCTTGCGTAGCCCCACAGACCTGGCGCTGCGGGCTTTCCTGCTGCCTTCAGCCTCAAAGCCACCCTTTCCCACTTGGCGTCGCGCCAGGCACAAAAATGGCCTATGGCTGGAGATGGGTCCCATGCCCAAAGACCCAGCAGGGAAAACTATGCCTTGTTCTAAAGCTCTTTGGGAACCGCTTGCGTAGCCCCACAGACCTGGGGGCTGCAGGCTTTGCTGCTGCCTTCAGCCTCAAAGCCACCCTTTCCCACTTGGCGTCGCGCTAGGCACAAAAATGGCCATACGGCTGGAGATGGGTCCCCCGCCCAGAGAGCCAGCAAGGAAAATTATGCCTTGTTCTAAAGCTCTTTGGGAACCGCTTGCGTAGCCGCACAGACCTGGGGGCTGCAGGCTTTCCTGCTGCCTTCAGCCTCAAAGCCACCCTTTCCCACTTGGCACTCCATCAGGCAAAAAAATGGCCTATGGCTGGAGATCGGTCCCATGCCCAAAGACCCAGCAAGGAAAACTATGCCTTGTTCTAAAGCTCTTTGGGAACCGCTTGCGTGGCCCCACAGACGTGGGGCCTGCAGGCTTTGCTGCTGCCTTCAGCCTCAAAGCCACCCTTTCCCACTTGGCGCCGCGCTAGGCACAAAAATGGTCTATGGCTGGAGATGGGTCCCCCGCCCAGAAAGCCAGCAGGGAAAAATATGCCTTGTTCTAAAGCTCTTTGGGAACCGCTTGCGTAGCCGCACAGACCTGGGGGCTGCGGGCTTTCCTGCTGCCTTCAGCCTCGACACCACCCTTTCCCACTTGGCGCCGCGCCAGGCACAAAAATGGCCATACGGCTGGAGATGGGTCCCCCGTCCAAAGAGCCAGCAGGGAAAACTATGCCTTGTTCTAAAGCTCTTTGGGAACCGCTTGCATAGCCCCACAGACCTGGGGGCTGCGGGCTTTCCTGCTGCCTTCAGCCTCAAAACCACCCTTTCCCACTTGGCGCCCCATCAGGCACAAAAATGGCCATACGGCTGGAGATGGGTCCCCCGCCCGAAGAGCCAGCAGGGAAAACTATGCCTTGTTCTAAAGCTCTTTGGGAACCACTTGCGTAGCCCCACAGACCTGGGGGCTGCGGGTTTTCCTGCTGCCTTCAACCTCAAAGCCACCCTTTCCCACTTGGCGCCGCATCAGGCACAAAAATGGCCATACGGCTGGAAATGGGTCCCCCGCCCAAAGGCCCAGCAAGGAAAACTATGCCTTGTTCTAAAGCTCTTTGGGAACCGCTTGCGTAGCCCCACAGACGTGGGGCCTGCAGGCTTTCCTGCTGCCTTCAGCCTCAAAACCACCCTTTCCCACTTGGCGCCGGGCCAGGCACAAAAATTGCCATACGGCTGGAGATGGGTCCCATGCCAAAAGAGCCAGCAGGGAAAACTATGCCTTGTTCTAAAGCTCTTTGGGAACCGCTTGCGTAGCCGCACAGACCTGGGGGCTGCAGGCTTTCCTGCTGCCTTCAGCCTCGACAGCACCCTTTCCCACTTGGCGCCGCGCCAGGCACAAAAATGGCCTATGGGTGGAGATGGGTCCCATGCCCAAAGAGCCATCAGGGAAAACTATGCCTTGTTCTAAAGCTCTTTGGGAACCGCTTGCATAGCCCCACAGACCTGGGGGCTGTGGGCTTTCCTGCTGCCTTCAGCCTCAAAGCCACCCTTTCCCACTTGGCGCCGTGCCAGGCACAAAAATGGCCATACGGCTGGAGATGGGTCCCCCGCCCAAAGAGCCAGCAGGGAAAACTATGCCTTGTTCTAAAGCTCTTTGGGAACCGCTTGCGTAGCCCCACAGACCTGGGGGCTGTGGGCTTTGCTGCTGCCTTCAGCCTCAAAGCCACCCTTTCCCGCTTCACGCCAGGCCAGGCACAAAAATGGCCATACGGCTGGAGATGGGTCCCACGCCCAAAGAGCCAGCAGTGAAAATTACGCCTTGTTCTAAAGCTCTTTGGGAACTGCTTGCGTAGCCACACAGACCTGGGGGCTGCGGGCTTTCCTGCTGCCTTCAGCCTCAAAACCACCCTTTCCCACTTGGCGCCGCGCCAGGCTCAAAAATGGCCATACGGCTGGAGATGGGTCCCCCGCCCAAAGAGCCAGCAGGGAAAACTATGCCTTGTTCTAAAGCTCTTTGGGAACCGCTTGCGTAGCCCCACAGACGTGGGGCCTGCAGGCTTTCCTGCTGCCTTCAGCCTCAAAACCACCCTTTCCCACTTGGCGCCGGGCCAGGCACAAAAATTGCCATACGGCTGGAGATGGGTCCCATGCCAAAAGAGCCAGCAGGGAAAACTATGCCTTGTTCTAAAGCTCTTTGGGAACCGCTTGCGTAGCCGCACAGACCTGGGGGCTGCAGGCTTTCCTGCTGCCTTCAGCCTCGACAGCACCCTTTCCCACTTGGCGCCGCGCCAGGCACAAAAATGGCCTATGGGTGGAGATGGGTCCCATGCCCAAAGAGCCATCAGGGAAAACTATGCCTTGTTCTAAAGCTCTTTGGGAACCGCTTGCATAGCCCCACAGACCTGGGGGCTGTGGGCTTTCCTGCTGCCTTCAGCCTCAAAGGCACCCTTTCCCACTTGGCGCCGTGCCAGGCACAAAAATGGCCATACGGCTGGAGATGGGTCCCCCGCCCAAAGAGCCAGCAGGGAAAACTATGCCTTGTTCTAAAGCTCTTTGGGAACCGCTTGCGTAGCCCCACAGACCTGGGGGCTGTGGGCTTTGCTGCTGCCTTCAGCCTCAAAGCCACCCTTTCCCGCTTCGCGCCAGGCCAGGCACAAAAATGGCCATACGGCTGGAGATGGGTCCCCCGCCCAAAGAGCCAGCAGGGAAAACTATGCCTTGTTCTAAAGCTCTTTGGGAACCGCTTGCGTAGCCCCACAGACCTGGGGGCTGCAGGCTCTCCTGCTGCCTTCAGCCTCAAAGCCACCCTTTCCCACTTGGCGCCGCGCTAGGCACAAAAATGGTCTATGGCTGGAGATGGGTCCCCCGCCCAAAGAGCCAGCAGGGAAAACTAGGCCTTGTTCTAAAGCTCTTTGGGAACCGCTTGCTTGGCCCCACAGACCTGGGGGCTGCAGGCTTTCCTGCTGCCTTCAGCCTCAAAACCACCCTTTCCCACTACGCACCGCGCCAGGCACAAAAATGGCCATACGGCTGGAGATGGGTCCCCCGCCCAAAGAGCTAGCAGGGAAAACTATGCCTTGTTCTAAAGCTCTTTGGGAACCGCTTGCGTAGCCCCACAGACCTGGCGCTGCGGGCTTTCCTGCTGCCTTCAGCCTCAAAGCCACCCTTTCCCACTTGGCGTCGCGCCAGGCACAAAAATGGCCTATGGCTGGAGATGGGTCCCATGCCCAAAGACCCAGCAGGGAAAACTATGCCTTGTTCTAAAGCTCTTTGGGAACCGCTTGCGTAGCCCCACAGACCTGGGGGCTGCAGGCTTTGCTGCTGCCTTCAGCCTCAAAGCCACCCTTTCCCACTTGGCGTCGCGCTAGGCACAAAAATGGCCATACGGCTGGAGATGGGTCCCCCGCCCAGAGAGCCAGCAAGGAAAATTATGCCTTGTTCTAAAGCTCTTTGGGAACCGCTTGCGTAGCCGCACAGACCTGGGGGCTGCAGGCTTTCCTGCTGCCTTCAGCCTCAAAGCCACCCTTTCCCACTTGGCACTCCATCAGGCAAAAAAATGGCCTATGGCTGGAGATCGGTCCCATGCCCAAAGACCCAGCAAGGAAAACTATGCCTTGTTCTAAAGCTCTTTGGGAACCGCTTGCGTGGCCCCACAGACGTGGGGCCTGCAGGCTTTGCTGCTGCCTTCAGCCTCAAAGCCACCCTTTCCCACTTGGCGCCGCGCTAGGCACAAAAATGGTCTATGGCTGGAGATGGGTCCCCCGCCCAGAAAGCCAGCAGGGAAAAATATGCCTTGTTCTAAAGCTCTTTGGGAACCGCTTGCGTAGCCGCACAGACCTGGGGGCTGCGGGCTTTCCTGCTGCCTTCAGCCTCGACACCACCCTTTCCCACTTGGCGCCGCGCCAGGCACAAAAATGGCCATACGGCTGGAGATGGGTCCCCCGTCCAAAGAGCCAGCAGGGAAAACTATGCCTTGTTCTAAAGCTCTTTGGGAACCGCTTGCATAGCCCCACAGACCTGGGGGCTGCGGGCTTTCCTGCTGCCTTCAGCCTCAAAACCACCCTTTCCCACTTGGCGCCCCATCAGGCACAAAAATGGCCATACGGCTGGAGATGGGTCCCCCGCCCGAAGAGCCAGCAGGGAAAACTATGCCTTCTTCTAAAGCTCTTTGGGAACCACTTGCGTAGCCCCACAGACCTGGGGGCTGCGGGTTTTCCTGCTGCCTTCAACCTCAAAGCCACCCTTTCCCACTTGGCGCCGCATCAGGCACAAAAATGGCCATACGGCTGGAAATGGGTCCCCCGCCCAAAGGCCCAGCAAGGAAAACTATGCCTTGTTCTAAAGCTCTTTGGGAACCGCTTGCGTAGCCCCACAGACGTGGGGCCTGCAGGCTTTCCTGCTGCCTTCAGCCTCAAAACCACCCTTTCCCACTTGGCGCCGGGCCAGGCACAAAAATTGCCATACGGCTGGAGATGGGTCCCATGCCAAAAGAGCCAGCAGGGAAAACTATGCCTTGTTCTAAAGCTCTTTGGGAACCGCTTGCGTAGCCGCACAGACCTGGGGGCTGCAGGCTTTCCTGCTGCCTTCAGCCTCGACAGCACCCTTTCCCACTTGGCGCCGCGCCAGGCACAAAAATGGCCTATGGGTGGAGATGGGTCCCATGCCCAAAGAGCCATCAGGGAAAACTATGCCTTGTTCTAAAGCTCTTTGGGAACCGCTTGCATAGCCCCACAGACCTGGGGGCTGTGGGCTTTCCTGCTGCCTTCAGCCTCAAAGCCACCCTTTCCCACTTGGCGCCGTGCCAGGCACAAAAATGGCCATACGGCTGGAGATGGGTCCCCCGCCCAAAGAGCCAGCAGGGAAAACTATGCCTTGTTCTAAAGCTCTTTGGGAACCGCTTGCGTAGCCCCACAGACCTGGGGGCTGTGGGCTTTGCTGCTGCCTTCAGCCTCAAAGCCACCCTTTCCCGCTTCACGCCAGGCCAGGCACAAAAATGGCCATACGGCTGGAGATGGGTCCCACGCCCAAAGAGCCAGCAGTGAAAATTACGCCTTGTTCTAAAGCTCTTTGGGAACTGCTTGCGTAGCCACACAGACCTGGGGGCTGCGGGCTTTCCTGCTGCCTTCAGCCTCAAAACCACCCTTTCCCACTTGGCGCCGCGCCAGGCTCAAAAATGGCCATACGGCTGGAGATGGGTCCCCCGCCCAAAGAGCCAGCAGGGAAAACTATGCCTTGTTCTAAAGCTCTTTGGGAACCGCTTGCGTAGCCCCACAGACGTGGGGCCTGCAGGCTTTCCTGCTGCCTTCAGCCTCAAAACCACCCTTTCCCACTTGGCGCCGGGCCAGGCACAAAAATTGCCATACGGCTGGAGATGGGTCCCATGCCAAAAGAGCCAGCAGGGAAAACTATGCCTTGTTCTAAAGCTCTTTGGGAACCGCTTGCGTAGCCGCACAGACCTGGGGGCTGCAGGCTTTCCTGCTGCCTTCAGCCTCGACAGCACCCTTTCCCACTTGGCGCCGCGCCAGGCACAAAAATGGCCTATGGGTGGAGATGGGTCCCATGCCCAAAGAGCCATCAGGGAAAACTATGCCTTGTTCTAAAGCTCTTTGGGAACCGCTTGCATAGCCCCACAGACCTGGGGGCTGTGGGCTTTCCTGCTGCCTTCAGCCTCAAAGCCACCCTTTCCCACTTGGCGCCGTGCCAGGCACAAAAATGGCCATACGGCTGGAGATGGGTCCCCCGCCCAAAGAGCCAGCAGGGAAAACTATGCCTTGTTCTAAAGCTCTTTGGGAACCGCTTGCGTAGCCCCACAGACCTGGGGGCTGTGGGCTTTGCTGCTGCCTTCAGCCTCAAAGCCACCCTTTCCCGCTTCGCGCCAGGCCAGGCACAAAAATGGCCATACGGCTGGAGATGGGTCCCCCGCCCAAAGAGCCAGCAGGGAAAACTATGCCTTGTTCTAAAGCTCTTTGGGAACCGCTTGCGTAGCCCCACAGACCTGGGGGCTGCAGGCTCTCCTGCTGCCTTCAGCCTCAAAGCCACCCTTTCCCACTTGGCGCCGCGCTAGGCACAAAAATGGTCTATGGCTGGAGATGGGTCCCCCGCCCAAAGAGCCAGCAGGGAAAACTAGGCCTTGTTCTAAAGCTCTTTGGGAACCGCTTGCGTAGCCGCACAGACCTGGGGGCTGCAGGCTTTCCTGCTGCCTTCAGCCTCAAAGCCACCCTTTCCCACTACGCACCGCGCCAGGCACAAAAATGGCCTATGGCTGGAGATGGGTCCCATGCCCAAAGACCCAGCAAGGAAAACTATGCATTGTTCTAAAGCTCTTTGGGAACCGCTTGCGTAGCCCCACAGACCTGGGGGCTGCAGGCTTTCCTGCTGCCTTCAACCTCGACACCACCCTTTCCCACTTGGCACCGCGCCAGGCACAAAAATGGCCTATGGCTGGAGATGGGTCCCATGCCCAAAGAGCCAGCAGGGAAAACTATGCCTTGCTCTGAAGCTCTTTGGGAACCGCTTGCGTAGCCACACAGACCTTAGGGCTGCAGGCTTTGCTCCTGCCTTCAGCCTCAAAGCCACCCTTTCCCACTTGGCACCGCGCCAGGCACAAAAATGGCCATACGGCTGGAGATGGGTCCCCCGCCCAAAGAGACAGCAGGGAAAACTATGCCTTGTTCTAAAGCTCTTTGGGAACCGCTTGCGTAGCCCTACAGACCTGGGGGCTGCGGGCTTTGCTGCTGCCTTCAGCCTCGACACCACCCTTACCCACTTGGCGCCGTGCCAGGCACAAAAATGGCCATACGGCTGGAGATGGGTCCCCCGCCCAAAGAGCCAGCAGGGAAAACTATGCCTTGTTCTAAAGCTCTTTGGGAACCGCTTGCGTAGCCCCACAGACCTGGGGGCTGCGGGCTTTCCTGCTGCCTTCAGCGTCAAAACCACCCTTTCCCACTACGCACCGCGCCAGGCACAAAAATGGCCATACGGCTGGAGATGGGTCCCCCGCCCAAAGAGCCAGCAGGGAAAACTATGCCTTGTTCTAAAGCTCTTTGGGAACCGCTTGCGTAGCCCCACAGACCTGGGGCTGCAGGCTTTCCTGCTGCCTTCAGCCTCAAAGCCACCCTTTCCCACTTGGCGCCCTATCAGGCACAAAAATGGCCTATGGCTGGAGATGGGTCCCATGCCCAAAGAGCCATCAGGGAAAACTATGCCTTGTTCTAAAGCTCTTTGGGAACCGCTTGCTTGGCCCCACAGACCTGGGGGCTGCAGGCTTTCCTGCTGCCTTCAGCCTCAAAACCACCCTTTCCCACTACGCACCGCGCCAGGCAGAAAAATGGCCTATGGCTGGAGATATGTCCCATGCCCTAAGAGCTAGCAGGGAAAACTATGCCTTGTTCTAAAGCTCTTTGGGAACCGCTTGCGTAGCCCCACAGACCTTAGGGCTGCAGGCTTTGCTCCTGCCTTCAACCTCAAAGCCACCCTTTCCCACTTGGCGCCGCGCCAGGCTCAAAAATGGCCTATGGCTGGAGATGGGTCCCCCGCCCAAAGAGCCAGCAGGGAAAACTATGCCTTGTTCTAAAGCTCTTTGGGAACCGCTTGCGTAGCCCTACAGACCTGGGGGCTGCGGGCTTTGCTGCTGCCTTCAGCCTCGACACCACCCTTTCCCACTTGGCGCCGTGCCAGGCACAAAAATGGCCATACGGCTGGAGATGGGTCCCCCGCCCAAAGAGCCAGCAGTGAAAACTACGCCTTGTTCTAAAGCTCTTTGGGAACTGCTTGCGTAGCCACACAGACCTGGGGGCTGCGGGCTTTCCTGCTGCCTTCAGCCTCAAAACCACCCTTTCCCACTTGGTGCCGCGCCAGGCTCAAAAATGGCCATACGGCTGGAGATGGGTCCCCCGCCCAAAGAGCCAGCAGGGAAAACTATGCCTTGTTCTAAAGCTCTTTGGGAACCGATTGCGTAGCCCCACAGACCTGGGGGCTGCAGGCTTTCCTGCTGCCTTCAGCCTCAAAGCCACCCTTTCCCACTTGGCGCCGCGCTAGGCACAAAAATGGTCTATGGCTGGAGATGGGTCCCCCGCCCAAAGAGCCAGCAGGGAAAACTAGGCCTTGTTCTAAAGCTCTTTGGGAACCGCTTGCGTAGCCGCACAGACCTGGGGGCTGCAGGCTTTCCTGCTGCCTTCAGCCTCAAAGCCACCCTTTCCCACTACGCACCGCGCCAGGCACAAAAATGGCCTATGGCTGGAGATGGGTCCCATGCCCAAAGACCCAGCAAGGAAAACTATGCATTGTTCTAAAGCTCTTTGCGAACCGCTTGCGTAGCCCCACAGACCTGGGGGCTGCAGGCTTTCCTGCTGCCTTCAGACTCGACACCACCCTTTCCCACTTGGCACCGCGCCAGGCACAAAAATGGCCATACGGCTGGAGATGGGTCCCATGCCCAAAGAGCCAGCAGGGAAAACTATGCCTTGCTCTGAAGCTCTTTGGGAACCGCTTGCGTAGCCCCACAGACCTGGGGGCTGCGGGCTTCCCTGCTGCCTTCAGCCTCAAAACCACCCTTTCCCACTTGGCGCCGCGCCAGGCACAAAAATGGCCATACGGCTGGAGATGGGTCCCCCGCCCAAAGAGCCAGCAGGGAAAACTATGCCTTCTTCTAAAGCTCTTTGGGAACCGCTTGCGTAGCCCCACAGACCTGGGGGCTGCGGGCTTTCCTGCTGCCTTCAGCCTCAAAACCACCCTTTCCCACTTGGCGCCGCGCCAGGCACAAAAATGGCCATACGGCTGGAGATGGGTCCCCCGCCCAAAGAGCCAGCAGGGAAAACTATGCCTTGTTCTAAAGCTCTTTGGGAACCGCTTGCGTAGCCCCACAGACCTGGGGGCTGCAGGCTTTGCTGCTGCCTTCAGCCTCAAAGCCACCCTTTTCCACTGGACGCCGCATCAGGCACAAAAATGGCCATATGGCTGGAGATGGGTCCCCTGCCCAAAGAGCCAGCAAGGAAAACTATGCCTTGTTCTAAAGCTCTTTGGGAACCACTTGCGTAGCTCCACAGACCTGGGAGCTGCGGGCTTTCCTGCTCCCTTCAGCCTCGACACCACCCTTTCCCACTGGGCGCCGCGCCAGGCAAAAAATGGCCATACGGCTGGAGATGGGTCCCCCGCCCAAGGAGCCAGCAGGGAAAACTATGCCTTGTTCTAAAGCTCTTTGGGAACCGCTTGCGTAGCCCCACAGACCTGGGGGTTGCGGGCTTTCCTGCTGCCTTCAGCCTCAAAGCCACCCTTTCCCACTTGGCGTCGCGCCAGGCAAAAAAAATGGCCTATGGCTGGAGATGGGTCCCCCGACCAAAGAACAAGCAGGGAAAACTATGCCTTGTTCTAAAGCTCTTTGGGAACCGCTTGCGTAGCCGCACACACCTGGGGGCTGTGGGCTTTCCTTCTGCCTTCATGTTCGACAACACCCTTCCCACTTGGCGCCGCGCCAGGCACAAAAATGGCCATACGGCTGGAGATGGGTCCCCCGCCCAAAGAGCCAGCAGGGAAAACTATGCCTTGTTCTAAAGCTCTTTGGGAACAGCTTGCGTAGCCCCACAGACCTGGGGGCTGCAGGCTTTCCTGCTGCCTTCACCCTCAAAACCACCCTTTCCCACTTGGCAATGCGCCAGGCACAAAAATGGCCTATGGCTGGAGATGGGTCTCCAGACCAAGGAGCCAGCAGGGAAAACTATGCCTTGTTCTAAAGCTCTTTGGAAACCGCTTGCGTAGCCCCACAGACCTGGGGGCTGCAGGCTTTCCTGCTGCCTTCAGCCTCGACAGCACCCTTTCCCACTTGGCGTCGCGCCAGGCACAAAAATGGCCTATGGCTGGAGATGGGTCCCATGCCCTAAGAGCCAGCTGGGAAAACTATGCCTTCTTCTAAAGCTCTTTGGGAACCGCTTGCGTAGCCCCACAGACCTTGGGGCTGTAGGCTTTGCTCCTGCCTTCAGCCTCAAAGCCACCCTTTCCCACCTGGCGCCGCGCCAGGCTCAAAAATGGCCATACGGCTGGAGATGGGTCCCCCGCCCAAAGAGCCAGCAGGGAAAACTATGCCTTGTTCTAAAGCTCTTTGGGAACCACTTGCGTAGCCCCACAGACCTGGGGGCTGCGGGCTTTGCTGCTGCCTTCAGCCTCGAAGCCACCCTTTCCCTCTTGGTGCCGCGCCCAGGCACAAAAATGGCCATACGGCTGGAGATGGGTCCCCCGCCCAAAGAGCCAGCAGGGAAAACTATGCCTTGTTCTAAAGCTCTTTGGGAACCGCTTGCGTAGCCCCACAGACCTGGGGGCTGCAGGCTTTCCTGCTGTCTTCAGCCTCAAAGCCACCCTTTCCCACTTGGCGCCGCATCAGGCACAAAAATGGCCTATGGCTGGAGATTGGTCCCATGCTCAAAGAGCCAGCAGTGAAAACTATGCCTTGTTCTAAAGCTCTTTGGGAACCGCTTGCGTAGCCCCACAGACCTGGGGGCTGCGGGCTTTCCTGCTGCATTCAGCCTCCACACCACCCTTTCCCACTTGGCGCCCTATCAGGCACAGAAATGGCCTATGGCTGGAGATGGGTCCCCCGCCCAAAGAGACAGCAGGGAAAATTATGCCTTGTTCTAAAGCTCTTTGGGAACTGCTTGCGTAGTCCCACAGACCTGGGGGCTGCGGGCTTTCCTGCTGCCTTCAGCCTCAAAACCACCCTTTCCCACTACGCACCGCGCTAGGCATAGAAATAGCCATACGACTGGAGATGGGTCCCCCGCCCAAAGAGCCAGCAGGGAAAACTATGCCTTGTTCTAAAGCTCTTTGGGAACCGCTTGCATAGCCCCACAGACCTGGGGGCTGCAGGCTTTCCTGCTGCCTTCAGCCTCGACAGCACCCTTTCCCACTTGGCGCCGCGCCAGGCACAAAAACGGCCATACGGCTGGAGATGGGTCCCCCGCCCAGAGAGCCAGCAGGGAAAATTATGCCTTGTTCTAAAGCTCTTTGAGAACTGCTTGCGTAGCCCCAGAGACCTGGGGGCTGCAGGCTTTCCTGCTGCCTTCAGCCTCAAAGCCACCCTTTCCCACTTGGCGCCGCGCCAGGCACAAAAATGGCCTATGGCTGGAGATGGGTCCCATGCCCAAAGAGCCAGCAGGGAAAACTATGCCTTGTTCTAAAGCTCTTTGGGAACCGCTTGCTTGGCCCCACAGACCTGGGGGCTGCAGGCTTTGCTGCTGCCTTCAGCCTCAAAACCACCCTTTCCCACTTGGCGCCGCGCCAGGCACAAAAATGGCCATACGGCTGGAGATGGGTCCCCCGCCCAAAGAGCCAGCAGGGAAAACTATGCCTTGTTCTAAAGCTCTTTGGGAACCGCTTGCATAGCCCCACAGACCTGGGGGCTGCAGGCTTTGCTGCTGCCTTCAGCCTCGACAGCACCCTTTCCCACTTGGCGCCGCGCCAGGCACAAAAATGGCCTATGTCTGGAGATGGGTCCCCCGCCCAGAGAGCCAGCAGGGAAAATTATGCCTTGTTCTAAAGCTCTTTGGGAACTGCTTGCGTAGCCCCAGAGACCTGGGGGCTGCAGGCTTTCCTGCTGCCTTCAGCCTCAAAGCCACCCTTTCCCACTTGGCGCCGCGCCAGGCACAAAAATGGCCTATGGCTGGAGATGGGTCCCATGCCCAAAGAGCCAGCAGGGAAAACTATGCCTTGTTCTAAAGCTCTTTGGGAACCGCTTGCTTGGCCCCACAGACCTGGGGGCTGCAGGCTTTGCTGCTGCCTTCAGCCTCAAAACCACCCTTTCCCACTTGGCGCCGCGCCAGGCACAAAAATGGCCATACGGCTGGAGATGGGTCCCCCGCCCAAAGAGCCAGCAGGGAAAACTATGCCTTGTTCTAAAGCCCTTTGGGAACCGCTTGCGTAGCCGCACAGACCTGGGGGCTGCGGGCTTTCCTGCTGCCTTCAGCGTCAAAACCACCCTTTACCACTACGCACCGCGCCAGGCACAAAAATGGCCATACGGCTGGAAATGGGTCCCCCGTCCAAAGAGCCAGCAGGGAAAACTATGCCTTCTTCTAAAGCTCTTTGGGAACCGCTTGCGTAGCCCCACAGACCTGGGGGCTGCAGGCTTTCCTGCTGCCTTCAACCTCAAAGCCACCCTTTCCCACTTGGCGCCCTATCAGGCACAAAAATGGCCTATGGATGGAGATGGGTCCCATGCCCAAAGAGCCAGCAGGGAAAACTATGCCTTGTTCTAAAGCTCTTTGGGAACCGCTTGCTTGGCCCCACAGACCTGGGGGCTGCAGGCTTTCCTCCTGCCTTCAGCCTCAAAACCACCCTTTCCCACTACGCACCGCGCCAGGCACAAAAATGGCCATACGGCTGGAGATGGGTCCCACGCCCAAAGAGCCAGCAGGGAAAACTATGCCTTGTTCTAAAGCTCTTTGGGAACCGCTTGCGTAGCCACACAGACCTGGGGGCTGCGGGCTTTCCTGCTGCCTTCAGCCTCGACACCACCCTTTCCCACTTGGCGCCGCGCCAGGCACAAAAATGGCCATACGGCTGGAGATGGGTCCCCCGCCCAAAGAGCCAGCAGGGAAAACTATGCCTTGTTCTAAAGCTCTTTGGGAACCGCTTGCATAGCTCCAAAGACCTGGGGGCTGCAGGCTCTCCTGCTGCCTTCAGCCTCAAAGCCACCCTTTCCCACTTGGCGCCGCGCTAGGCACAAAAATGGTCTATGGCTGGAGATGGGTCCCCCGCCCAAAGAGCCAGCAGGGAAAATTATGCCTTGTTCTAAAGCTCTTTGGGAACCGCTTGCATAGCCCCACAGACCTGGGGGCTACAGGCTTTCCTGCTGCCTTCAGACTCGACACCACCCTTTCCCACTTGGCACCGCGCCAGGCAGAAAAATGGCCTATGTCTGGAGATGGGTCCCATGCCCAAAGAGCCAGCAGGGAAAACTATGCCTTGTTCTGAAGCACTTTGGGAACCGCTTGCGTAGCCGCACAGACCTGGCGCTGCAGGCTTTCCTGCTGCCTTCAGCCTCAAAGCCACCCTTTCCCACTTGGCGCCCTATCAGGCACAAAAATGGCCTATGGCTGGAGATGGGTCCCATGCCCAAAGAGCCATCAGGGAAAACTATGCCTTGTTCTAAAGCTCTTTGGGAACCGCTTGCTTGGCCCCACAGACCTGGGGGCTGCAGGCTTTCCTGCTGCCTTCAGCCTCAAAACCACCCTTTCCCACTACGCACTGCGCCAGGCACAAAAATGGCCATACGGCTGGAGATGGGTCCCATGCCCAAAGAGCCAGCAGGGAAAACTATGCCTTGTTCTAAAGCTCTTTGGGAACCGCTTGCGTAGCCCCACAGACCTGGGGGCTGCGGGCTCTCCTGCTGCCTTCAGCCTCGACACCACCCTTTCCCACTTGGCGCCGCGCCAGGCACAAAAATGGCCATACGGCTGGAGATGGGTCCCCCGCCCAAAGAGCCAGCAGGGAAAACTATGCCTTGTTCTAAAGCTCTTTGGGAACCGCTTGCGTAGCCCCACAGACCTGGGGGCTGTGGGCTTTGCTGCTGCCTTCAGCCTCAAAGCCACCCTTTCACACTTGGCACCGCGCCAGGCACAAAAATGGCCATACGGCTGGAGATGGGTCCCCCGCCCAAAGAGCCAGCAGGGAAAACTATGCCTTGTTCTAAAGCTCTTTGGGAACCGCTTGCGTAGCCCTACAGACCTGGGGGCTGCGGGCTTTGCTGCTGCCTTCAGCCTCGACACCACCCTTTCCCACTTGGCGCCGTGCCAGGCACAATAATGGCCATACGGCTGGAGATGGGTCCCCCGCCCAAAGAGCCAGCAGGGAAAACTATGCCTTGTTCTAAAGCTCTTTGGGAACCGCTTGCGTAGCCCCACAGACCTGGGGGCTGCGGGCTTTCCTGCTGCCTTCAGCCTCGACACCACCCTTTCCCACTTGGCGCCGCGCTAGGCACAAAAATGGCCATACGGCTGGAGATGGGTCCCCCGCCCAAGGAGCCAGCACGGAAAACTATGCCTTGTTCTAAAGCTCTTTGGGAACCGCTTGCGTAGCCCCACAGACCTGGGGGCTGCAGGCTTTCCTGCTGCCTTCAACCTCGACACCACCCTTTCCCACTTGGCGTCGCGCCAGGCACAAAAATGGCCTATGGCTGGAGATGGGTCCCCCGCCCAAAGAGCCAGCAGGGAAAACTATGCCTTGTTCTAAAGCTCTTTGGGAACCGCTTGCGTAGCCCCACACACCTGGGGGCTGTGGGCTTTCCTTCTGCCTTCATGTTCGACAACACCCTTTCCCACTTGGCGCCGCGCCAGGCACAAAAATGGCCATACGGCTGGAGATGGGTCCCCCGCCCAAAGAGCCAGCAGGGAAAACTATGCCTTGTTCTAAAGCTCTTTGGGAACCGCTTGCGTAGCCCCACAGACCTGGGGGCTGCAGGCTTTCCTGCTGCCTTCAGCCTCGACAGCACCCTTTCCCACTTGGCACTGCGCCAGGCACAAAAATGGCCTATGGCTGGAGATGGGTCCCCCGCCCAAAGAACAAGCAGCGGAAACTATGCCTTGTTCTAAAGCTCTTTGGGAACCGCTTGCATAGCCTAAGAGACTTGGGGGCTGCAGACTTTCCTGCTGCCTTCAGCCTCAAAGCCACCCTTTCCCACTTGGCGCCGCGCCAGGCACAAAAATGGCCATACGGCTGGAGATGGGTCCCCCGCCCAAAGAGCCAGCAGGGAAAACTATGCCTTGTTCTAAAGCTCTTTGGGAACCGCTTGCGTAGCCCCACAGACCTGGGGGCTTCGGGCTTTGCTGCTGCCTTCAGCCTCGACACCACCCTTTCCCACTTGGCGCCGGGCCAGGCACAAAAATGGCCTATGGCTGGAGATGGGTCCCATGCCCAAAGAGCCAGCAAGGAAAACTATGCCTTCTTCTAAAGCTCTTTGGGAACCGCTTGCGTAGCCCCACAGACCTGGGGGCTGCGGGCTTTCCTGCTGCCTTCAGCCTCAAAGCCACCCTTTCCCACTACGCACCGCGCCAGGCACAAAAATGGCCTATGGCTGGAGATGGGTCCCCCGCCCAAAGAGCCATCACGGAAAACTATGCCTTGTTCTAAAGCTCTTTGGGAACAGCTTCCTTGGCCCCACAGAGCTGTGGGCTGCAGGCTTTCCTGCTGCCTTCAGCCTCAAAACCACCCTTTCACACTACGCACCGCGCCAGGCACAAAAATGGCCATACGGCTGGAGATGGGTCCCCCGCCCAAAGAGCCAGCAGGGAAAACTATGCCTTGTTCTAAAGCTCTTTGGGAACCGCTTGCGTAGCCCCACAGACCTGGGGGCTGTGGGCTTTCCTGATGCCTTCAGCCTCGACACCACCCTTTCCCACTTGGCGCCGGGCCAGGCACAAAAATGGCCATACGGCTGGAGATGGGTCCCCCGCCCAAAGAGCCAGCAGGGAAAACTATGCCTTGTTCTAAAGCTCTTTGGGAACCGCTTGCGTAGCCCCACAGACCTGGGGGCTGCAGGCTTTCCTGCTGCCTTCAGCCTCAAAGCCACCCTTTCCCACTTGGCGCCGCGCCAGGCACAAAAATGGCCTATGGCTGGAGATGGGTCCCCCGCCCAAAGAGCCAGCAGGGAAAACTATGCCTTGTTCTAAAGCTCTTTGGGAAACGCTTGCGTAGCCCCACAGACCTGGGGGCTGCAGGCTTTCCTGCTGCCTTCAGCCTCAACACCACCCTTTCCCACTTGGCACTGCGCCAGGCACAAAAATGGCCTATGGCTGGAGATGGGTCCCCGGCCCAGAGAGCCAGCAGGGAAGACTATGCCTTGTTCTAAAGCTCTTTGGGAACCGCTTGCTTGGCCCCACAGACCTGGGGGCTGCAGGCTTTGCTGCTGCCTTCAGCCTCAAAACCACCCTTTCCCACTTGGCGCCGCGCCAGGCACAAAAATGGCCATACGGCTGGAGATGGGTCCCCCGCCCAAAGAGCCAGCAGGGAAAACTATGCCTTGTTCTAAAGCTCTTTGGGAACCGCTTGCGTAGCCGCACAGACCTGGGGGCTGCGGGCTTTCCTGCTGCCTTCAGCGTCAAAACCACCCTTTACCACTACGCACCGCGCCAGGCACAAAAATGGCCATACGGCTGGAAATGGGTCCCCCGTCCAAAGAGCCAGCAGGGAAAACTATGCCTTCTTCTAAAGCTCTTTGGGAACCGCTTGCGTAGCCCCACAGACCTGGGGGCTGCAGGCTTTCCTGCTGCCTTCAACCTCAAAGCCACCCTTTCCCACTTGGCGCCCTATCAGGCACAAAAATGGCCTATGGATGGAGATGGGTCCCATGCCCAAAGAGCCAGCAGGGAAAACTATGCCTTGTTCTAAAGCTCTTTGGGAACCGCTTGCTTGGCCCCACAGACCTGGGGGCTGCAGGCTTTCCTCCTGCCTTCAGCCTCAAAACCACCCTTTCCCACTACGCACCGCGCCAGGCACAAAAATGGCCATACGGCTGGAGATGGGTCCCACGCCCAAAGAGCCAGCAGTGAAAACTATGCCTTGTTCTAAAGCTCTTTGGGAACCGCTTGCGTAGCCACACAGACCTGGGGGCTGCGGGCTTTCCTGCTGCCTTCAGCCTCGACACCACCCTTTCCCACTTGGCGCCGCGCCAGGCACAAAAATGGCCATACGGCTGGAGATGGGTCCCCCGCCCAAAGAGCCAGCAGGGAAAACTATGCCTTGTTCTAAAGCTCTTTGGGAACCGCTTGCATAGCCCCAAAGACCTGGGGGCTGCAGGCTCTCCTGCTGCCTTCAGCCTCAAAGCCACCCTTTCCCACTTGGCGCCGCGCCAGGCTCAAAAATGGCCATACGGCTGGAGATGGGTCCCCCGCCCAAAGAGCCAGCAGGGAAAACTAGGCCTTGTTCTAAAGCTCTTTGGGAACCGCTTGCGTAGCCGCACAGACCTGGGGGCTGCAGGCTTTCCTGCTGCCTTCAGCCTCAAAGCCACCCTTTCCCACTACGCACCGCGCCAGGCACAAAAATGGCCTATGGCTGGAGATGGGTCCCATGCCCAAAGACCCAGCAAGGAAAACTATGCATTGTTCTAAAGCTCTTTGGGAACCGCTTGCGTAGCCCCACAGACCTGGGGGCTGCAGGCTTTCCTGCTGCCTTCAGCCTCAAAGCCACCCTTTCCCACTTGGCGTCGCGCTAGGCACAAATTGGCCATACGGCTGGAGATGGGTCCCCCGCCCAAAGAGCCAGCAGGGAAAACTATGCCTTGTTCTAAAGCTCTTTAGGAACCACTTGCGTAGCCCCACAGACCTGGGGGCTGCAGGCTTTCCTGCTGCCTTCAGACTCGACACCACCCTTTCCCACTTGGCGCCGCGCCAGGCACAAAAATGGCCATACGGCTGGAGATGGGTCCCCCGCCCAAAGAGCCAGCAGGGAAAATTATGCCTTGTTCTAAAGCTCTTTGGGAACCGCTTGCATAGCCCCACAGACCTGGGGGCTGCAGGCTTTCCTGCTGCCTTCAGACTCGACACCACCCTTTCCCACTTGGCACCGCGCCAGGCAGAAAAATGGCCTATGTCTGGAGATGGGTCCCATGCCCAAAGAGCCAGCAGGGAAAACTATGCCTTGTTCTGAAGCACTTTGGGAACCGCTTGCGTAGCCGCACAGACCTGGCGCTGCAGGCTTTCCTGCTGCCTTCAGCCTCAAAGCCACCCTTTCCCACTTGGCGCCCTATCAGGCACAAAAATGGCCTATGGCTGGAGATGGGTCCCATGCCCAAAGAGCCATCAGGGAAAACTATGCCTTGTTCTAAAGCTCTTTGGGAACCGCTTGCTTGGCCCCACAGACCTGGGGGCTGCAGGCTTTCCTGCTGCCTTCAGCCTCAAAACCACCCTTTCCCACTACGCACTGCGCCAGGCACAAAAATGGCCATACGGCTGGAGATGGGTCCCATGCCCAAAGAGCCAGCAGGGAAAACTATGCCTTGTTCTAAAGCTCTTTGGGAACCGCTTGCGTAGCCCTACAGACCTGGGGGCTGCGGGCTTTGCTGCTGCCTTCAGCCTCGACACCACCCTTTCCCACTTGGCGCCGTGCCAGGCACAAAAATGGCCATACGGCTGGAGATGGGTCCCCCGCCCAAAGAGCCAGCAGGGAAAACTATGCCTTGTTCTAAAGCTCTTTGGGAACCGCTTGCGTAGCCCCACAGACCTGGGGGCTGCGGGCTTTCCTGCTGCCTTCAGCCTCGACACCACCCTTTCCCACTTGGCGCCGCGCTAGGCACAAAAATGGCCATACGGCTGGAGATGGGTCCCCCGCCCAAGGAGCCAGCACGGAAAACTATGCCTTGTTCTAAAGCTCTTTGGGAACCGCTTGCGTAGCCCCACAGACCTGGGGGCTGCAGGCTTTCCTGCTGCCTTCAACCTCGACACCACCCTTTCCCACTTGGCGTCGCGCCAGGCACAAAAATGGCCTATGGCTGGAGATGGGTCCCCCGCCCAAAGAGCCAGCAGGGAAAACTATGCCTTGTTCTAAAGCTCTTTGGGAACCGCTTGCGTAGCCCCACACACCTGGGGGCTGTGGGCTTTCCTTCTGCCTTCATGTTCGACAACACCCTTTCCCACTTGGCGCCGCGCCAGGCACAAAAATGGCCATACGGCTGGAGATGGGTCCCCCGCCCAAAGAGCCAGCAGGGAAAACTATGCCTTGTTCTAAAGCTCTTTGGGAACCGCTTGCGTAGCCCCACAGACCTGGGGGCTGCAGGCTTTCCTGCTGCCTTCAGCCTCGACAGCACCCTTTCCCACTTGGCACTGCGCCAGGCACAAAAATGGCCTATGGCTGGAGATGGGTCCCCCGCCCAAAGAACAAGCAGCGGAAACTATGCCTTGTTCTAAAGCTCTTTGGGAACCGCTTGCATAGCCTAAGAGACTTGGGGGCTGCAGACTTTCCTGCTGCCTTCAGCCTCAAAGCCACCCTTTCCCACTTGGCACCGCGCCAGGCACAAAAATGGCCATACGGCTGGAGATGGGTCCCCCGCCCAAAGAGCCAGCAGGGAAAACTATGCCTTGTTCTAAAGCTCTTTGGGAACCGCTTGCGTAGCCCCACAGACCTGGGGGCTTCGGGCTTTGCTGCTGCCTTCAGCCTCGACACCACCCTTTCCCACTTGGCGCCGGGCCAGGCACAAAAATGGCCTATGGCTGGAGATGGGTCCCATGCCCAAAGAGCCAGCAAGGAAAACTATGCCTTCTTCTAAAGCTCTTTGGGAACCGCTTGCGTAGCCCCACAGACCTGGGGGCTGCGGGCTTTCCTGCTGCCTTCAGCCTCAAAGCCACCCTTTCCCACTACGCACCGCGCCAGGCACAAAAATGGCCTATGGCTGGAGATGGGTCCCATGCCCAAAGAGCCATCACGGAAAACTGTGCCTTGTTCTAAAGCTCTTTGGGAACAGCTTCCTTGGCCCCACAGAGCTGTGGGCTGCAGGCTTTCCTGCTGCCTTCAGCCTCAAAACCACCCTTTCACACTACGCACCGCGCCAGGCACAAAAATGGCCATACGGCTGGAGATGGGTCCCCCGCCCAAAGAGCCAGCAGGGAAAACTATGCCTTGTTCTAAAGCTCTTTGGGAACCGCTTGCGTAGCCACACAGACCTGGGGGCTGTGGGCTTTCCTGCTGCCTTCAGCCTCGACACCACCCTTTCCCACTTGGCGCCGGGCCAGGCACAAAAATGGCCATACGGCTGGAGATGGGTCCCCCGCCCAAAGAGCCAGCAGGGAAAACTATGCCTTGTTCTAAAGCTCTTTGGGAACCGCTTGCGTAGCCCCACAGACCTGGGGGCTGCAGGCTTTCCTGCTGCCTTCAGCCTCAAAGCCACCCTTTCCCACTTGGCGCCGCGCCAGGCACAAAAATGGCCTATGGCTGGATATGGGTCCCCCGCCCAAAGAGCCAGCAGGGAAAACTATGCCTTGTTCTAAAGCTCTTTGGGAAACGCTTGCGTAGCCCCACAGACCTGGGGGCTGCGGGCTTTCCTGCTGCCTTCAGCCTCAACACCACCCTTTCCCACTTGGCACTGCGCCAGGCACAAAAATGGCCTATGGCTGGAGATGGGTCCCCGGCCCAGAGAGCCAGCAGGGAAGACTATGCCTTGTTCTAAAGCTCTTTGGGAACCGCTTGCGTAGCCCCACAGACCTGGGGGCTGCAGACTTTCCTGCTGCCTTCAGCCTCAAAGCCACCCTTTCCCATTTGGCGCCGCGCTAGGCACAAAAATGGCCATACGGCTGGAGATGGGTCCCCCGCCCAAAGAGCCAGCAGGGAAAACTATGCCTTGTTCTAAAGCTCTTTGGGAACCGCTTGCGTAGCCCCACAGACCTGGGGGCTGCGGGCTTTCCTGCTGCCTTCAGCCTCAAAACCACCCTTTCCCACTTGGCGCCGCGCCAGGCACAAAAATGGCCATACGGCTGGAGATGGGTCCCATGCCCAAAGAGCCAGCAAGGAAAACTATGCCTTCTTCTAAAGCTCTTTGGGAACCGCTTGCGTAGCCCCACAGACCTGGGGGCTGCGGGCTTTCCTACTGCCTTCAGCCTCAAAGCCACCCTTTCCCACTACGCACCGCGCCAGGCACAAAAATGGCCTATGGCTGGAGATGGGTCCCATGCCCAAAGAGCCATCACGGAAAACTATGCCTTGTTCTAAAGCTCTTTGGGAACAGCTTCCTTGGCCCCACAGAGCTGTGGGCTGCAGGCTTTCCTGCTGCCTTCAGCCTCAAAACCACCCTTTCCCACTACGCACCGCGCCAGGCACAAAAATGGCCATACGGCTGGAGATGGGTCCCCCGCCCAAAGAGCCAGCAGGGAAAACTATGCCTTGTTCTAAAGCTCTTTGGGAACCGCTTGCGTAGCCCCACAGACCTGGGGGCTGTGGGCTTTCCTGCTGCCTTCAGCCTCGACACCACCCTTTCCCACTTGGCGCCGCGCCAGGCACAAAAATGGCCTATGGCTGGAGATGGGTCCCCCGCCCAAAGAGCCAGCAGGGAAAACTATGCCTTGTTCTAAAGCTCTTTGGGAAACGCTTGCGTAGCCCCACAGACCTGGGGGCTGCGGGCTTTCCTGCTGCCTTCAGCCTCAACACCACCCTTTCCCACTTGGCACTGCGCCAGGCACAAAAATGGCCTATGGCTGGAGATGGGTCCCCGGCCCAGAGAGCCAGCAGGGAAGACTATGCCTTGTTCTAAAGCTCTTTGGGAACCGCTTGCGTAGCCCCACAGACCTGGGGGCTGCAGACTTTCCTGCTGCCTTCAGCCTCAAAGCCACCCTTTCCCATTTGGCGCCGCGCTAGGCACAAAAATGGCCATACGGCTGGAGATGGGTCCCCCGCCCAAAGAGCCAGCAGGGAAAACTATGCCTTGTTCTAAAGCTCTTTGGGAACCGCTTGCGTAGCCCCACAGACCTGGGGGCTGCAGGCTTTCCTGCTGCCTTCAGCCTCAAAGCCACCCTTTCCCACTTGGCGCCGCGCCAGGCACAAAAATGGCCATACGGCTGGAGATGGGTCCCATGCCCAAAGAGCCAGCAGGGAAAACTATGCCTTGTTCTAAAGCTCTTTGGGAACCGCTTGCGTAGCCCCACAGACCTGGGGGCTGCAGGCTTTCCTGCTGCCTTCAACCTCGACACCACCCTTTCCCACTTGGCGTCGCGCCAGGCACAAAAATGGCCTATGGCTGGAGATGGGTCCCATGCCCAAAGAGCCAGCAGGGAAAACTATGCCTTGTTCTAAAGCTCTTTGGGAAACGCTTGCGTAGCCCCACAGACCTGGGGGCTGCGGGCTTTCCTGCTGCCTTCAGCCTCGACAACACCCTTTCCCACTTGGCGTCGCGCCAGGCACAAAAATGGCCATACGGCTGGAGATGGGTCTCCCGCCCAAAGAGCCAGTAGGGAAAACTATGCCTTGTTCTAAAGCTCTTTGGGAACCGCTTGCGTAGCCCCACAGACCTGGGGGCTGCGGGCTTTCCTGCTGCCTTCAGCGTCAAAGCCACCCTTTCCCACTTCGCGTCGTGCCAGGCACAAAAATGGCCATATGTCTGCAGATGGGTCCCCCGCCCAAAGAGCCAGCAGGGAAAACTATGCCTTGTTCTAAAGCTCTTTGGGAACCGCTTGCGTAGCCCCACAGACCTGGGGGCTGCGGGCTTTCCTGCTGTCTTCAGCCTCAAAGCAACCCTTTCCCACTTGGCGCCCTATCAGGCACAAAAATGGCCTATGGATGGAGATGGGTCCCATGCCTAAAGAGCCAGCAGGGAAAACTATGCCTTGTTCTAAAGCTCTTTGGGAACTGCTTGCGTAGCCCCACAGACCTGGGGGCTGCGGGCTTTCCTGCTGCCTTCAGCCTCAAAGCCACCCTTTCCCACTTGGCGCCGCGCCAGCCACTAAAATGGCCATACGGCTGGAGATGGGTCCCCCGCCCAAAGAGCCAGCAGGGAAAACTATGCCTTGTTCTAAAGCTCTTTGGGAACCGCTTGTGTGGCCCCACAGACCTGGGGGCTGCGGGCTTTCCTGCTGCCTTCAGCCTCGACAACACCCTTTCCCACTTGGCGTCGCGCCAGGCACAAAAATGGCCTATGGCTGGAGATGGGTCTCCCGCCCAAAGAGCCAGCAGGGAAAACTATGCCTTGTTCTAAAGCTCTTTGGGAACCGCTTGCGTAGCCCCACAGACCTGGGGGCTGCGGGCTTTGCTGCTGCCTTCAGCCTCAAAGCCACCCTTTCCCACTTTGCGCCGGGCCAGGCACAAAAATGGCCGTACGGCTGGAGATGGGTCCCCCGCCCAAAGAGCCAGCAGGGAAAACTATGCCTTGTTCTAAAGATCTTTGTGATCCGCTTGTGTAGCCGCACAGACCTGGGGGCTGCGGGCTTTGCTGCTGCCTTCAGCCTCGACACCACCCTTTCCCACTTGGCGCCGTGCCAGGCACAAAAATGGCCTATGGCTGGAGATGGGTCCCCGGCCCAGAGAGCCAGCAGGGAAGACTATGCCTTGTTCTAAAGCTCTTTGGGAACCGCTTGCGTAGCCCCACAGACCTGGGGGCTGCAGACTTTCCTGCTGCCTTCAGCCTCAAAGCCACCCTTTCCCATTTGGCGCCGCGCTAGGCACAAAAATGGCCATACGGCTGGAGATGGGTCCCCCGCCCAAAGAGCCAGCAGGGAAAACTATGCCTTGTTCTAAAGCTCTTTGGGAACCGCTTGCGTAGCCCCACAGACCTGGGGGCTGCAGGCTTTCCTGCTGCCTTCAGCCTCAAAGCCACCCTTTCCCACTTGGCGCCGCGCCAGGCACAAAAATGGCCATACGGCTGGAGATGGGTCCCATGCCCAAAGAGCCAGCAGGGAAAACTATGCCTTGTTCTAAAGCTCTTTGGGAACCGCTTGCGTAGCCCCACAGACCTGGGGGCTGCAGGCTTTCCTGCTGCCTTCAACCTCGACACCACCCTTTCCCACTTGGCGTCGCGCCAGGCACAAAAATGGCCTATGGCTGGAGATGGGTCCCATGCCCAAAGAGCCAGCAGGGAAAACTATGCCTTGTTCTAAAGCTCTTTGGGAAACGCTTGCGTAGCCCCACAGACCTGGGGGCTGCGGGCTTTCCTGCTGCCTTCAGCCTCGACAACACCCTTTCCCACTTGGCGTCGCGCCAGGCACAAAAATGGCCATACGGCTGGAGATGGGTCTCCCGCCCAAAGAGCCAGTAGGGAAAACTATGCCTTGTTCTAAAGCTCTTTGGGAACCGCTTGCGTAGCCCCACAGACCTGGGGGCTGCGGGCTTTCCTGCTGCCTTCAGCGTCAAAGCCACCCTTTCCCACTTGGCGTCGTGCCAGGCACAAAAATGGCCATATGTCTGCAGATGGGTCCCCCGCCCAAAGAGCCAGCAGGGAAAACTATGCCTTGTTCTAAAGCTCTTTGGGAACCGCTTGCGTAGCCCCACAGACCTGGGGGCTGCGGGCTTTCCTGCTGTCTTCAGCCTCAAAGCAACCCTTTCCCACTTGGCGCCCTATCAGGCACAAAAATGGCCTATGGATGGAGATGGGTCCCATGCCTAAAGAGCCAGCAGGGAAAACTATGCCTTGTTCTAAAGCTCTTTGGGAACTGCTTGCGTAGCCCCACAGACCTGGGGGCTGCGGGCTTTCCTGCTGCCTTCAGCCTCAAAGCCACCCTTTCCCACTTGGCGCCGCGCCAGCCACTAAAATGGCCATACGGCTGGAGATGGGTCCCCCGCCCAAAGAGCCAGCAGGGAAAACTATGCCTTGTTCTAAAGCTCTTTGGGAACCGCTTGTGTGGCCCCACAGACCTGGGGGCTGCGGGCTTTCCTGCTGCCTTCAGCCTCGACAACACCCTTTCCCACTTGGCGTCGCGCCAGGCACAAAAATGGCCTATGGCTGGAGATGGGTCTCCCGCCCAAAGAGCCAGCAGGGAAAACTATGCCTTGTTCTAAAGCTCTTTGGGAACCGCTTGCGTAGCCCCACAGACCTGGGGGCTGCGGGCTTTGCTGCTGCCTTCAGCCTCAAAGCCACCCTTTCCCACTTTGCGCCGGGCCAGGCACAAAAATGGCCGTACGGCTGGAGATGGGTCCCCCGCCCAAAGAGCCAGCAGGGAAAACTATGCCTTGTTCTAAAGATCTTTGTGATCCGCTTGTGTAGCCGCACAGACCTGGGGGCTGCGGGCTTTGCTGCTGCCTTCAGCCTCGACACCACCCTTTCCCACTTGGCGCCGTGCCAGGCACAAAAATGGCCATACGGCTGGAGATGGGTCCCCCGCCCAAAGAGCCAGCAGGGAAAACTATGCCTTGTTCTAAAGCTCTTTGGGAACCGCTTGCGTAGCCCCACAGACCTGGGGGCTGCGGGCTTTCCTGCTGCCTTCAGCCTCGACACCACCCTTTCCCACTTGGCGCCGCGCTAGGCACAAAAATGGCCATACGGCTGGAGATGGGTCCCCCGCCCAAAGAGCCAGCAGGGAAAACTATGCCTTCTTCTAAAGCTCTTTGGGAACCGCTTGCGTAGCCCCACAGACCTGGGGGCTGCGGGCTTTGCTGCTGCCTTCAGCCTCGACACCACCCTTTCCCACTTGGCGCCGCGCCAGGCACAAAAATGGCCATACGGCTGGAGATGGGTCCCCCGCCCAAAGAGCCAGCAGGGAAAATTATGCCTTGTTCTAAAGCTCTTTGGGAACCGCTTGCGTAGCCCCACAGACCTGGGGGCTGCGGGCTTTGCTGCTGCCTTCAGCCTCAAAGCCACCCTTTCCCACTTGGCGCCGGGCCAGGCACAAAAATTGCCATACGGCTGGAGATGGGTCCCATGCCAAAAGAGCCAGCAGGGAAGACTATGCCTTGTTCTAAAGCTCTTTGGGAACCGCTTGCGTAGCCCCACAGACCTGGGGGTTGCGGGCTTTCCTGCTTCCTTCAGCCTCAAAACCACCCTTTCCCACTACGCACCGCGCCAGGCACAAAAATGGCCTATGGCTGGAGATGGGTCCCATGCCCAAAGAGCCATCACGGAAAACTATGCCTTGTTCTAAAGCTCTTTGGGAACAGCTTCCTTGGCCCCACAGAGCTGTGGGCTGCAGGCTTTCCTGCTGCCTTCAGCCTCAAAACCACCCTTTCCCACTACGCACCGCGCCAGGCACAAAAATGGCCATACGGCTGGAGATGGGTCCCCCGCCCAAAGAGCCAGCAGGGAAAACTATGCCTTGTTCTAAAGCTCTTTGGGAACCGCTTGCGTAGCCCCACAGACCTGGGGGCTGTGGGCTTTCCTGCTGCCTTCAGCCTCGACACCACCCTTTCCCACTTGGCGCCGGGCCAGGCACAAAAATGGCCATACGGCTGGAGATGGGTCCCCCGCCCAAAGAGCCAGCAGGGAAAACTATGCCTTGTTCTAAAGCTCTTTGGGAACCGCTTGCGTAGCCCCACAGACCTGGGGGCTGCAGGCTTTCCTGCTGCCTTCAGCCTCAAAGCCACCCTTTCCCACTTGGCGCCGCGCCAGGCACAAAAATGGCCTATGGCTGGAGATGGGTCCCCCGCCCAAAGAGCCAGCAGGGAAAACTATGCCTTGTTCTAAAGCTCTTTGGGAAACGCTTGCGTAGCCCCACAGACCTGGGGGCTGCGGGCTTTCCTGCTGCCTTCAGCCTCAACACCACCCTTTCCCACTTGGCACTGCGCCAGGCACAAAAATGGCCTATGGCTGGAGATGGGTCCCCGGCCCAGAGAGCCAGCAGGGAAGACTATGCCTTGTTCTAAAGCTCTTTGGGAACCGCTTGCGTAGCCCCACAGACCTGGGGGCTGCAGACTTTCCTGCTGCCTTCAGCCTCAAAGCCACCCTTTCCCATTTGGCGCCGCGCTAGGCACAAAAATGGCCATACGGCTGGAGATGGGTCCCCCGCCCAAAGAGCCAGCAGGGAAAACTATGCCTTGTTCTAAAGCTCTTTGGGAACCGCTTGCGTAGCCCCACAGACCTGGGGGCTGCAGGCTTTCCTGCTGCCTTCAGCCTCAAAGCCACCCTTTCCCACTTGGCGCCGCGCCAGGCACAAAAATGGCCATACGGCTGGAGATGGGTCCCATGCCCAAAGAGCCAGCAGGGAAAACTATGCCTTGTTCTAAAGCTCTTTGGGAACCGCTTGTGTAGCCCCACAGACCTGGGGGCTGCAGGCTTTCCTGCTGCCTTCAACCTCGACACCACGCTTTCCCACTTGGCGTCGCGCCAGGCACAAAAATGGCCTATGGCTGGAGATGGGTCCCATGCCCAAAGAGCCAGCAGGGAAAACTATGCCTTGTTCTAAAGCTCTTTGGGAACCGCTTGCGTAGCCCCACAGACCTGGGGGCTGCGGGCTTTCCTGCTGCCTTCAGCCTCGACAACACCCTTTCCCACTTGGCGTCGCGCCAGGCACAAAAATGGCCATACGGCTGGAGATGGGTCTCCCGCCCAAAGAGCCAGTAGGGAAAACTATGCCTTGTTCTAAAGCTCTTTGGGAACCGCTTGCGTAGCCCCACAGACCTGGGGGCTGCGGGCTTTCCTGCTGCCTTCAGCGTCAAAGCCACCCTTTCCCACTTGGCGTCGTGCCAGGCACAAAAATGGCCATATGTCTGCAGATGGGTCCCCCGCCCAAAGAGCCAGCAGGGAAAACTATGCCTTGTTCTAAAGCTCTTTGGGAACCGCTTGCGTAGCCCCACAGACCTGGGGGCTGCGGGCTTTCCTGCTGTCTTCAGCCTCAAAGCAACCCTTTCCCACTTGGCGCCCTATCAGGCACAAAAATGGCCTATGGCTGGAGATGGGTCCCATGCCTAAAGAGCCAGCAGGGAAAACTATGCCTTGTTCTAAAGCTCTTTGGGAACTGCTTGCGTAGCCCCACAGACCTGGGGGCTGCGGGCTTTCCTGCTGCCTTCAGCCTCGACAACACCCTTTCCCACTTGGCGTCGCGCCAGGCACAAAAATGGCCTATGGCTGGAGATGGGTCTCCCGCCCAAAGAGCCAGCAGGGAAAACTATGCCTTGTTCTAAAGCTCTTTGGGAACCGCTTGCGTAGCCCCACAGACCTGGGGGCTGCGGGCTTTGCTGCTGCCTTCAGCCTCAAAGCCACCCTTTCCCACTTTGCGCCGGGCCAGGCACAAAAATGGCCGTACGGCTGGAGATGGGTCCCCCGCCCAAAGAGCCAGCAGGGAAAACTATGCCTTGTTCTAAAGATCTTTGTGATCCGCTTGTGTAGCCGCACAGACCTGGGGGCTGCAGGCTTTCCTGCTGCATTCAGCCTCAAAACCATCCTATGCCACTACGCACCGCGCCAGGCACAAAAATAGCCATACGGCTGGAGATGGGTCCCCCGCCCAAAGAGCCAGCAGTGAAAACTATGCCTTGTTCTAAAGCTCTTTGTGATCCGCTTGTGTAGCCGCACAGACCTGGGGGCTGCAGGCTTTCCTGCTGCCTTCAGCCTCAAAACCATCCTATGCCACTACGCACCGCGCCAGGCACAAAAATAGCCATACGGCTGGAGATGGGTCCCCCGCCCAAAGAGCCAGCAGGGAAAACTATGCCTTGTTCTAAAGCTCTTTGGGAACCGCTTGCGTAGCCCTACAGACCTGGGGGCTGCGGGCTTTGCTGCTGCCTTCAGCCTCGACACCACCCTTTCCCACTTGGCGCCGTGCCAGGCACAAAAATGGCCATACGGCTGGAGATGGGTCCCCCGCCCAAAGAGCCAGCAGGGAAAACTATGCCTTGTTCTAAAGCTCTTTGGGAACCGCTTGCGTAGCCCCACAGACCTGGGGGCTGCGGGCTTTCCTGCTGCCTTCAGCCTCGACACCACCCTTTCCCACTTGGCGCCGCGCTAGGCACAAAAATGGCCATACGGCTGGAGATGGGTCCCCCGCCCAAAGAGCCAGCAGGGAAAACTATGCCTTCTTCTAAAGCTCTTTGGGAACCGCTTGCGTAGCCCCACAGACCTGGGGGCTGCGGGCTTTGCTGCTGCCTTCAGCCTCGACACCACCCTTTCCCACTTGGCGCCGCGCCAGGCACAAAAATGGCCATACGGCTGGAGATGGGTCCCCCGCCCAAAGAGCCAGCAGGGAAAATTATGCCTTGTTCTAAAGCTCTTTGGGAACCGCTTGCGTAGCCCCACAGACCTGGGGGCTGCGGGCTTTGCTGCTGCCTTCAGCCTCAAAGCCACCCTTTCCCACTTGGCGCCGGGCCAGGCACAAAAATTGCCATACGGCTGGAGATGGGTCCCATGCCAAAAGAGCCAGCAGGGAAGACTATGCCTTGTTCTAAAGCTCTTTGGGAACCGCTTGCGTAGCCCCACAGACCTGCGGGTTGCGGGCTTTCCTGCTTCCTTCAGCCTCAAAACCACCCTTTCCCACTACGCACCCCGCCAGGCACAAAAATGGCCATACGATTGGAGATGGGTCCCCCGCCCAAAGAGCCAGCAGGGAAAACTATGCCTTGTTCTAAAGCTCTTTGGGAACCGCTTGCGTAGCCCCACAGACCTGGGGGCTGCAGGCTTTCCTGCTGCCTTCAGACTCGACACCACCCATTCCCACTTGGGGCCGCGCCAGGCACAAAAATGGCCATACGGCTGGAGATGGGTCCCCCGCCCAAAGAACAAGCAGGGAAAACTATGATTTGTTCTAAAGCTCTTTGGGAACCGCTTGCGTAGCCCCACAGACCTGGGGGCTGCAGGCTTTCCTGCTGCCTTCAGCCTCGACACCACCCTTTCCCACTGGGCGCCGCACCAGGCACAAAAATGGCCATACGGCTGGAGATGGGTCCCCCGCCCAAGGAGCCAGCACGGAAAACTATGCCTTGTTCTAAAGCTCTTTGGGAACCGCTTGCGTAGCCCCACAGACCTGGGGGCTGCAGGCTTTCCTGCTGCCTTCAACCTCGACACCACCCTTTCCCACTTGGCGTCGCGCCAGGCACAAAAATGGCCTATGGCTGGAGATGGGTCCCCCGCCCAAAGAACAAGCAGCGGAAAACTATGCCTTGTTCTAAAGCTCTTTGGGAACCGCTTGCGTAGCCCCACACACCTGGGGGCTGTGGGCTTTCCTTCTGCCTTCATGTTCGACAACACCCTTTCCCACTTGGCGCCGCGCCAGGCACAAAAATGGCCATACGGCTGGAGATGGGTCCCCCGCCCAAAGAGCCAGCAGGGAAAACTATGCCTTGTTCTAAAGCTCTTTGGGAACCGCTTGCGTAGCCCCACAGACCTGGGGGCTGCAGGCTTTCCTGCTGCCTTCAGGCTCGACAGCACCCTTTCCCACTTGGCACTGCGCCAGGCACAAAAATGGCCTATGGCTGGAGATGGGTCCCCCGCCCAAAGAACAAGCAGCGGAAACTATGCCTTGTTCTAAAGCTCTTTGGGAACCGCTTGCATAGCCTAAGAGACTTGGGGGCTGCAGACTTTCCCGCTGCCTTCAGCCTCAAAGCCACCCTTTCCCACTTGGCGCCGCGCCAGGCACAAAAATGGCCATACGGCTGGAGATGGGTCCCCCGCCCAAAGAGCCAGCAGGGAAAACTATGCCTTGTTCTAAAGCTCTTTGGGAACCGCTTGCGTAGCCCCACAGACCTGGGGGCTTCGGGCTTTGCTGCTGCCTTCAGCCTCGACAACACCCTTTCCCACTTGGCGCCGGGCCAGGCACAAAAATGGCCTATGGCTGGAGATGGGTCCCATGCCCAAAGAGCCAGCAAGGAAAACTATGCCTTCTTCTAAAGCTCTTTGGGAACCGCTTGCGTAGCCCCACAGACCTGGGGGCTGCGGGCTTTCCTGCTGCCTTCAGCCTCAAAGCCACCCTTTCCCACTACGCACCGCGCCAGGCACAAAAATGGCCTATGGCTGGAGATGGGTCCCATGCCCAAAGAGCCATCACGGAAAACTATGCCTTGTTCTAAAGCTCTTTGGGAACAGCTTCCTTGGCCCCACAGAGCTGTGGGCTGCAGGCTTTCCTGCTGCCTTCAGCCTCAAAACCACCCTTTCACACTACGCACCGCGCCAGGCACAAAAATGGCCATACGGCTGGAGATGGGTCCCCCGCCCAAAGAGCCAGCAGGGAAAACTATGCCTTGTTCTAAAGCTCTTTGGGAACCGCTTGCGTAGCCCCACAGACCTGGGGGCTGTGGGCTTTCCTGCTGCCTTCAGCCTCGACACCACCCTTTCCCACTTGGCGCCGGGCCAGGCACAAAAATGGCCATACGGCTGGAGATGGGTCCCCCGCCCAAAGAGCCAGCAGGGAAAACTATGCCTTGTTCTAAAGCTCTTTGGGAACCGCTTGCGTAGCCCCACAGACCTGGGGGCTGCAGGCTTTCCTGCTGCCTTCAGCCTCAAAGCCACCCTTTCCCACTTGGCGCCGCGCCAGGCACAAAAATGGCCTATGGCTGGATATGGGTCCCCCGCCCAAAGAGCCAGCAGGGAAAACTATGCCTTGTTCTAAAGCTCTTTGGGAAACGCTTGCGTAGCCCCACAGACCTGGGGGCTGCGGGCTTTCCTGCTGCCTTCAGCCTCAACACCACCCTTTCCCACTTGGCACTGCGCCAGGCACAAAAATGGCCTATGGCTGGAGATGGGTCCCCGGCCCAGAGAGCCAGCAGGGAAGACTATGCCTTGTTCTAAAGCTCTTTGGGAACCGCTTGCGTAGCCCCACAGACCTGGGGGCTGCAGACTTTCCTGCTGCCTTCAGCCTCAAAGCCACCCTTTCCCATTTGGCGCCGCGCTAGGCACAAAAATGGCCATACGGCTGGAGATGGGTCCCCCGCCCAAAGAGCCAGCAGGGAAAACTATGCCTTGTTCTAAAGCTCTTTGGGAACCGCTTGCGTAGCCCCACAGACCTGGGGGCTGCAGGCTTTCCTGCTGCCTTCAGACTCGACACCACCCATTCCCACTTGGGGCCGCGCCAGGCACAAAAATGGCCATACGGCTGGAGATGGGTCCCCCGCCCAAAGAACAAGCAGGGAAAACTATGATTTGTTCTAAAGCTCTTTGGGAACCGCTTGCGTAGCCCCACAGACCTGGGGGCTGCAGGCTTTCCTGCTGCCTTCAGCCTCGACACCACCCTTTCCCACTGGGCGCCGCACCAGGCACAAAAATGGCCATACGGCTGGAGATGGGTCCCCCGCCCAAGGAGCCAGCACGGAAAACTATGCCTTGTTCTAAAGCTCTTTGGGAACCGCTTGCGTAGCCCCACAGACCTGGGGGCTGCAGGCTTTCCTGCTGCCTTCAGGCTCGACAGCACCCTTTCCCACTTGGCACTGCGCCAGGCACAAAAATGGCCTATGGCTGGAGATGGGTCCCATGCCCAAAGAGCCAGCAGGGAAAACTATGCCTTGCTCTGAAGCTCTTTGGGAACCGCTTGCGTAGCCACACAGACCTTAGGGCTGCAGGCTTTGCTCCTGCCTTCAACCTCAAAGCCACCCTTTCCCACTTGGCACCGCGCCAGGCACAAAAATGGCCATACGGCTGGAGATGGGTCCCCCGCCCAAAGAGCCAGCAGGGAAAACTATGCCTTGTTCTAAAGCTCTTTGGGAACCGCTTGCGTAGCCCCACAGACCTGGGGGCTGCGGGCTTTCCTGCTGCCTTCAGCCTCAAAACCACCTTTTCCCACTTGGCGCCGCGCCAGGCACAAAAATGGCCATACGGCTGGAGATGGGTCCCATGCCCAAAGAGCCAGCAAGGAAAACTATGCCTTCTTCTAAAGCTCTTTGGGAACCGCTTGCATAGCCCCACAGACCTGGGGGCTGCGGGCTTTCCTGCTGCCTTCAGCCTCAAAGCCACCCTTTCCCACTACGCACCGCGCCAGGCACAAAAATGGCCTATGGCTGGAGATGGGTCCCATGCCCAAAGAGCCATCACGGAAAACTATGCCTTGTTCTAAAGCTCTTTGGGAACAGCTTCCTTGGCCCCACAGAGCTGTGGGCTGAGGCTTTCCTGCTGCCTTCAGCCTCAAAACCACCCTTTCACACTACGCACCGCGCCAGGCACAAAAATGGCCATACGGCTGGAGATGGGTCCCCCGCCCAAAGAGCCAGCAGGGAAAACTATGCCTTGTTCTAAAGCTCTTTGGGAACCGCTTGCGTAGCCCCACAGACCTGGGGGCTGTGGGCTTTCCTGCTGCCTTCAGCCTCGACACCACCCTTTCCCACTTGGCTCCGGGCCAGGCACAAAAATGGCCATACGGCTGGAGATGGGTCCCCCGCCCAAAGAGCCAGCAGGGAAAACTATGCCTTCTTCTAAAGCTCTTTGGGAACCGCTTGCGTAGCCCCACAGACCTGGGGGCTGCAGGCTTTCCTGCTGCCTTCAGCCTCAAAGCCACCCTTTCCCACTTGGCGCCGCGCCAGGCACAAAAATGGCCTATGGCTGGATATGGGTCCCCCGCCCAAAGAGCCAGCAGGGAAAACTATGCCTTGTTCTAAAGCTCTTTGGGAAACGCTTGCGTAGCCCCACAGACCTGGGGGCTGCGGGCTTTCCTGCTGCCTTCAGCCTCAACACCACCCTTTCCCACTTGGCACTGCGCCAGGCACAAAAATGGCCTATGGCTGGAGATGGGTCCCCGGCCCAGAGAGCCAGCAGGGAAGACTATGCCTTGTTCTAAAGCTCTTTGGGAACCGCTTGCGTAGCCCCACAGACCTGGGGGCTGCAGACTTTCCTGCTGCCTTCAGCCTCAAAGCCACCCTTTCCCATTTGGCGCCGCGCTAGGCACAAAAATGGCCATACGGCTGGAGATGGGTCCCCCGCCCAAAGAGCCAGCAGGGAAAACTATGCCTTGTTCTAAAGCTCTTTGGGAACCGCTTGCGTAGCCCCACAGACCTGGGGGCTGTGGGCTTTCCTGCTGCCTTCAGCCTCGACACCACCCTTTCCCACTTGGCGCCGCGCCAGGCACAAAAATGGCCATACGGCTGGAGATGGGTCCCCCGCCCAAAGAGCCAGCAGGGAAAACTATGCCTTCTTCTAAAGCTCTTTGGGAACCGCTTGCGTAGCCCCACAGACCTGGGGGCTGCAGGCTTTCCTGCTGCCTTCAGCCTCAAAGCCACCCTTTCCCACTTGGCGCCGCGCCAGGCACAAAAATGGCCTATAGCTGGATATGGGTCCCCCGCCCAAAGAGCCAGCAGGGAAAACTATGCCTTGTTCTAAAGCTCTTTGGGAAACGCTTGCGTAGCCCCACAGACCTGGGGGCTGCGGGCTTTCCTGCTGCCTTCAGCCTCAACACCACCCTTTCCCACTTGGCACTGCGCCAGGCACAAAAATGGCCTATGGCTGGAGATGGGTCCCCGGCCCAGAGAGCCAGCAGGGAAGACTATGCCTTGTTCTAAAGCTCTTTGGGAACCGCTTGCGTAGCCCCACAGACCTGGGGGCTGCAGACTTTCCTGCTGCCTTCAGCCTCAAAGCCACCCTTTCCCATTTGGCGCCGCGCTAGGCACAAAAATGGCCATACGGCTGGAGATGGGTCCCCCGCCCAAAGAGCCAGCAGGGAAAACTATGCCTTGTTCTAAAGCTCTTTGGGAACCGCTTGCGTAGCCCCACAGACCTGGGGGCTGCGGGCTTTCCTGCTGCCTTCAGCCTCAAAACCACCCTTTCCCACTTGGCGCCGCGCCAGGCACAAAAATGGCCATACGGCTGGAGATGGGTCCCATGCCCAAAGAGCCAGCAGGGAAAACTATGCCTTGTTCTAAAGCTCTTTGGGAACCGCTTGTGTAGCCCCACAGACCTGGGGGCTGCAGGCTTTCCTGCTGCCTTCAACCTCGACACCACCCTTTCCCACTTGGCGTCGCGCCAGGCACAAAAATGGCCTATGGCTGGAGATGGGTCCCATGCCCAAAGAGCCAGCAGGGAAAACTATGCCTTGTTCTAAAGCTCTTTGGGAACCGCTTGCGTAGCCCCACAGACCTGGGGGCTGCGGGCTTTCCTGCTGCCTTCAGCCTCGACAACACCCTTTCCCACTTGGCGTCGCGCCAGGCACAAAAATGGCCTATGGCTGGAGATGGGTCTCCCGCCCAAAGAGCCAGTAGGGAAAACTATGCCTTGTTCTAAAGCTCTTTGGGAACCGCTTGCGTAGCCCCACAGACCTGGGGGCTGCGGGCTTTCCTGCTGCCTTCAGCGTCAAAGCCACCCTTTCCCACTTGGCGTCGTGCCAGGCACAAAAATGGCCATATGTCTGCAGATGGGTCCCCCGCCCAAAGAGCCAGCAGGGAAAACTATGCCTTGTTCTAAAGCTCTTTGGGAACCGCTTGCGTAGCCCCACAGACCTGGGGGCTGCGGGCTTTCCTGCTGTCTTCAGCCTCAAAGCAACCCTTTCCCACTTGGCGCCCTATCAGGCACAAAAATGGCCTATGGATGGAGATGGGTCCCATGCCTAAAGAGCCAGCAGGGAAAACTATGCCTTGTTCTAAAGCTCTTTGGGAACTGCTTGCGTAGCCCCACAGACCTGGGGGCTGCGGGCTTTGCTGCTGCCTTCAGCCTCAAAGCCACCCTTTCCCACTTGGCGCCGCGCCAGGCACAAAAATGGCCATACGGCTGGAGATGGGTCCCCCGCCCAAAGAGCCAGCAGGGAAAACTATGCCTTGTTCTAAAGCTCTTTGGGAACCGCTTGTGTGGCCCCACAGACCTGGGGGCTGCGGGCTTTCCTGCTGCCTTCAGCCTCGACAACACCCTTTCCCACTTGGCGTCGCGCCAGGCACAAAAATGGCCTATGGCTGGAGATGGGTCTCCCGCCCAAAGAGCCAGCAGGGAAAACTATGCCTTGTTCTAAAGCTCTTTGGGAACCGCTTGCGTAGCCCCACAGACCTGGGGGCTGCGGGCTTTGCTGCTGCCTTCAGCCTCAAAGCCACCCTTTCCCACTTTGCGCCGGGCCAGGCGCAAAAATGGCCGTACGGCTGGAGATGGGTCCCCCGCCCAAAGAGCCAGCAGGGAAAACTATGCCTTGTTCTAAAGCTCTTTGTGATCCGCTTGTGTAGCCGCACAGACCTGGGGGCTGCAGGCTTTCCTGCTGCCTTCAGCCTCAAAACCATCCTATGCCACTACGCACCGCGCCAGGCACAAAAATAGCCATACGGCTGGAGATGGGTCCCCCGCCCAAAGAGCCAGCAGGGAAAACTATGCCTTGTTCTAAAGCTCTTTGGGAACCGCTTGCTTGGCCCCACAGACCTGGGGGCTGCAGGCTTTCCTGCTGCCTTCAGCCTCAAAACCACCCTTTCCCACTACGCACTGCGCCAGGCACAAAAATGGCCATACGGCTGGAGATGGGTCCCATGCCCAAAGAGCCAGCAGGGAAAACTATGCCTTGTTCTAAAGCTCTTTGGGAACCGCTTGCGTAGCCCCACAGACCTGGGGGCTGCGGGCTCTCCTGCTGCCTTCAGCCTCGACACCACCCTTTCCCACTTGGCGCCGCGCCAGGCACAAAAATGGCCATACGGCTGGAGATGGGTCCCCCGCCCAAAGAGCCAGCAGGGAAAACTATGCCTTGTTCTAAAGCTCTTTGGGAACCGCTTGCGTAGCCCCACAGACCTGGGGGCTGTGGGCTTTGCTCCTGCCTTCAGCCTCAAAGCCACCCTTTCTCACTTGGCGTCGCGCTAGGCACAAATTGGCCATACGGCTGGAGATGGGTCCCCCGCCCAAAGAGCCAGCAGGGAAAACTATGCCTTGTTCTAAAGCTCTTTGGGAACCGCTTGCGTAGCCCCACAGACCTGGGGGCTGCAGGCTTTCCTGCTGCCTTCAGACTCGACACCACCCTTTCCCACTTGGCATCGCGCCTGGCAGAAAAATGGCCTATGGCTGGAGATGGGTCCCATGCCCAAAGAGCCAGCAGGGAAAACTATGCCTTGTTCTAAAGCTCTTTGGGAACCGCTTGCGTAGCCCCACAGACCTGGGGGCTGCGGGCTTTCCTGCTGCCTTCAGCCTCGACACCACCCTTTCCCACTTGGCGCCGCGCTAGGCACAAAAATGGCCATATGTCTGCAGATGGGTCCCCCGCCCAAAGAGCCAGCAGGGAAAACTATGCCTTCTTCTAAAGCTCTTTGGGAACCGCTTGCGTAGCCCCACAGACCTGGGGGCTGCGGGCTTTGCTGCTGCCTTCAGCCTCGACACCACCCTTTCCCACTTGGCGCCGCGCCAGGCACAAAAATGGCCATACGGCTGGAGATGGGTCCCCCGCCCAAAGAGCCAGCAGGGAAAACTATGCCTTGTTCTAAAGCTCTTTGGGAACCGCTTGCGTAGCCCCACAGACCTGGGGGCTGCGGGCTTTGCTGCTGCCTTCAGCCTCAAAACCACCCTTTCCCACTTGGCGCCGGGCCAGGCACAAAAATTGCCATACGGCTGGAGATGGGTCCCATGCCAAAAGAGCCAGCAGGGAAGACTATGCCTTGTTCTAAAGCTCTTTGGGAACCGCTTGCGTAGCCCCACAGACCTGGGGGTTGCGGGCTTTCCTGCTGCCTTCAGCCTCAAAACCACCCTTTCCCACTACGCACCGCGCCAGGCACAAAAATGGCCATACGATTGGAGATGGGTCCCCCGCCCAAAGAGCCAGCAGGGAAAACTATGCCTTGTTCTAAAGCTCTTTGGGAACCGCTTGCTTGGCCCCACAGACCTGGGGGCTGCAGTCTTTGCTGCTGCCTTCAGCCTCAAAGCCACCCTTTCCCACTTGGCGCCCTATCAAGCACAAAAATGGCCTATGGCTGGAGATGGGTCCCATGCCCAAAGAGCCAGCAGGGAAAACTATGCCTTGTTCTAAAGCTCTTTGGGAACCGCTTGCTTGGCCCCACAGACCTGGGGGCTGCGGGCTTTCCTGCTGCCTTCAGCCTCGACACCACCCTTTCCCACTTGGCGCCGCGCCAGGCACAAAAATGGCCATACGGCTGGAGATGGGTCCCCCGCCCAAAGAGCCAGCAGGGAAAACTATGCCTTGTTCTAAAGCTCTTTGGGAACCGCTTGCGTAGCCCCACAGACCTGGGGGCTGCGGGCTTTGCTGCTGCCTTCAGCCTCAAAGCCACCCTTTCCCACTTGGCGCCTTGCCAGGCACAAAAATGGCCATACGGCTGGAGATGGGTCCCCCGCCCAAAGAGCCAGCAGGGAAAACTATGCCTTGTTCTAAAGCTCTTTGGGAACCGATTGCTTGGCCCCACAGACCTGGGGGCTGCAGTCTTTGCTGCTGCCTTCAGCCCCAACACCACCCTTTCCCACTTGGCGCCGGGCCAGGGACAAAAATGGCCATACGGCTGGAGATGGGTCCCCCGCCCAAAGAGCCAGCAGGGAAAACTATGCCTTGTTCTAAAGCTCTTTGGTGAACCGCTTGCGTAGCCCCACAGACCTGGGGGCTGCGGGCTTTCCTGCTGCCTTCAGCCTCAAAACCACCCTTTCCCACTACGCACCGCGCCAGGCACAAAAATGGCCATACGGCTGGAGATGGGTCCCCCGCCCAAAGAGCCAGCAGGGAAAACTATGCCTTGTTCTAAAGCTCTTTGGGAACCGCTTGCTTGGCCCCACAGACGTGGGGGCTGCGGGCTTTCCTGCTGCCTTCAGCCTCAAAACCACCCTATGCCACTACGCACCGCGTCAGGCACAAAAATAGCCATACGGCTGGAGATGGGTCCCCCACCCAAAGAGCCAGCAGGGAAAACTATGCCTTGTTCTAAAGCTCTTTGGGAACCGCTTGCGTAGCCCCACAGACCTGGGGGTTGCGGGCTTTCCTGCTGCCTTCAGCCTCAAAACCACCCTTTCCCACTACGCACCGCGCCAGGCACAAAAATGGCCATACGATTGGAGATGGGTCCCCCGCCCAAAGAGCCAGCAGGGAAAACTATGCCTTGTTCTAAAGCTCTTTGGGAACCGCTTGCGTAGCCCCACAGACCTGGGGGCTGCAGGCTTTCCTGCTGCCTTCAGACTCGACACCACCCATTCCCACTTGGCGCCGCGCCAGGCACAAAAATGGCCATACGGCTGGAGATGGGTCCCCCGCCCAAAGAACAAGCAGGGAAAACTATGCCTTGTTCTAAAGCTCTTTGGGAACCGCTTGCGTAGCCCCACAGACCTGGGGGCTGCGGGGTTTCCTGCTGCCTTCAGACTCGACACCACCCTTTCCCACTTGGCACCGCGCCAGGCACAAAAATGGCCATACGGCTGGAGATGGGTCCCCCGCCCAAAGAGCCAGCAGGGAAAACTATGCCTTGTTCTAAAGCTCTTTGGGAACCGCTTGCGTAGCCCCACAGACCTGGGGGCTGCAGGCTTTGCTGCTGCCTTCAACCTCAAAGCCACCCTTTTCCACTGGACGCCGCATCAGGCACAAAAATGGCCATATGGCTGGAGATGGGTCCCCTGCCCAAAGAGCCAGCAAGGAAAACTATGCCTTGTTCTAAAGCTCTTTGGGAACCACTTGCGTAGCTCCACAGACCTGGGAGCTGCGGGCTTTTCTGCTGCCTTCAGCCTCGACACCACCCTTTCCCACTGGGCGCCGCGCCAGGCACAAAAATGGCCATACGGCTGGAGATGGGTCCCCCGCCCAAGGAGCCAGCAGGGAAAACTATGCCTTGTTCTAAAGCTCTTTGGGAACCGCTTGCGTAGCCCCACAGACCTGGGGGCTGCAGGCTTTCCTGCTGCCTTCAACCTCGACACCACCCTTTCCCACTTGGCGTCGCGCCAGGCACAAAAATGGCCTATGGCTGGAGATGGGTCCCCCGCCCAAAGAGCCAGCAGGGAAAACTATGCCTTGTTCTAAAGCTCTTTGGGAACCGCTTGCGTAGCCCTACAGACCTGGGGGCTTCGGGCTTTGCTGCTGCCTTCAGCCTCGACACCACCCTTTCCCACTTGGCGCCGGGCCAGGCACAAAAATGGCCTATGGCTGGAGATGGGTCTCATGCCCAAAGAGCCAGCAAGGAAAACTATGCCTTGTTCTAAAGCTCTTTGGGAACCGCTTGCGTAGCCCCACAGACCTGGGGGCTGCGGGCTTTCCTGCTGCCTTCAGCCTCAAAGCCACCCTTTCCCATTACGCACCGCGCCAGGCACAAAAATGGCCTATGGCTGGAGATGGGTCCCATGCCCAAAGAGCCATCACGGAAAACTATGCCTTGTTCTAAAGCTCTTTGGGAACAGCTTCCTTGGCCCCACAGAGCTGTGGGCTGCAGGCTTTCCTGCTGCCTTCAGCCTCAAAACCACCCTTTCACACTACGCACCGCGCCAGGCACAAAAATGGCCATACGGCTGGAGATGGGTCCCCCGCCCAAAGAGCCAGCAGGGAAAACTATGCCTTGTTCTAAAGCTCTTTGGGAACCGCTTGCGTAGCCCCACAGACCTGGGGGCTGTGGGCTTTCCTGCTGCCTTCAGCCTCGACACCACCCTTTCCCACTTGGCGCCGGGCCAGGCACAAAAATGGCCATATGGCTGGAGATGGGTCCCCCGCCCAAAGAGCCAGCAGGGAAAACTATGCCTTGTTCTAAAGCTCTTTGGGAACCGCTTGCGTAGCCCCACAGACCTGGGGGCTGCAGACTTTCCTGCTGCCTTCAGCCTCAAAGCCACCCTTTCCCATTTGGCGCCGCGCTAGGCACAAAAATGGCCATACGGCTGGAGATGGGTCCCCCGCCCAAAGAGCCAGCAGGGAAAACTATGCCTTGTTCTAAAGCTCTTTGGGAACCGCTTGCGTAGCCCCAGAGACCTGGGGGCTGCGGGCTTTCCTGCTGCCTTCAGCCTCGACACCACCCTTTCCCACTTGGCGCCGCGCCAGGCACAAAAATGGCCATACGGCTGGAGATGGGTCCCATGCCCAAAGAGCCAGCAGGGAAAACTATGCCTTGTTCTAAAGCTCTTTGGGAACCGCTTGTGTAGCCCCACAGACCTGGGGGCTGCAGGCTTTCCTGCTGCCTTCAACCTCGACACCACCCTTTCCCACTTGGCGTCGAGCCAGGCACAAAAATGGCCATACGGCTGGAGATGGGTCCCATGCCCAAAGAGCCAGCAGGGAAAACTATGCCTTGTTCTAAAGCTTTTTGGGAACCGCTTGCGTAGCCCCACAGACCTGGGGGCTGCGGGCTTTCCTGCTGCCTTCAGCCTCGACAACACCCTTTCCCACTTGGCGTCGCGCCAGGCACAAAAATGGCCTATGGCTGGAGATGGGTCTCCCGCCCAAAGAGCCAGTAGGGAAAACTATGCCTTGTTCTAAAGCTCTTTGGGAACCGCTTGCGTAGCCCCACAGACCTGGGGGCTGCGGGCTTTCCTGCTGCCTTCAGCGTCAAAGCCACCCTTTCCCACTTGGCGTCGTGCCAGGCACAAAAATGGCCATATGTCTGCAGATGGGTCCCCCGCCCAAAGAGCCAGCAGGGAAAACTATGCCTTGTTCTAAAGCTCTTTGGGAACCGCTTGCGTAGCCCCACAGACCTGGGGGCTGCGGGCTTTCCTGCTGTCTTCAGCCTCAAAGCAACCCTTTCCCACTTGGCGCCCTATCAGGCACAAAAATGGCCTATGGCTGGAGATGGGTCCCATGCCTAAAGAGCCAGCAGGGAAAACTATGCCTTGTTCTAAAGCTCTTTGGGAACTGCTTGCGTAGCCCCACAGACCTGGGGGCTGCGGGCTTTCCTGCTGCCTTCAGCCTCGACAACACCCTTTCCCACTTGGCGTCGCGCCAGGCACAAAAATGGCCTATGGCTGGAGATGGGTCTCCCGCCCAAAGAGCCAGCAGGGAAAACTATGCCTTGTTCTAAAGCTCTTTGGGAACCGCTTGCGTAGCCGCACAGACCTGGGGGCTGCGGGCTTTGCTGCTGCCTTCAGCCTCAAAGCCACCCTTTCCCACTTTGCGCTGGGCCAGGCGCAAAAATGGCCGTACGGCTGGAGATGGGTCCCCCGCCCAAAGAGCCAGCAGGGAAAACTATGCCTTGTTCTAAAGCTCTTTGGGAACCGCTTGCTTGGCCCCACAGACGTGGGGGCTGCGGGCTTTCCTGATGCCTTCAGCCTCAAAACCACCCTATGCCACTACGCACCGCGTCAGGCACAAAAATAGCCATACGGCTGGAGATGGGTCCCCCACCCAAAGAGCCAGCAGGGAAAACTATGCCTTGTTCTAAAGCTCTTTGGGAACCGCTTGCGTAGCCCCACAGACCTGGGGGTTGCGGGCTTTCCTGCTGCCTTCAGCCTCAAAACCACCCTTTCCCACTACGCACCGCGCCAGGCACAAAAATGGCCATACGATTGGAGATGGGTCCCCCGCCCAAAGAGCCAGCAGGGAAAACTATGCCTTGTTCTAAAGCTCTTTGGGAACCGCTTGCGTAGCCACACAGACCTGGGGGCTGCGGGCTTTCCTGCTGCCTTCAGACTCGACACCACCCTTTCCCACTTGGCGTCGCGCCAGGCACAAAAATGGCCATACGGCTGGAGATGGGTCCCCCGCCCAAAGAACAAGCAGGGAAAACTATGCCTTGTTCTAAAGCTCTTTGGGAACCGCTTGCGTAGCCCCACAGACCTGGGGGCTGCGGGCTTTCCTGCTGCCTTCAGACTCGACACCACCCTTTCCCACTTGGCACCGCGCCAGGCACAAAAATGGCTATACAGCTGGAGATGGGTCCCCCGCCCAAAGAGCCAGCAGGGAAAACTATGCCTTGTTCTAAAGCTCTTTGGGAACCGCTTGCGTAGCCCCACAGACCTGGGGGCTGCAGGCTTTGCTGCTGCCTTCAACCTCAAAGCCACCCTTTTCCACTGGACGCCGCATCAGGCACAAAAATGGCCATATTGCTGGAGATGGGTCCCCTGCCCAAAGAGCCAGCAAGGAAAACTATGCCTTGTTCTAAAGCTCTTTGGGAAACACTTGCGTAGCTCCACAGACCTGGGAGCTGCGGGCTTTCCTGCTGCCTTCAGCCTCGACACCACCCTTTCCCACTGGGCGCCGCGCCAGGCACAAAAATGGCCATACGGCTGGAGATGGGTCCCCCGCCCAAAGAGCCAGCAGGGAAAACTATGCCTTGTTCTAAAGCTCTTTGGGAACCGCTTGTGTGGCCCCAAAGACCTGGGGGCTGCGGGCTTTCCTGCTGCCTTCAGCCTCGACAACACCCTTTCCCACTTGGCGTCGCGCCAGGCACAAAAATGGCCTATGGCTGGAGATGGGTCTCCCGCCCAAAGAGCCAGCAGGGAAAACTATGCCTTGTTCTAAAGCTCTTTGGGAACCACTTGCGTAGCCGCACAGACCTGGGGGCTGCGGGCTTTGCTGCTGCCTTCAGCCTCAAAGCCACCCTTTCCCACTTGGCGCCGGGCCAGGCGCAAAAATGGCCGTACGGCTGGAGATGGGTCCCCCGCCCAAAGAGCCAGCAGGGAAAACTATGCCTTGTTCTAAAGATCTTTGTGATCCGCTTGTGTAGCCGCACAGACCTCGGGGCTGCAGGCTTTCCTGCTGCCTTCAGCCTCAAAACCATCCTATGCCACTACGCACCGCGCCAGGCACAAAAATAGCCATACGGCTGGAGATGGGTCCCCCGCCCAAAGAGCCAGCAGTGAAAACTATGCCTTGTTCTAAAGCTCTTTGGGAACCGCTTGTGTAGCCGCACAGACCTGGGGGCTGCAGGCTTTCCTGCTGCCTTCAGCCTCAAAACCATCCTATGCCACTACGCACCGCGCCAGGCACAAAAATAGCCATACGGCTGGAGATGGGTCCCCCGCCCAAAGAGCCAGCAGTGAAAACTATGCCTTGTTCTAAAGCTCTTTGGGAACCGCTTGCGTAGCCCCACAGACCTGGGGGCTGCGGGCTTTCCTGCTGCCTTCAGCCTCGACACCACCCTTTCCCACTTGGCGCCCTATCAAGCACAAAAATGGCCTATGGCTGGAGATGGGTCCCATGCCCAAAGAGCCAGCAGGGAAAACTATGCCTTGTTCTAAAGCTCTTTGGGAACCGCTTGCGTAGCCCCACAGACCTGGGGGCTGCGGGCTTTCCTGCTGCCTTCAGCCTCAAAACCACCCTTTCCCACTTGGCGCCGCGCCAGGCACAAAAATGGCCATACGGCTGGAGATGGGTCCCCCGCCCAAAGAGCCAGCAGGGAAAATTATGCCTTGTTTTAAAGCTCTTTGGGAACCGCTTGCGTAGCCCTACAGACCTGGGGGCTGCGGGCTTTCCTGCTGCCTTCAAGCCTCAAAGCCACCCTTTCCCACTGGGCGCCGGGCCAGGCACAAAAATGGCCTGTGGCTGGAGATGGGTCCCCTGCCCAAAGAGCCAGCAGGGAAAACTATGCCTTGTTCTAAAGCTCTTTGGGAACGGCTTGCTTGGCCCCACAGACCTGGGGGCTGCAGTCTTTGCTGCTGCCTTCAGCCTCAAAGCCACCCTTTCCCACTTGGCGCCGCGCCAGGCACAAAAATGGCCATACGGCTGGAGATGGGTCCCCCGCCCAAAGAGCCAGCAGGGAAAACTATGCCTTGTTCTAAAGCTCTTTGGGAACCGCTTGCGTAGCCCCACAGACCTGGGGGCTGCGGGCTTTGCTGCTGCCTTCAGCCTCAAAGCCACCCTTTCCCACTTGGCGCCTTGCCAGGCACAAAAATGGCCATACGGCTGGAGATGGGTCCCCCGCCCAGAGAGCCAGCAGGGAAAACTATGCCTTGTTCTAAAGCTCTTTGGGAACCGCTTGCGTAGCCCCACAGACCTGGGGGCTGCATTCTTTGCTGCTGCCTTCAGCCCCAACACCACCCTTTCCCACTTGGCGCCGGGCCAGGGACAAAAATGGCCATACGGCTGGAGATGGGTCCCCCGCCCAAAGAGCCAGCAGGGAAAACTATGCCTTGTTCTAAAGCTCTTTGGGAACTGCTTGCGTAGCCCCACAGACCTGGGGGCTGCGGGCTTTCCTGCTGCCTTCAGCCTCGACACCACCCTTTCCCACTTGGCACTGCTCCAGGCTCAAAAATGGCCATACGGCTGGAGATGGGTCCCCCGCCCAGAGAGCCAGCAGGGAAAACTATGCCTTGTTCTAAAGCTCTTTGGGAACCGCTTGCGTAGCCCCACAGACCTGGGGGCTGCGGGCTTTCCTGCTGCCTTCAGTCTCAAAGCCACCCTTTCCCACTTGGCGCCGGGCCAGGCACAAAAATGGCCATACGGCTGGAGATGGGTCCCCTGCCAAAAGAGCCAGCAGGGAAAACTATGCCTTGTTCTAAAGCTCTTTGGGAACCGCTTGCGTAGCCCCACAGACCTGGGGGCTGTGGGCTTTCCTGCTGCCTTCAGCCTCAAAGCCACCCTTTCGCACTTGGGGCTTCGCCAGGCACAAAAATGGCCATATGGCTGGAGATGGGTCCCCCGCCCAAAGAGCGAGCAGGGAAAACTATGCCTTGTTCTAAAGCTCTTTGGGAACCGCTTGCGTAGCCACACAGACCTTAGGGCTGCAGGCTTTGCTCCTGCCTTCAACCTCAAAGCCACCCTTTCCCACTTGGCACCGCGCCAGGCACAAAAATGGCCATACGGCTGGAGATGGGTCCCCCGCCCAAAGAGCCAGCAGGGAAAACTATGCCTTGTTCTAAAGCTCTTTGGGAACCGCTTGCTTGGCCCCACAGACCTGGGGGCTGCAGGCTTTGCTGCTGCCTTCAGCCTCGACACCACCCTTACCCACTTGGCGCCGCGCCAGGCACAAAAATGGCCATACGGCTGGAGATGGGTCCCCCGCCCAAAGAGCCAGCAGGGAAAACTATGCCTTGTTCTAAAGCTCTTTGGGAACCGCTTGCTTGGCCCCACAGACCTGGGGGCTGCGGGCTTTCCTGCTGCCTTCAGCCTCAAAACCACCCTTTCCCACTACGCACCGCGCCAGGCACAAAAATGGCCATACGGCTGGAGATGGGTCCCCCGCCCAAAGAGCCAGCAGGGAAAACTATGCCTTGTTCTAAAGCTCTTTGGGAACCGCTTGCTTGGCCCCACAGACGTGGGGGCTGCGGGCTTTCCTGCTGCCTTCAGCCTCAAAACCACCCTATGTCACTACGCACCGCGTCAGGCACAAAAATAGCCATACGGCTGGAGATGGGTCCCCCACCCAAAGAGCCAGCAGGGAAAACTATGCCTTGTTCTAAAGGTCTTTGGGAACCGCTTGCGTAGCCCCACAGACCTGGGGGCTGCAGGCTTTCCTGCTGTCTTCAGCCTCAAAGCCACCCTTTCCCACTTGGCGCCCTATCAGGCACAAAAATGGCCTATGGGTGGAGATGGGTCCCCGGCCCAGAGAGCCAGCAGGGAAGACTATGCCTTGTTCTAAAGCTCTTTGGGAACCGCTTGCGTAGCCCCACAGACCTGGGGGCTGCAGACTTTCCTGCTGCCTTCAGCCTCAAAGCCACCCTTTCCCATTTGGCGCCGCGCTAGGCACAAAAATGGCCATACGGCTGGAGATGGGTCCCCCGCCCAAAGAGCCAGCAGGGAAAACTATGCCTTGTTCTAAAGCTCTTTGGGAACCGCTTGCGTAGCCCCACAGACCTGGGGGCTGCGGGCTTTCCTGCTGCCTTCAGCCTCAAAACCACCCTTTCCCACTTGGCGCCGCGCCAGGCACAAAAATGGCCATACGGCTGGAGATGGGTCCCATGCCCAAAGAGCCAGAAGGGAAAACTATGCCTTGTTCTAAAGCTCTTTGGGAACCGCTTGTGTAGCCCCACAGACCTGGGGGCTGCGGGCTTTCCTGCTGCCTTCAGCCTCAAAGCCACCCTTTCCCACTACGCACCGCGCCAGGCACAAAAATGGCCTATGGCTGGAGATGGGTCCCATGCCCAAAGAGCCAGCAGGGAAAACTATGCCTTGTTCTAAAGCTTTTTGGGAACCGCTTGCGTAGCCCCACAGACCTGGGGGCTGCGGGCTTTCCTGCTGCCTTCAGCCTCGACAACACCCTTTCCCACTTGGCGTCGCGCCAGGCACAAAAATGGCCTATGGCTGGAGATGGGTCTCCCGCCCAAAGAGCCAGCAGGGAAAACTATGCCTTGTTCTAAAGCTCTTTGGGAACCGCTTGCGTAGCCCCACAGACCTGGGGGCTGCGGGCTTTCCTGCTGTCTTCAGCCTCAAAGCAACCCTTTCCCACTTGGCGCCCTATCAGGCACAAAAATGGCCTATGGCTGGAGATGGGTCCCATGCCTAAAGAGCCAGCAGGGAAAACTATGCCTTGTTCTAAAGCTCTTTGGGAACTGCTTGCGTAGCCCCACAGACCTGGGGGCTGCGGGCTTTGCTGCTGCCTTCAGCCTCAAAGCCACCCTTTCCCACTTGGCGCCGCGCCAGGCACAAAAATGGCCATACGGCTGGAGATGGGTCCCCCGCCCAAAGAGCCAGCAGGGAAAACTATGCCTTGTTCTAAAGCTCTTTGGGAACCGCTTGTGTGGCCCCAAAGACCTGGGGGCTGCGGGCTTTCCTGCTGCCTTCAGCCTCGACAACACCCTTTCCCACTTGGCGTCGCGCCAGGCACAAAAATGGCCTATGGCTGGAGATGGGTCTCCCGCCCAAAGAGCCAGCAGGGAAAACTATGCCTTGTTCTAAAGCTCTTTGGGAACCGCTTGCGTAGCCGCACAGACCTGGGGGCTGCGGGCTTTGCTGCTGCCTTCAGCCTCAAAGCCACCCTTTCCCACTTGGCGCCGGGCCAGGCGCAAAAATGGCCGTACGGCTGGAGATGGGTCCCCCGCCCAAAGAGCCAGCAGGGAAAACTATGCCTTGTTCTAAAGATCTTTGTGATCCGCTTGTGTAGCCGCACAGACCTGGGGGCTGCAGGCTTTCCTGCTGCCTTCAGCCTCAAAACCATCCTATGCCACTACGCACCGCGCCAGGCACAAAAATAGCCATACGGCTGGAGATGGGTCCCCCGCCCAAAGAGCCAGCAGTGAAAACTATGCCTTGTTCTAAAGCTCTTTGGGAACCGCTTGTGTAGCCGCACAGACCTGGGGGCTGCAGGCTTTCCTGCTGCCTTCAGCCTCAAAACCATCCTATGCCACTACGCACCGCGCCAGGCACAAAAATAGCCATACGGCTGGAGATGGGTCCCCCGCCCAAAGAGCCAGCAGTGAAAACTATGCCTTGTTCTAAAGCTCTTTGGGAACCGCTTGCGTAGCCCCACAGACCTGGGGGCTGCGGGCTTTCCTGCTGCCTTCAGCCTCGACACCACCCTTTCCCACTTGGCGCCCTATCAAGCACAAAAATGGCCTATGGCTGGAGATGGGTCCCATGCCCAAAGAGCCAGCAGGGAAAACTATGCCTTGTTCTAAAGCTCTTTGGGAACCGCTTGCGTAGCCCCACAGACCTGGGGGCTGCGGGCTTTCCTGCTGCCTTCAGCCTCAAAACCACCCTTTCCCACTTGGCTCCCGGCCAGGCACAAAAATGGCCATACGGCTGGAGATGGGTCCCCCGCCCAAAGAGCCAGCAGGGAAAATTATGCCTTGTTTTAAAGCTCTTTGGGAACCGCTTGCGTAGCCCTACAGACCTGGGGGCTGCGGGCTTTCCTGCTGCCTTCAAGCCTCAAAGCCACCCTTTCCCACTGGGCGCCGGGCCAGGCACAAAAATGGCCTGTGGCTGGAGATGGGTCCCCTGCCCAAAGAGCCAGCAGGGAAAACTGTGCCTTGTTCTAAAGCTCTTTGGGAACCGCTTGCTTGGCCCCACAGACCTGGGGGCTGCAGTCTTTGCTGCTGCCTTCAGCCTCAAAGCCACCCTTTCCCACTTGGCGCCGCGCCAGGCACAAAAATGGCCATACGGCTGGAGATGGGTCCCCCGCCCAAAGAGCCAGCAGGGAAAACTATGCCTTGTTCTAAAGCTCTTTGGGAACCGCTTGCGTAGCCCCACAGACCTGGGGGCTGCGGGCTTTGCTGCTGCCTTCAGCCTCAAAGCCACCCTTTCCCACTTGGCGCCTTGCCAGGCACAAAAATGGCCATACGGCTGGAGATGGGTCCCCCGCCCAGAGAGCCAGCAGGGAAAACTATGCCTTGTTCTAAAGCTCTTTGGGAACCGCTTGCTTGGCCCCACAGACCTGGGGGCTGCATTCTTTGCTGCTGCCTTCAGCCCCAACACCACCCTTTCCCACTTGGCGCCGGGCCAGGGACAAAAATGGCCATACGGCTGGAGATGGGTCCCCCGCCCAAAGAGCCAGCAGGGAAAACTATGCCTTGTTCTAAAGCTCTTTGGGAACTGCTTGCGTAGCCCCACAGACCTGGGGGCTGCGGGCTTTCCTGCTGCCTTCAGCCTCGACACCACCCTTTCCCACTTGGCACTGCTCCAGGCTCAAAAATGGCCATACGGCTGGAGATGGGTCCCCCGCCCAGAGAGCCAGCAGGGAAAACTATGCCTTGTTCTAAAGCTCTTTGGGAACCGCTTGCGTAGCCCCACAGACCTGGGGGCTGCGGGCTTTCCTGCTGCCTTCAGTCTCAAAGCCACCCTTTCCCACTTGGCGCCGGGCCAGGCACAAAAATGGCCATACGGCTGGAGATGGGTCCCCTGCCAAAAGAGCCAGCAGGGAAAACTATGCCTTGTTCTAAAGCTCTTTGGGAACCGCTTGCGTAGCCCCACAGACCTGGGGGCTGCGGGCTTTCCTGCTGCCTTCAGCCTCAAAGCCACCCTTTCGCACTTGGGGCTTCGCCAGGCACAAAAATGGCCATATGGCTGGAGATGGGTCCCCCGCCCAAAGAGCAAGCAGGGAAAACTATGCCTTGTTCTAAAGCTCTTTGGGAACCGCTTGCGTAGCCCCACAGACCTGCGGGCTGCGGGCTTTCCTGCTGCCTTCAGCCTCAAAGCCACCCTTTCCCACTTGGCGCCGGGCCAGGGACAAAAATGGCCATACGGCTGGAGATGGGTCCCCCGCCCAAAGAGCCAGCAGGGAAAACTATGCCTTGTTCTAAAGCTCTTTGGGAACCGCTTGCTTGGCCCCACAGACCTGGGGGCTGCAGGCTTTGCTGCTGCCTTCAGCCTCGACACCACCCTTACCCACTTGGCGCCGCGCCAGGCACAAAAATGGCCATACGGCTGGAGATGGGTCCCCCGCCCAAAGAGCCAGCAGGGAAAACTATGCCTTGTTCTAAAGCTCTTTGGGAACCGCTTGCTTGGCCCCACAGACCTGGGGGCTGCGGGCTTTCCTGCTGCCTTCAGCCTCAAAACCACCCTTTCCCACTACGCACCGCGCCAGGCACAAAAATGGCCGTACGGCTGGAGATGGGTCCCCCGCCCAAAGAGCCAGCAGGGAAAACTATGCCTTGTTCTAAAGCTCTTTGGGAACCGCTTGCTTGGCCCCACAGACGTGGGGGCTGCGGGCTTTCCTGCTGCCTTCAGCCTCAAAACCACCCTATGTCACTACGCACCGCGTCAGGCACAAAAATAGCCATACGGCTGGAGATGGGTCCCCCACCCAAAGAGCCAGCAGGGAAAACTATGCCTTGTTCTAAAGGTCTTTGGGAACCGCTTGCGTAGCCCCACAGACCTGGGGGCTGCAGGCTTTCCTGCTGTCTTCAGCCTCAAAGCCACCCTTTCCCACTTGGCGCCCTATCAGGCACAAAAATGGCCTATGGGTGGAGATGGGTCCCATGCCCAAAGAGCCAGCAGGGAAAACTATGCCTTGTTCTAAAGCTCTTTGGGAACCGCTTGCGTAGCCCCACAGACCTGGGGGCTGCGGGCTTTCCTGCTGCCTTTAGCCTCGACACCACCCTTTCCCTCTTGGCGCCGCGCCAGGCACAAAAATGGCCGTACGGCTGGAGATGGGTCCCCCACCCAAAGAGCCAGCAGGGAAAACTATGCCTTGTTCTAAAGCTCTTTGGGAACCGCTTGCGTAGCCGCACAGACCTGGGGGCTGCGGGCTTTCCTGCTGCCTTCAGCCTCAAAGCCACCCTTTCCCACTTTGCGCCGGGCCAGGCACAAAAATGGCCATACGGCTGGAGATGGGTCCCCCGCCCAAAGAGCCAGCAGGGAAAACTATGCCTTGTTCTAAAGCTCTTTGGGAACCGCTTGCGTAGCCCCACAGACCTGGGGGCTGCGGGCTTTCCTGCTGCCTTCAGCCTCGACAGCACCCTTTCCCACTTGGCTTCGCGCCAGGCACAAAAATGGCCTATGGCTGGAGATGGGTCCCATGCCCTAAGAGCCAGCAGGGAAAACTATGCCTTCTTCTAAAGCTCTTTGGGAACCGCTTGCGTAGCACCACAGACCTGGGGGCTGCAGGCTTTGCTCCTGCCTTCAGCCTCAAAGCCACCCTTTCCCACCTGGCGCCGCGCCAGGCTCAAAAATGGCCATACGGCTGGAGATGGGTCCCCCGCCCAGAGAGCCAGCAGTGAAAACTATGCCTTGTTCTAAAGCTCTTTGGGAACCGCTTGCGTAGCCCCACAGACCTGGGGGCTGCGGGCTTTCCTGCTGCCTTCAGCCTCGACACCACCCTTTCCCACTTGGCGCCCTATCAAGCACAAAAATGGCCTATGGCTGGAGATGGGTCCCATGCCCAAAGAGCCAGCAGGGAAAACTATGCCTTGTTCTAAAGCTCTTTGGGAACCGCTTGCGTAGCCCCACAGACCTGGGGGCTGCGGGCTTTCCTGCTGCCTTCAGCCTCAAAACCACCCTTTCCCACTTGGCTCCCGGCCAGGCACAAAAATGGCCATACGGCTGGAGATGGGTCCCCCGCCCAAAGAGCCAGCAGGGAAAATTATGCCTTGTTTTAAAGCTCTTTGGGAACCGCTTGCGTAGCCCTACAGACCTGGGGGCTGCGGGCTTTCCTGCTGCCTTCAAGCCTCAAAGCCACCCTTTCCCACTGGGCGCCGGGCCAGGCACAAAAATGGCCTGTGGCTGGAGATGGGTCCCCTGCCCAAAGAGCCAGCAGGGAAAACTGTGCCTTGTTCTAAAGCTCTTTGGGAACCGCTTGCTTGGCCCCACAGACCTGGGGGCTGCAGTCTTTGCTGCTGCCTTCAGCCTCAAAGCCACCCTTTCCCACTTGGCGCCGCGCCAGGCACAAAAATGGCCATACGGCTGGAGATGGGTCCCCCGCCCAAAGAGCCAGCAGGGAAAACTATGCCTTGTTCTAAAGCTCTTTGGGAACCGCTTGCGTAGCCCCACAGACCTGGGGGCTGCGGGCTTTGCTGCTGCCTTCAGCCTCAAAGCCACCCTTTCCCACTTGGCGCCTTGCCAGGCACAAAAATGGCCATACGGCTGGAGATGGGTCCCCCGCCCAGAGAGCCAGCAGGGAAAACTATGCCTTGTTCTAAAGCTCTTTGGGAACCGCTTGCTTGGCCCCACAGACCTGGGGGCTGCATTCTTTGCTGCTGCCTTCAGCCCCAACACCACCCTTTCCCACTTGGCGCCGGGCCAGGGACAAAAATGGCCATACGGCTGGAGATGGGTCCCCCGCCCAAAGAGCCAGCAGGGAAAACTATGCCTTGTTCTAAAGCTCTTTGGGAACTGCTTGCGTAGCCCCACAGACCTGGGGGCTGCGGGCTTTCCTGCTGCCTTCAGCCTCGACACCACCCTTTCCCACTTGGCACTGCTCCAGGCTCAAAAATGGCCATACGGCTGGAGATGGGTCCCCCGCCCAGAGAGCCAGCAGGGAAAACTATGCCTTGTTCTAAAGCTCTTTGGGAACCGCTTGCGTAGCCCCACAGACCTGGGGGCTGCGGGCTTTCCTGCTGCCTTCAGTCTCAAAGCCACCCTTTCCCACTTGGCGCCGGGCCAGGCACAAAAATGGCCATACGGCTGGAGATGGGTCCCCTGCCAAAAGAGCCAGCAGGGAAAACTATGCCTTGTTCTAAAGCTCTTTGGGAACCGCTTGCGTAGCCCCACAGACCTGGGGGCTGCGGGCTTTCCTGCTGCCTTCAGCCTCAAAGCCACCCTTTCGCACTTGGGGCTTCGCCAGGCACAAAAATGGCCATATGGCTGGAGATGGGTCCCCCGCCCAAAGAGCAAGCAGGGAAAACTATGCCTTGTTCTAAAGCTCTTTGGGAACCGCTTGCGTAGCCCCACAGACCTGCGGGCTGCGGGCTTTCCTGCTGCCTTCAGCCTCAAAGCCACCCTTTCCCACTTGGCGCCGGGCCAGGGACAAAAATGGCCATACGGCTGGAGATGGGTCCCCCGCCCAAAGAGCCAGCAGGGAAAACTATGCCTTGTTCTAAAGCTCTTTGGGAACCGCTTGCTTGGCCCCACAGACCTGGGGGCTGCAGGCTTTGCTGCTGCCTTCAGCCTCGACACCACCCTTACCCACTTGGCGCCGCGCCAGGCACAAAAATGGCCATACGGCTGGAGATGGGTCCCCCGCCCAAAGAGCCAGCAGGGAAAACTATGCCTTGTTCTAAAGCTCTTTGGGAACCGCTTGCTTGGCCCCACAGACCTGGGGGCTGCGGGCTTTCCTGCTGCCTTCAGCCTCAAAACCACCCTTTCCCACTACGCACCGCGCCAGGCACAAAAATGGCCGTACGGCTGGAGATGGGTCCCCCGCCCAAAGAGCCAGCAGGGAAAACTATGCCTTGTTCTAAAGCTCTTTGGGAACCGCTTGCTTGGCCCCACAGACGTGGGGGCTGCGGGCTTTCCTGCTGCCTTCAGCCTCAAAACCACCCTATGTCACTACGCACCGCGTCAGGCACAAAAATAGCCATACGGCTGGAGATGGGTCCCCCACCCAAAGAGCCAGCAGGGAAAACTATGCCTTGTTCTAAAGGTCTTTGGGAACCGCTTGCGTAGCCCCACAGACCTGGGGGCTGCAGGCTTTCCTGCTGTCTTCAGCCTCAAAGCCACCCTTTCCCACTTGGCGCCCTATCAGGCACAAAAATGGCCTATGGGTGGAGATGGGTCCCATGCCCAAAGAGCCAGCAGGGAAAACTATGCCTTGTTCTAAAGCTCTTTGGGAACCGCTTGCGTAGCCCCACAGACCTGGGGGCTGCGGGCTTTCCTGCTGCCTTTAGCCTCGACACCACCCTTTCCCTCTTGGCGCCGCGCCAGGCACAAAAATGGCCGTACGGCTGGAGATGGGTCCCCCACCCAAAGAGCCAGCAGGGAAAACTATGCCTTGTTCTAAAGCTCTTTGGGAACCGCTTGCGTAGCCGCACAGACCTGGGGGCTGCGGGCTTTCCTGCTGCCTTCAGCCTCAAAGCCACCCTTTCCCACTTTGCGCCGGGCCAGGCACAAAAATGGCCATACGGCTGGAGATGGGTCCCCCGCCCAAAGAGCCAGCAGGGAAAACTATGCCTTGTTCTAAAGCTCTTTGGGAACCGCTTGCGTAGCCCCACAGACCTGGGGGCTGCGGGCTTTCCTGCTGCCTTCAGCCTCGACAGCACCCTTTCCCACTTGGCTTCGCGCCAGGCACAAAAATGGCCTATGGCTGGAGATGGGTCCCATGCCCTAAGAGCCAGCAGGGAAAACTATGCCTTCTTCTAAAGCTCTTTGGGAACCGCTTGCGTAGCACCACAGACCTGGGGGCTGCAGGCTTTGCTCCTGCCTTCAGCCTCAAAGCCACCCTTTCCCACCTGGCGCCGCGCCAGGCTCAAAAATGGCCATACGGCTGGAGATGGGTCCCCCGCCCAGAGAGCCAGCAGGGAAAACTATGCCTTGTTCTAAAGCTCTTTGGGAACCGCTTGCGTAGCCCCACAGACCTGGGGGCTGCGGGCTTTCCTGCTGCCTTTAGCCTCGACACCACCCTTTCCCACTTGGCGCCGCGCCAGGCTCAAAAATGGCCATACGGCTGGAGATGGGTCCCCCGCCCAGAGAGCCAGCAGGGAAAACTATGCCTTGTTCTAAAGCTCTTTGGGAACCGCTTGCGTAGCCCCACAGACCTGGGGGCTGCGGGCTTTCCTGCTGCCTTCAAGCCTCAAAGCCACCCTTTCCCACTGGGCGCCGGGCCAGGCACAAAAATGGCCTATGGCTGGAGATGGGTCCCCCGAACAAAGAGCCAGCAGGGAAAACTATGCCTTGTTCTAAAGCTCTTTGGGAACCGCTTGCTTGGCCCCACAGACGTGGGGGCTGCGGGCTTTCCTGCTGCCTTCAGCCTCAAAGCCACCCTTTCACACTTGGCACCGCGCCAGGCACAAAAATGGCCATACGGCTGGAGATGGGTCCCCCGCCCAAAGAGCCAGCAGGGAAAACTATGCCTTGTTCTAAAGCTCTTTGGGAACTGCTTGCGTAGCTCCACAGACCTGGGGGCTGCGGGCTTTCCTGCTGCCTTTAGCCTCGACACCACCCTTTCCCACTTGGCGCCCTATCAGGCACAAAAATGGCCATACGGCTGGAGATGGGTCCCCCGCCCAGAGAGCCAGCAGGGAAAATTATGCCTTGTTCTAAAGCTCTTTGGGAACCGCTTGCGTAGCCGCACAGACCTGGGGGATGCGGGCTTTCCTGCTGCCTTCAGCCTCGACACCACCCTTTCCCACTTGGCGCCCTATCAAGCACAAAAATGGCCTATGGCTGGAGATGGGTCCCATGCCCAAAGAGCCAGCAGGGAAAACTATGCCTTGTTCTAAAGCTCTTTGGGAACCGCTTGCGTAGCCGCACAGACCTGGGGGCTGCGGGCTTTCCTGCTGCCTTCAGCCTCAAAGCCACCCTTTCCCACTTTGCGCCGGGCCAGGCACAAAAATGGCCATACGGCTGGAGATGGGTCCCCCGCCCAAAGAGCCAGCAGGGAAAACTATGCCTTGTTCTAAAGCTCTTTGGGAACCGCTTGCGTAGCCCCACAGACCTGGGGGCTGCGGGCTTTCCTGCTGCCTTCAGCCTCGACAGCACCCTTTCCCACTTGGCTTCGCGCCAGGCACAAAAATGGCGTATGGCTGGAGATGGGTCCCATGCCCTAAGAGCCAGCAGGGAAAACTATGCCTTCTTCTAAAGCTCTTTGGGAACCGCTTGCGTAGCACCACAGACCTGGGGGCTGCAGGCTTTGCTCCTGCCTTCAGCCTCAAAGCCACCCTTTCCCACCTGGCGCCGCGCCAGGCTCAAAAATGGCCATACGGCTGGAGATGGGTCCCCCGCCCAGAGAGCCAGCAGGGAAAACTATGCCTTGTTCTAAAGCTCTTTGGGAACCGCTTGCGTAGCCCCACAGACCTGGGGGCTGCGGGCTTTCCTGCTGCCTTTAGCCTCGACACCACCCTTTCCCACTTGGCGCCGCGCCAGGCTCAAAAATGGCCATACGGCTGGAGATGGGTCCCCCGCCCAGAGAGCCAGCAGGGAAAACTATGCCTTGTTCTAAAGCTCTTTGGGAACCGCTTGCGTAGCCCCACAGACCTGGGGGCTGCGGGCTTTCCTGCTGCCTTCAAGCCTCAAAGCCACCCTTTCCCACTGGGCGCCGGGCCAGGCACAAAAATGGCCTATGGCTGGAGATGGGTCCCCCGAACAAAGAGCCAGCAGGGAAAACTATGCCTTGTTCTAAAGCTCTTTGGGAACCGCTTGCTTGGCCCCACAGACGTGGGGGCTGCGGGCTTTCCTGCTGCCTTCAGCCTCAAAGCCACCCTTTCACACTTGGCACCGCGCCAGGCACAAAAATGGCCATACGGCTGGAGATGGGTCCCCCGCCCAAAGAGCCAGCAGGGAAAACTATGCCTTGTTCTAAAGCTCTTTGGGAACTGCTTGCGTAGCTCCACAGACCTGGGGGCTGCGGGCTTTCCTGCTGCCTTTAGCCTCGACACCACCCTTTCCCACTTGGCGCCCTATCAGGCACAAAAATGGCCATACGGCTGGAGATGGGTCCCCCGCCCAGAGAGCCAGCAGGGAAAATTATGCCTTGTTCTAAAGCTCTTTGGGAACCGCTTGCGTAGCCGCACAGACCTGGGGGATGCGGGCTTTCCTGCTGCCTTCAGCCTCGACACCACCCTTTCCCACTTGGCGCCCTATCAAGCACAAAAATGGCCTATGGCTGGAGATGGGTCCCATGCCCAAAGAGCCAGCAGGGAAAACTATGCCTTGTTCTAAAGCTCTTTGGGAACCGCTTGCGTAGCCCCACACACGTGGGGGCTGCGGGCTTTCCTGCTGCCTTCAGCCTCAAAACCACCCTTTCCCACTTGGCCCCCGGCCAGGCACAAAAATGGCCATACGGCTGGAGATGGGTCCCCCGCCCAAAGAGCCAGCAGGGAAAACTATGCCTTGTTCTAAAGCTCTTTGGGAACCGCTTGCGTAGCCCCACAGACCTGGGGGCTGCAGGCTTTGCTGCTGCCTTCAGCCTCAAAACCACCCTTTCCCACTTGGCGCTGCGCCAGGCACAAAAATGGCCATATGGCTGGAGATGGGTCCCCCGCCCAAAGAGCCAGCAGGGAAAATTATGCCTTGTTCTAAAGCGCTTTGGGAACCGCTTGCGTAGCCCCACAGACCTGGGGACTGCGGGCTTTCCTGCTGCCTTCAAGCCTCAAAGCCACCCTTTCCCACTGGGCGCCGGGCCAGGCACAAAAATGGCCTATGGCTGGAGATGGGTCCCCCGCCCAAAGAGCCAGCAGGGAAAACTATGCCTTGTTCTAAAGCTCTTTGGGAACTGCTTGCGTAGCCCCACAGACCTGGGGGCTGCGGGCTTTCCTGCTGCCTTCAGCCTCGACACCACCCTTTCCCACTTGGCACTGCTCCAGGCTCAAAAATGGCCATACGGCTGGAGATGGGTCCCCCGCCCAGAGAGCCAGCAGGGAAAACTATGCCTTGTTCTAAAGCTCTTTGGGAACCGCTTGCGTAGCCCCACAGACCTGGGGGCTGCGGGCTTTCCTGCTGCCTTCAGCCTCAAAGCCACCCTTTCGCACTTGGGGCTTCGCCAGGCACAAAAATGGCCATATGGCTGGAGATGGGTCCCCCTCCCAAAGAGCGAACAGGGAAAACTATGCCTTGTTCTAAAGCTCTTTGGGAACCGCTTGCGTAGCCCCACAGACCTGGGGGCTGCAGGCTTTGCTGCTGCCTTCAGCCTCAAAACCACCCTTTCCCACTTGGCGCTGCGCCAGGCACAAAAATGGCCATATGGCTGGAGATGGGTCCCCCGCCCAAAGAGCCAGCAGGGAAAATTATGCCTTGTTCTAAAGCGCTTTGGGAACCGCTTGCGTAGCCCCACAGACCTGGGGGCTTCGGGCTTTCCTGCTGCCTTCAGCCTCAAAGCCACCCTTTCCCTCTTGGCGCCGGGCCAGGGACAAAAATGGCCATACGGCTGGAGATGGGTCCCATGCTCAAAGAGCCAGCAGGGAAAACTATGCCTTGTTCTAAAGCTCTTTGGGAACCGCTTGCTTGGCCCCACAGACCTGGGGGCTGCAGGCTTTGCTGCTGCCTTCAGCCTCGACACCACCCTTTCCCACTACGCACCGCGCCAGGCACAAAAATGGCCATACGTCTGGAGATGGGTCCCACGCCCAAAAAGCCAGCTGGGAAAACTATGCCTTGTTCTAAAGCTCTTTGGGAACCGCTTGCTTGGCCCCACAGACCTGGGGGCTGCGGGCTTTCCTGCTGATTCAGCCTCGACACCACCCTTTCCCACTTGGCGCCCTATCAGCCACAAAAATGGCCATACGGCTGGAGATGGGTCCCCCGCCCAAAGAGCCAGCAGGGAAAACTATGCCTTGTTCTAAAGCTCTTTGGGAACCGCTTGCGTAGCCCCACAGACCTGGGGGCTGCGGGCTTTCCTGCTGCCTTTAGCCTCAAAGCCACCCTTTCGCACTTGGGGCTTCGCCAGGCACAAAAATGGCCATATGGCTGGAGATGGGTCCCCCTCCCAAAGAGCCAGCAGGGAAAACTATGCCTTGTTCTAAAGCTCTTTGGGAACCGCTTGCATAGCCCCACAGACCTGGGGGCTGCGGGCTTTCCTGCTGCCTTCAGCCTCGACACCACCCTTTCCCTCTTGGCGCCGCGCCAGGCACAAAAATGGCCGTACGGCTGGAGATGGGTCCCCCGCCCAAAGAGACAGCAGGGAAAACTATGCCTTGTTCTAAAGCTCTTTGGGAACCGCTTGCGTAGCCGCACAAACCTGGGGGCTGCGGGCTTTCCTGCTGCTTTCAGCCTCAAAGCCACCCTTTCCCACTTGGCTTCGCGCCAGGCACAAAAATGGCCTATGGCTGGAGATGGGTCCCATGCCCTAAGAGCCAGCTGGGAAAACTATGCCTTGTTCTAAAGCTCTTTGGAAACCGCCTGCGTAGCCCCACACACCTGGGGGCTGCGGGCTTTCCTGCTGCCTTCAGCCTCAAAGCCACCCTTTCCCACTTGGCCCCCGGCCAGGCACAAAAACGGCCATATGTCTGCAGATGGGTCCCCCGCCCAAAGAGCCAGCAGGGAAAACTATGCCTTGTTCTAAAGCTCTTTTGGAACCGCTTGCGTAGCCCCACAGACCTGGGGGCTGCAGGCTTTGCTGCTGCCTTCAGCCTCAAAACCACCCTTTCCCACTTGGCGCTGCGCCAGGCACAAAAATGGCCATACGGCTGGAGATGGGTCCCCCGCCCAAAGAGCCAGCAGGGAAAACTATGCCTTGTTCTAAAGCTCTTTGGGAACCGCTTGCGTAGCCCCACAGACCTGGGGGCTGCGGGCTTTCCTGCTGCCTTCAAGCCTCAAAGCCACCCTTTCCCACTGGGCGCCGGGCCAGGCACAAAAATGGCCTATGGCTGGAGATGGGTCCCCCGAACAAAGAGCCAGCAGGGAAAACTATGCCTTGTTCTAAAGCTCTTTGGGAACCGCTTGCGTAGCCCCACAGACCTGGGGGCTGCAGGCTTTCCTGCTGCCTTCAGCCTCAAAGCCACCCTTTCCCACTTGGCGCCCTATCAAGCACAAAAATGGCCTATGGCTGGAGATGGGTCCCCCGCCCAAAGAGCCAGCAGGGAAAACTATGCCTTGTTCTAAAGCTCTTTGGGAACCGCTTGCTTGGCCCCACAGACATGGGGGCTGCGGGCTTTCCTGCTGCCTTCAGCCTCGACACCACCCTTTCCCACTTGGCGCCGCGCCAGGCTCAAAAATGGCCATACGGCTGGAGATGGGTCCCCCGCCCAAAGAGCCAGCAGGGAAAACTATGCCTTGTTCTAAAGCTCTTTGGGAACCGCTTGCGTAGCCCCACAGACCTGGGGGCTGCAGGCTTTGCTGCTGCCTTCAGCCTCAAAACCACCCTTTCCCACTTGGCGCTGCGCCAGGCACAAAAATGGCCATATGGCTGGAGATGGGTCCCCCGCCCAAAGAGCGAGCAGGGAAAACTATGCCTTGTTCTAAAGCTCTTTGGGAACCGCTTGCGTAGCCCCACAGACCTGGGGGCTGTGGGCTTTCCTGCTGCCTTCAGCCTCAAAACCACCCTTTCCCACTACGCAAAGCGCCAGGCATAAAAATAGCCATACGACTGGAGATGGGTCCCCCGCCCAAAGAGCCAGCAGGGAAAACTATGCCTTGTTCTAAAGCTCTTTGGGAACCGCTTGCGTAGCCCCACAGACCTTGGGGCTGCGGGCTTTCCTGCTGCCTTCAGCCTCGACAGCACCCTTTCCCACTTGGCTTCGCGCCAGGCACAAAAATGGCCTATGGCTGGAGATGGGTCCCATGCCCTAAGAGCCAGCTGGGAAAACTATGCCTTCTTCTAAAGCTCTTTGGGAACCGCTTGCGTAGCACCACAGACCTGGGGGCTGCAGGCTTTGCTCCTGCCTTCAGCCTCAAAGCCACCCTTTCCCACCTGGCGCCGCGCCAGGCTCAAAAATGGCCATACGGCTGGAGATGTGTCCCCCGCCCAGAGAGCCAGCAGGGAAAACTATGCCTTGTTCTAAAGCTCTTTGGGAACCGCTTGCGTAGCCCCACAGACCTGGGGGCTGCGGGCTTTCCTGCTGCCTTTAGCCTCGACACCACCCTTTCCCACTTGGCGCCGCGCCAGGCTCAAAAATGGCCATACGGCTGGAGATGGGTCCCCCGCCCAGAGAGCCAGCAGGGAAAACTATGCCTTGTTCTAAAGCTCTTTGGGAACCGCTTGCGTAGCCCCACAGACCTGGGGGCTGCGGGCTTTCCTGCTGCCTTCAAGCCTCAAAGCCACCCTTTCCCACTGGGCGCCGGGCCAGGCACAAAAATGGCCTATGGCTGGAGATGGGTCCCCCGAACAAAGAGCCAGCAGGGAAAACTATGCCTTGTTCTAAAGCTCTTTGGGAACCGCTTGCTTGGCCCCACAGACGTGGGGGCTGCGGGCTTTCCTGCTGCCTTCAGCCTCAAAGCCACCCTTTCACACTTGGCACCGCGCCAGGCACAAAAATGGCCATACGGCTGGAGATGGGTCCCCCGCCCAAAGAGCCAGCAGGGAAAACTATGCCTTGTTCTAAAGCTCTTTGGGAACTGCTTGCGTAGCTCCACAGACCTGGGGGCTGCGGGCTTTCCTGCTGCCTTTAGCCTCGACACAACCCTTTCCCACTTGGCGCCCTATCAGGCACAAAAATGGCCATACGGCTGGAGATGGGTCCCCCGCCCAGAGAGCCAGCAGGGAAAATTATGCCTTGTTCTAAAGCTCTTTGGGAACCGCTTGCGTAGCCGCACAGACCTGGGGGCTGCGGGCTTTCCTGCTGCCTTCAGCCTCGACACCACCCTTTCCCACTTGGCGCCCTATCAAGCACAAAAATGGCCTATGGCTGGAGATGGGTCCCATGCCCAAAGAGCCAGCAGGGAAAACTATGCCTTGTTCTAAAGCTCTTTGGGAACCGCTTGCGTAGCCCCACACACGTGGGGGCTGCGGGCTTTCCTGCTGCCTTCAGCCTCAAAACCACCCTTTCCCACTTGGCCCCCGGCCAGGCACAAAAATGGCCATACGGCTGGAGATGGGTCCCCCGCCCAAAGAGCCAGCAGGGAAAACTATGCCTTGTTCTAAAGCTCTTTGGGAACCGCTTGCGTAGCCCCACAGACCTGGGGGCTGCAGGCTTTGCTGCTGCCTTCAGCCTCAAAACCACCCTTTCCCACTTGGCGCTGCGCCAGGCACAAAAATGGCCATATGGCTGGAGATGGGTCCCCCGCCCAAAGAGCCAGCAGGGAAAATTATGCCTTGTTCTAAAGCGCTTTGGGAACCGCTTGCGTAGCCCCACAGACCTGGGGACTGCGGGCTTTCCTGCTGCCTTCAAGCCTCAAAGCCACCCTTTCCCACTGGGCGCCGGGCCAGGCACAAAAATGGCCTATGGCTGGAGATGGGTCCCCCGCCCAAAGAGCCAGCAGGGAAAACTATGCCTTGTTCTAAAGCTCTTTGGGAACTGCTTGCGTAGCCCCACAGACCTGGGGGCTGCGGGCTTTCCTGCTGCCTTCAGCCTCGACACCACCCTTTCCCACTTGGCACTGCTCCAGGCTCAAAAATGGCCATACGGCTGGAGATGGGTCCCCCGCCCAGAGAGCCAGCAGGGAAAACTATGCCTTGTTCTAAAGCTCTTTGGGAACCGCTTGCGTAGCCCCACAGACCTGGGGGCTGCGGGCTTTCCTGCTGCCTTCAGCCTCAAAGCCACCCTTTCGCACTTGGGGCTTCGCCAGGCACAAAAATGGCCATATGGCTGGAGATGGGTCCCCCTCCCAAAGAGCGAGCAGGGAAAACTATGCCTTGTTCTAAAGCTCTTTGGGAACCGCTTGCGTAGCCCCACAGACCTGGGGGCTTCGGGCTTTCCTGCTGCCTTCAGCCTCAAAGCCACCCTTTCCCTCTTGGCGCCGGGCCAGGGACAAAAATGGCCATACGGCTGGAGATGGGTCCCATGCTCAAAGAGCCAGCAGGGAAAACTATGCCTTGTTCTAAAGCTCTTTGGGAACCGCTTGCTTGGCCCCACAGACCTGGGGGCTGCAGGCTTTGCTGCTGCCTTCAGCCTCGACACCACCCTTTCCCACTACGCACCGCGCCAGGCACAAAAATGGCCATACGTCTGGAGATGGGTCCCACGCCCAAAAAGCCAGCTGGGAAAACTATGCCTTGTTCTAAAGCTCTTTGGGAACCGCTTGCTTGGCCCCACAGACCTGGGGGCTGCGGGCTTTCCTGCTGATTCAGCCTCGACACCACCCTTTCCCACTTGGCGCCCTATCAGCCACAAAAATGGCCATACGGCTGGAGATGGGTCCCCCGCCCAAAGAGCCAGCAGGGAAAACTATGCCTTGTTCTAAAGCTCTTTGGGAACCGCTTGCGTAGCCCCACAGACCTGGGGGCTGCGGGCTTTCCTGCTGCCTTTAGCCTCAAAGCCACCCTTTCGCACTTGGGGCTTCGCCAGGCACAAAAATGGCCATATGGCTGGAGATGGGTCCCCCTCCCAAAGAGCCAGCAGGGAAAACTATGCCTTGTTCTAAAGCTCTTTGGGAACCGCTTGCATAGCCCCACAGACCTGGGGGCTGCGGGCTTTCCTGCTGCCTTCAGCCTCGACACCACCCTTTCCCTCTTGGCGCCGCGCCAGGCACAAAAATGGCCGTACGGCTGGAGATGGGTCCCCCGCCCAAAGAGCCAGCAGGGAAAACTATGCCTTGTTCTAAAGCTCTTTGGGAACCGCTTGCGTAGCCGCACAAACCTGGGGGCTGCGGGCTTTCCTGCTGCTTTCAGCCTCAAAGCCACCCTTTCCCACTTGGCTTCGCGCCAGGCACAAAAATGGCCTATGGCTGGAGATGGGTCCCATGCCCTAAGAGCCAGCTGGGAAAACTATGCCTTGTTCTAAAGCTCTTTGGAAACCGCTTGCGTAGCCCCACACACCTGGGGGCTGCGGGCTTTCCTGCTGCCTTCAGCCTCAAAGCCACCCTTTCCCACTTGGCCCCCGGCCAGGCACAAAAATGGCCATATGTCTGCAGATGGGTCCCCCGCCCAAAGAGCCAGCAGGGAAAACTATGCCTTGTTCTAAAGCTCTTTTGGAACCGCTTGCGTAGCCCCACAGACCTGGGGGCTGCAGGCTTTGCTGCTGCCTTCAGCCTCAAAACCACCCTTTCCCACTTGGCGCTGCGCCAGGCACAAAAATGGCCATACGGCTGGAGATGGGTCCCCCGCCCAAAGAGCCAGCAGGGAAAACTATGCCTTGTTCTAAAGCTCTTTGGGAACCGCTTGCGTAGCCCCACAGACCTGGGGGCTGCGGGCTTTCCTGCTGCCTTCAAGCCTCAAAGCCACCCTTTCCCACTGGGCGCCGGGCCAGGCACAAAAATGGCCTATGGCTGGAGATGGGTCCCCCGAACAAAGAGCCAGCAGGGAAAACTATGCCTTGTTCTAAAGCTCTTTGGGAACCGCTTGCGTAGCCCCACAGACCTGGGGGCTGCAGGCTTTCCTGCTGCCTTCAGCCTCAAAGCCACCCTTTCCCACTTGGCGCCCTATCAAGCACAAAAATGGCCTATGGCTGGAGATGGGTCCCCCGCCCAAAGAGCCAGCAGGGAAAACTATGCCTTGTTCTAAAGCTCTTTGGGAACCGCTTGCTTGGCCCCACAGACATGGGGGCTGCGGGCTTTCCTGCTGCCTTCAGCCTCGACACCACCCTTTCCCACTTGGCGCCGCGCCAGGCTCAAAAATGGCCATACGGCTGGAGATGGGTCCCCCGCCCAAAGAGCCAGCAGGGAAAACTATGCCTTGTTCTAAAGCTCTTTGGGAACCGCTTGCGTAGCCCCACAGACCTGGGGGCTGCGGGCTTTCCTGCTGCCTTCAGCCTCGACAACACCCTTTCCCACTTGGCACTGCTCCAGGCTCAAAAATGGCCATACGGCTGCAGATGGGTCCCCCGCCCAAAGAGCCAGCAGGGAAAACTATGCCTTGTTCTAAAGCTCTTTGGGAACCGCTTGCGTAGCCCCACAGACCTGGGGGCTGCGGGCTTTGCTGCTGCCTTCAGCCTCAAAGCCACCCTTTCGCACTTGGCGCCGGGCCAGGCACAAAAATGGCCATACGGCTGGAGATGGGTCCCCCGCCCAAAGAGCCAGCAGGGAAAACTATGCCTTGTTCTAAAGCTCTTTGGGAACCGCTTGCGTAGCCCCACAGACCTGGGGGCTGCGGGCTTTGCTGCTGCCTTCAGCCTCAAAGCCACCCTTTCCCACTTGGCGCCGTGCCAGGCACAAAAATGGCCATACGGCTGGAGATGGGTCCCCCGCCCAAAGAGCCAGCAGGGAAAACTAGGCCTTGTTCTAAAGCTCTTTGGGAACGGCTTGCTTGGCCCCACAGACCTGGGGGCTGCAGTCTTTGCTGCTGCCTTCAGCCTCTACACCACCCTTTCCCACTTGGCGCCGGGCCAGGGACAAAAATGGCCATACGGCTGGAGATGGGTCCCCTGCCAAAAGAGCCAGCAGGGAAAACTATGCCTTGTTCTAAAGCTCTTTGGGAACCGCTTGCGTAGCCCCACAGACCTGGGGGCTGCAGGCTTTGCTCCTGCCTTCAGCCTCAAAGCACCCTTTCCCACTTGGCGCCCTATCAGGCACAAAAATGGCCATACGGCTGGAGATGGGTCCCCCGCCCAAAGAGCCAGCAGCGAAAACTATGCCTTGTTCTAAAGCTCTTTGGGAACCGCTTGCGTAGCCCCACAGACCTGGGGGCTGCAGGCTTTGCTCCTGCCTTCAGCCTCAAAGCCACCCTTTCCCACCTGGCGCCGCGCCAGGCTCAAAAATGGCCATACGGCTGGAGATGGGTCCCCGCCCAGAGAGCCAGCAGGGAAAACTATGCCTTGTTCTAAAGCTCTTTGGGAACCGCTTGCGTAGCCCCACAGACCTGGGGACTGCGGGCTTTCCTGCTGCCTTCAGCCTCGACACCACCCTTTCCCACTTGGCACCGCGCCAGGCACAAAAATGGCCATACGGCTGGAGATGGGTCCCCCGCCCAAAGAGCCAGCAGGGAAAACTATGCCTTGTTCTAAAGCTCTTTGGGAACCGCTTGCGTAGCCCCACAGACCTGGAGGCTGCGGGCTTTCCTGCTGCCTTCAGCCTCGACACCACCCTTTCCCACTTGGCGCCCTATCAGGCACAAAAATGGCCATACGGCTGGAGATGGGTCCCCCGCCCAAAGAGCCAGCAGGGAAAACTATGCCTTGTTCTAAAGCTCTTTGGGAACCGCTTGCGTAGCCCCACAGACCTGGGGGCTGCGGGCTTTGCTGCTGCCTTCAGCCTCAAAGCCACCCTTTCCCACTTGGCGCCGCGCCAGGCACAAAAATGGCCTATGGCTGGAGATGGGTCCCCCGCCCAAAGAGCCAGCAGGGAAAACTATGCCTTGTTCTAAAGCTCTTTGGGAACGGCTTGCTTGGCCCCACAGACGTGGGGGCTGCGGGCTTTCCTGCTGCCTTCAGCCTCAAAACCACCCTTTCCCACTACGCACCGCGCCAGGCACAAAAATGGCCATATGGCTGGAGATGGGTCCCCCGCCCAAAGAGCCAGCAGGGAAAACTATGCCTTGTTCTAAAGCTCTCTGGGAACCGCTTGCTTGGGCCCACAGACGTGGGGGCTGCGGGCTTTCCTGCTGCCTTCAGCCTCAAAACCACCCTATGCCACTACGCACCGCGCCAGGCACAAAAATAGCCATACGTCTGGAGATGGGTCCCACGCCCAAAGAGCCAGCAGGGAAAACTATGCCTTGTTCTAAAGCTCTTTGGGAACCGCTTGCTTGGCCCCACAGACGTGGGGGCTGCGGGCTTTCCTGCTGCCTTCAGACTCGACACCACCCTTTCCCACTTGGCGCCGCGCCAGGCACAAAAATGGCCATACGACTCGACATGTGTCCGCCGCCCAAAGAGCCAGCAGGGAAAACTATGCCTTGTTCTAAAGCTCTTTGGGAACCGCTTGCGTAGCCCCACAGACCTTAGGGCTGCAGGCTTTGCTGCTGCCTTCAGCCTCAAAACCACCCTTTCCCACTTGGCGCCGCGCCAGGCTCAAAAATGGCCATACGGCTGGAGATGGGTCCCCCGCCCAAAGAGCCAGCAGGGAAAACTATGCCTTGTTCTAAAGCTCTTTGGGAACCGCTTGCGTTGTCCCACAGACGTGGGGGCTGCGGGCTTTGCTGCTGCCTTCAGCCTCAAAGCCACGCTTTCCCACTTGGCGTCGCGCTAGGCACAAAAATGGCCATATGGCTGGAGATGGGTCCCCCGCCCAAGGAGCCAGCAGGGAAAACTATGCCTTGTTCTAAAGCTCTTTGGGAACCGCTTGCGTAGCCACACAGACCTGGGGGCTGCGGGCTGTCTTGCTGCCTTCAGCCTCAAAGCCACCCTTTCACACTTGGCGCCGCGCCAGGCACAAAAATGGCCATACGGCTGGAGATGGGTCCCATGCCCAAAGAGCCAGCAGGGAAAACTATGCCTTGTTCTAAAGCTCTTTGGGAACCGCTTGCGTAGCCCCACAGACCTGGGGGCTGCAGGCTTTGCTGCTGCCTTCAGCCTCAAAGCCACCCTTTCCCACTTGGCGTCGCGCTAGGCACAAAAATGGCCATACGGCTGGAGATGGGTCCCCCGCCCAAGGAGCCAGCAGGGAAAACTATGCCTTGTTCTAAAGCTCTTTGGGAACCGCTTGCGTAGCCCCACAGACCTGGGGGCTGCGGGCTTTCCTGCTGCCTTCAGACTCAAAGCCACGCTTTCCAACTTGGCGCCGCGCCAGGCACAAAAATGGCCATATGGCTGGAGATGGGTCCCCTGCCCAAAGAGCCAGCAGGGAAAACTATGCCTTGTTCTAAAGCTCTTTGGGAACCGCTTGCGTAGCCCCACAGACCTGGGGGCTGCGGGCTTTCCTGCTGCCTTCAGCCTCAAAGCCACGCTTTCCCACTTGGCGCCGCGCCAGGCACAAAAATGGCCATACGGCTGGAGATGGGTCCCCCGCGCAAAGAGCCTGCAGGGAAAGCTTTGTCTACAGTCAGTCAAGGTCGACGTACTCAACACTGATAAGAAAGATCACATGTGTTCTTGTGCTGAGGGATATCAAGTGGAAATCCTTCTCGCGGAGTGATCAAGCGATTTAAACTTTTCATCATAATCCAAAGTCTAACATGCAAAACAATTGTCTAAGCAAAGCACAATACAGTGAGTATTAGTAAAACAACAACAGAGTGAAGCATCTTGTTATAAAGTCCTGTAACTGTCGGTGACCATCCAAAAAGAGGATCTCCCCATCTATGTCCTTCGCCTCTCTTCACTCTTTCCAACGCTTTGTGTATTTCTTCAACCTGATGATGGACGGTAATCAAAGTTGTCTGTCTATTTTCTTGGGCCTCTTTCAAGAGTCGCTTCAATTCATTGTGTTTTAGCAGCTTCTTCACCAGGGAGAGATTCATTCCGATAGGGGCAGGCAACAATCTCGAATCAACGTATAATTAGGTTGTAGCAATTGAAAAGACGTAACAGGAGCTTAATAATTGAAGTCGCATCCCGTAACTTTGTGTTAGTAAAGTTCAAACACAAAGATTTGAGTGATTACTATGTCATCTCTGAATACAAGACTACAGGGAGACCTCATGCTAACGCACCCTTTCCCAATATAGTCAAGCACAGTCTCTGGGGTTTCATCGGGATGTGTCTCAAAGTGACAAGCATTCTGGTTGGTGTCAAGACAAAGGTCTTGTGCTTTGAGAGTATTACTCTCACAAATGAATCCTTGTTGGTCTCGTGAAACGCATGCGTCAACATCAGCAGTTTGCCATTTAGTCTCATTTTGTCGTGCCCAACCTCTGTGCTGTGTTGGATAGAGTAGAGCTCCTTGGTGATTCAACCCCAGTGCGATGATTGGGTATGTGGTGTATACGGAGGCATTGCGTATCGTTAAGACAAAAGCTGTGGCTTTGCTCTCAGTGGGATCGTAGGTGAAATTAACCAGATACCACCTGGACTGAAATTTTTTCTCAAATTCAATTGCGTTATCCCATATTACTTTTCGAATTTCGGTGGGCAAGGTGCCTTCTTCACCTTCCCTTATGATTGCGGCTGTCATAGATTGCATCCACAATTGGGCTTGGATACAACTAAGAGCCAAGGAAACATTGGTTTGAGTTGTACCAAGTGCATCTGTGATCAGCTGATGGTCTTTTTCACCCGTTTCTTCCCATTGAGGCAATATATTCGATAAAAGCCGTTGGTGGTTTCCCAATGCTAATAGAGAGGACCGTAGGGGATGTCTTAATTTGTCCAGATCAGTAGCGGTTGTGACTAGTTTGTTGGCAAGTATCTCAGCATCTATACTATTCAAGACTCCCAGGCCTGTTCCTAAGATACCAGTCGCATCCCTCTTCCGTCCGTGTGAAGTGGCAAGAGTTCGTTTGCGTAACCATGCTGACCATTCTGCATAAGATGTACTCAGGAATGGTGAGCAGGTGGGTTTGATCGCAGAGATTTTAATCTGCATTGACAATTCTGCTCGTTTGAGGGAATATGTGGGATTAAACAGTACCTGTTGTTGACCTGTGTGTGTTTAATAACGTAAGGGCCAATGTTGAAAATGTAAGGAGTTAGTCTAATGGAGGGCTTAGAAAAGAGAGAGGTGGTGGTTTTTTTTTTCTCTTAGAAGAGAGAGCCTTTGAGAGTTTGTGGGGTGTAGGTTCTGGATTCATTTCAGCAAGTTCAGGTGTATTTGAGTCAATCATAAATTCAAATAACAATTCTGTGCCCTTGTAGCCCCAAATACAGTACACTACTGTAGGTTTGATGAAAGTGAAATTGTGCCAGCAATCTGAATTTGGCTCCATAATTTTGTAACAATCAGTGTTGTATTTGTCCGCTTTGGTAGAGTCTACATAGATGGTTTTAATTACAGTTGGCCTGTGGTGATTAGACCCGTTGATAAATCGGCAACCAATGTGTGTTCTTGTGGAATAATTACTAAATTGGCCAAGAATACAAAAATACAGCATTGTTCACACATTAAGGAAAGTCATAAAATCAAGAGGCTTCTGAGGTAGAATACAGCCGCAGCTAGCACACGAAGAATGCAACAGCTGTGATTCCCTGTACAAGGTTGTTTGCGAAACTACACGAGGGATGGAACGGAACGCGCTTGTTCCGTGGCCTTCCCTTGTGACGAATAGCAGATATGGGGACGAGATGGTACTACGGAACTGATAAGCGGCTTACACGCCACCCGAGCCAACATTTCGTCAAATGTTGATGAAATGCTGTCCTTTTGTGCGAACTTTGCTCACCACAATGTATCAAAACACACCTCCATCCCGGAGGCTATCCGCCCCCGAGGTGTGAACACTCCTCCTTGAGTACATTAATCATAATAAAAGTACATATGACTAAAGTCACTCAAACTCCACTTTGAAGTTAAAAAAATAATATAAAAATAGCCCAAGAGAGGGGGGATGTCTGGGAAGACACCATCGCGAAGAATCCCACCGCTGTTTTCTGGGATCAGTCGACGGGCTGAGCCTTTCTTCCCCCTCATAAGGACGCCTTTGGGTAAGACTTTGATTACACCGAGTGCTTTCTCGGGGACTCTAGAAATTTCTCTAGAGAATCTCTACCCTACATTTATAGCCAGGCTGTATCGTTTATAATTTTGTCACGCGTTTGTCTATTTAACAATGTCTTTATTTGCACGTGCTTTGCAGACAGTGTATTTATCACCGGCAATCCTAAAGAACCTGTATATCTGTTGTTTAAATAAACTGCACTGTTTCAGTAGCTAGTCGTTTCGCTTTCTCACTGAACGCGACCAAAACTTGAGAGAGGCCGTGCTGGTTCAGGAGCACGACTAGACTGAAGGTGCAGCCCACTATTAGTGTCTCCAAATCGTAATAGTTTAACACATATTAAACGCGATTGGGCTGATAGTGCTGAATTGGGCATCACTCAGAATTGAAACCCAGCCGCACCTGGCCTCCCACCTCGGTGAGGAGTGTTAGAACGCAAGGGGGTTTATCTTCTGCCAAAACCGCTTGGCCCCGTTTCACGCAACAGAATTTGGCGTAGTCGGCAGGATTGCCATGGATAAACTGCTGCAAAAATATGATTGTGCCCCTTCCCAGGCTGGGAAGGAGTGGGCCCAAAAATTTTGGAAGGATGAAGAGAAAGTGGTGGAACGTATTGAAGAGCGTCGGGTTTCACAGAAGCTCAGAGCGGGGAAAGGCAAGGGTGTGCTTTGTGCTGTGTTAGGCGCCTGTTTATCTTGTGCACAACAAGAAGCTAGAGAAACCCCCGCTCCTAATCTGATTTCAGCTGTAGAATATGCAACCCTGAAATCGGAGAATGAGGTGCTGAAGTCATCATTAGCCTTGCAAAAGGAGACAGGAGAAAGATTAAGAACTCAAGTCGATAAGCTTGTGAGTGAGAATGAATGTTTAGGAAACCGGAATGCTCAACTTGGGAGTGAAAATCGCCAACTTAAAATGTTATTGAAAGGGTGACCGGGCTCTTAGATAAAATGCAGCCCTCGACCCAGGTCCAACAGATTCGTAAGTTAATGTGTTATCCAAATTCCGGAACCCAGACCGGAGATTTTTTTGTCTAATAGTGAGGATGACGAAGAAGATGAGGAGGAAAGGACTTTTACTTTGAAATCCCAAGTTTTTCCTTTACGTCCTTGGTTAAAACTGAAACTGCAGTTGATGATGGTGATGAAATTCACACCACTGTGCGTACCGTTCCATGGACACCAACCGAGTTAACAAAAATAAGGGAGAAATATTCGAGGCGACCAGAAGAGTCAGCTGTTGAGTATGTGTGGCGAGTTTCTTCTGAAGGGGGGGGCAGAATTATGCTGAGTGAGGAAGAAGCAGGAGACTCTTGGGGACCAGGAGTGTTTTTAACCACTATGCCTGGGGATCATAATTATTCCCTAACCGCTCGAGCAGCCTTTTGGGCAGGGGGTATGGATCCGCGAGAGAGGGGGGAGCCGTTAGAGATTAGAGCTACAGGCTACTCTGATCTGTTTGCGGCTGTACGGAAAGCAGCTTGTCTGCAAGCCATGTATGACAGAGAGGAATTTCGGAAATCCCCAATGTCAGCCCCTATCGACCCGGATCGATTAGCCCCTCTCATCCGTGGTCTTCCCGGTTGCCTGAAACCGTTCCTTGTTCGCACTCAAGATCGTATACGGGATGCTCGGGGTGCTCATGGGCGGGGCCGTCGTCACTACATGCCCACCTGGAATGTACAGGAAATAGATCAATATGGGCGCCGAATGGGCTGGGCCAGCCAAACTAGTGAGAAATCCTCCGAACACCCGCGAAAGGTTCGCCAAGTCCAAACTCACACTCAAAACCCTAAATCAGAGGGAAGGTTTAAGCCAGATAAGGACCGGAATGAGTTGTGGCGTAAAGCCCTACAATTAGGGGTGCCCCGACAATTCTTGCACGGTGACCCTACGGGAGATCTCCGTACGCTAGTCCAATCTCTACCTAGAAAGAATAATGCGGCTGGGGAGAAAAGTCTAACCAGAGAATCCCCAAGCCGTGAGAAAACTGTGCCTTCTGCACCGGAACATAACTTGATTGATTTGACAGAGTCCCAGCCACAACACTCCTATCCCCGGGGAGGGCACTGAGCAACCCTGTCGGGCAGGTACTAGCAATCCAATGGCGCTCTCATAAAGACTCCGAACCTGTTATTGTCATTCCTGTTGGACCCCGGAAGATATTGGTAAATTTTATTATTGATACCGGAGCCCAAATGTCTGCAATCACTAACGAAACAGCACAACTTCTAGGTATAAATCCCACCCGACGCAGAGTCAACTTCACAGGAATTGATGGTGTGGTAAAAACATGCCCCACTGCAAAAATTAACCTCTGGTTGCCGGGAGAGCAGCGAATGACTAGGGCAGAAGTGTTAGTGGGTGCCTCACGTAGACCCGACTCAAAGTGTCAGGGACCCGCACAGGAAGTTAAATTCCTGGGGGTCTGGTGGATTAAGGGAGCTGCTTCTGTCCCTCAGGATACCCTGAAAAAATAGAACATGGACAGAATCCTTCCAGCACGAAGGAGTTACAGCAGGTCCTGGGAACTTTAAGTTATTGGCGTAAACACATCCCTGGCTTTTCCATCATTGCTCGCCCCCTTCATAGCTTGGCAAAAAAGGGTAAATCCTGGGTGTGGACTGAACAACACACTAATGCTCTGCAATTACTAATAAAGGAGCTAAGGTTATTCCAACAACTTGGCCCCATACATCCAACTGACCCTGTCCATGTAGAATGGGGGCTCAGTGAACATGGTTCCCGTTGTAATTTATGGCAGAAGGGACCAGCAGGACCGGAGAGACCATTAGAATTTTGCTCACACTCCTTCAATGATACTGAATGCAGCTATTCAGACCTGGAGAAGGGTTTACTGTCCCTGGTGCGAGCGTTGCAACGAGCAGAGCAGATAAGAAGAGAACAGAGTGTGATCTTTCCTGGGACCTTTTCGCCTCCCAGATGTGGTCCTTAAAGGGACACCACCACCAGCTGGCATTGCCCAGAGACCTACAGTTCGAAAGTGGTATGCTTATTTAGAAGGCATTAATGAAATCAAGCCAGTCTCTGAAGGCAGTGTTAAAGTATCCAAGGCTACTTCACAAGGATACCAAAGGATATAGATGGTGCCCTATTGTTCCAATCCCCACCAAACAGACCATCTCCGATCCAAGAAGCACCTCCTTTGAGGGACAGCAGTGATCTTAGAGGAGTGTGGTTTACTGGTGCGTCATCTCACCGTTAAAAAAATAAGTGCAAATATAAGGCCGTAGCACTGGAAGTAACAACGGGAGAAAGAGCAATTGAAATAGGGGAGGGTAGGGGAACTCAGAGCTGTCCTACTAGCTGCACAACATGGAGCTACTTACATTTACACTGACTCATATGCTGTTCTTAAAGGAGCCACTGAATGGCTAGGACACTGGGCAGCCAACGATTGGCAGGTGAATAGAGTCCCAGTTTGGGAGACAGATAATTGGAAGCAACTGTTGGAAATAGGAGGACAGAGACCATTGCACGTTGCTTGGGTAAAAGGCCACGATCGTTCAAACTCGATCACTGCTCAGTTCAACCAACAGGTAGATGGCCTCACGCGGCTGCAACAAATTGACATTGTAGATGATGGTCGGGAATGGGAACGCTTACTTGAATCGTTACATGTTAAACGTGGCCGCACAGGCCGTCCTGACCTGTATCGGGAAGGTGGGTGGCTTGTGTCAGTTAAGCTGTGCGAACAAATAGTAACTGCCTGTTCACAATGTCGCCTACGACTCAGCAAAGATCATCCGAGTAAGGCGCCTCCCTTACACATGCGGGACAAGAAAGCGTTGTGGCATTCATGGCAGCTTGATTATATTGGGCCCTTGAGATCATCAGGTGGGAAAAGATATGTCCTGGTAGGAGTGGAGATTATCTCCAGCCTCAGTATGGCCAGCAGTTTCAAACCAGCTACGAGGGACAACACAGTGAAAGGCCTAACAGGGTGGTTCAGCACACTTCCCCTTCCCGACGAAATCCAGAGTGATAACGTTTCACACTTTACGGCTTCGGTGGTACAAGATTGGGCCAAGGAAGAAGGGATTCGATGGGTATTTCATACTCCCTGTTATCCCCAGGCTAATGGCGTTGTTGAACGCACCAATAGATTGGTTAAGCGTTTTGCAAAAAGTCATGAACCTGGTTGGCATTTGCGATTGGATGATGCCATCTATCAACTAAATAACAAATGGAGTGGAGACGGCTGTCCTAAAATGAAAGCTTTCTGTGTACCTGCCAATATTATCTCGCCAAAGGCTGCCAATGAACCGGGAAAATACCCCGGAAGATTTCACCCTGGACTACCTGTGCTAGTGAAAATGCCTCAAAATGGGACGGTGCCAATGGTGCTAGCTACTCCCAAAAATCCCTATGCATGGGAAGCCAAGGATTGTTCAGGGAAGATACACCGGATCAGCACCCGGTGGACCGCACCTTCTTTTTAACCCCGTCGGTCGAATAAGACCGAGCAGATTTTCTTTTCCTTTATGTCTTACAGGAACCTTGGATGAGCTGTACAGACGGATTGGCCTACGCTACCTTTGAATGTCTCCAGGGAATCTTGACATTGAACCTGGCAATAATACTACTTTTATGATGTATGGCTATTTGGAGGCCCAAATTCTAAAATGCCGAATTGGCAGATGGAATTGATGCTATTCAGTTTCACCTTTTTATTCCCTGTTGTTTGTAGTCAAAGAGACCCAGAGTGGCCATGGTCTCAAGCCTTTCTCGTCTATAATACAAGACTACAGGGAGACCTCATGCTAACGCACCCTTTCCCAATATAGTCAAGCACAGTCTCTGGGGTTTCATCGGGATGTGTCTCAAAGTGACAAGCATTCTGGTTGGTGTCAAGACAAAGGTCTTGTGCTTTGAGAGTATTACTCTCACAAATGAATCCTTGTTGGTCTCGTGAAACGCATGCGTCAACATCAGCAGTTTGCCATTTAGTCTCATTTTGTCGTGCCCAACCTCTGTGCTGTGTTGGATAGAGTAGAGCTCCTTGGTGATTCAACCCCAGTGCGATGATTGGGTATATGGTGGATACTGAGGCATTGCGTATCGTTAAGACAAAAGCTGTGGCTTTGCTCTCAGTGGGATCGTAGGTGAAATTAACCAGATACCACCAGGATTGAAATTTTCTCTCAAACTCAATTGCGTTATCCCATATTACTTTTCGAATTTCGGTGGGCAAGGTGCCTTCTTCACCTTCCCTTATGATTTATGAGTTTTTGCAAAACGCTTAACCAATCCGTTGGTGCATTCAACAATGCCATTAGCCTGAGGATAATAGGGAGTATGAAATACCCATCGAATCCCTTCTTCTTTGGCCCAATCTTGTACCACTGTAGCGGTAAAGTGTGAACCGTTATCACTTTGGATTTCCTCGGGAAGGGGAAGTGTGCTGAACCACCCTTTTAGGCCTTTCACTGTGTTGTCCCCAGCAGCTGATTTGAAGCCAGTGGCCATACTGAGGCTGGAGATAATCTCCACTCCGACTAGGACATATCTTTTCCCACCTGATGATCTCAAGGGCCCAATATAATCAATCTGCCATGAATGCCACAACATTTTCTTGTCCCGCATGTGTAAGGGAGGCGCCTTACTCGGATGATCTTTGCTGAGTCGTAGGCGACATTGTGACCAGGCAGTTACTACTTGTTCGCACAGCTTAACCGACACAGGCCACCCCCGGGCTAGACCTTCCTGATACAGATCAGCACGGCCTGTATGGCCAGGCTTAATATGTAACCATTCCCGACCATCATCTACAGTGTCAATTTGTTGTAGCCGCGTGAGGCTATCTACCTGTTGGTTGAACTGAGCAGTGATCGAGTTTGAACGATCGTGGCCTTTTACCCAAGCAATGTGCAATGGTCTCTGTCCTCCTATTTCCAACAGTTGCTTCCAACTGTCTGTCTCCCAGATCGGGACTCTATTCACCTGCCAATCATTGGCTGCCCAGTGTCCTAGCCATTCAGTGGCTCCTTTAAAAACAGCATATGAGTCAGTGTAAATGTAAGTAGCTCCATGTTGTGCAGCTAGTAGGACGGCTCTGAGTTCCCCTACTTGTGCCCTACCTTCTCCTGTTTCAATTGCTCTTTCCCCCGTTGCTACTTCCAGTGCTACGGCCTTGTATTTCCACTTGCTGTTCTCACGGTGAGATGACACACCAGTAAACCACACTCCTGTAAGATCACTGCCTGCTTTCAGAGGAGGTGCTTCTTGGATTGGAGATGGTCTGTTTGGTGGGGATTGGAACAATAGGGCACCATCTCTATCCTTCTGGAGCATGGATACTTTGATACTACCTTCAGAGACTGGCATGATAGCATTAATGCCTTCTAAATAAGCATACAACTTTCTAACTGTGGGTTTCTGGGCAATGCCGGCTGGCGGTGCTGTCCCTTTACGGACCACATCTGGGAGGCGAAAAGGTCCCAGGAAAGATCACACTCTGTTCTCTCCTTATCTGCTCTGCTCGTTGCAATGCTCGCACCAGGGACAGTAAACCCTTCTCCAGGTCTGAATAGCTGCTCTCAGTATCATTAAAGGCGTGAGAGCTAAATTCTAATGGTCTCTCCGGTCCTGCTGGTCCCTTCTGGCATAAATTACAACGGGAACCATGTTCACTGAGCCCCCATTCTACATGGACAGGGTCAGTTGGATGTATGGGGCCAAGTTGTTGGAATAACCTTAGCTCTTTTATTAGCAATTCTAGTGCATTAGTGTGTTGTTCAGTCGACTCCCAGGATTTACCTTTTTTGAGCAAACAATAAAGGGGGCGAGCAATGATGGAAAAGCCAGGGATGTGTTTACGCTAATAACTTAAAGTTCCCAGGACTTGCTGTAACTCCTTCGTGCTGGAAGGATTCTGTCCATGTTCTATTTTTTCAGGGTATCCTGAGGGACAGAAGCAGCTCCCTTAATCCACCAGACCCCCAGGAATTTAACTTCCTGTGCGGGTCCCTGACACTTTGAGTCGGGAATTTCCAATCCCAAATCTGATAATGTTTTTCGGATGTTTTGCATCATGTCTTGTACACTTTCTTGGCTCTCTCCCCCTATTAAGATGTCATCAATAATATATTGGTATACTGTACATCCCTGTGAAACAGGAATCTCTGATAGCACTTTAGCCAAAGCATTATGGGCAATAGTGGGGGAATGTTTGTATCCTTGCGGAAAGCGGTTAAAGGTATATTGGACTCCTTTCCATGTGAATGCAAACTGCGCTTTGTCCTGCTCAAGGAGGAGAATCATAAAAAAATATGTCTTTAAAATCTAAGGCAACCCTGCAAGGATGGGCAGCTCCTTTTATCATTGTCACAATTTCCGCGATATTCGGAACAGCAGCGGTCAGAGGTGCAGTGTTGGCGTTTAATTTTCCGTAATCTACTGTGAAACGCCATTGCCTTTTTGGTTTCTTTACTGGCCACACCGGTGAAAAATAAGGCGAGTGAATCCTCTTAATGATGTCCCTTTTTTTCTAAATTTGATACCAATCTGTCTGCTCCTGCAACAGCAGTTGCAGGCAGTGGATACTACAGGACACCAGAGATTTTAGAGGGAGGGAAAAGTATGGAAGTTTCCAATAGACTCAATTTCACTGTGTCTATTACTTTTTCAAATCCTGCAAAACTTCACACTGTGGAGACATCATTAAGAAAAGTCATTAAGAAACCCTCGGACGGCAGGCTTTCGTGACGCCTTCAGCCTCAAAATCACCCTTTCCCACGTGGCGCCGCGCCAGGCACAAAAATGGCCATACGACTGGAGATGGGTCCCCTGCCAAAAGAGCTAGCAGGTAAAACTATGCCTTGTTCTAAAGCTCTTTGGGAACCGCTTGCGTAGCCCCACAGACCTGGGGGCTGCGGGCTTTCCTGCTGCCTTCAGCCTCGACAACACCCTTTCCCACTTGGCGCCGCATCAGGCACAAAAATGGCCTATGGCTGGAGATGGGTCCCCCGCCCAAAGAGCCAGCAGGGAAAACTATGCCTTGTTCTAAAGCTCTTTGGAAACCGCTTGCGTAGCCCCACAGACCTGGGGGCTGCAGGCTTTCCTGCTGCCTTCAGCCTCGACAGCACCCTTTCCCACTTGGCGTCGCGCCAGGCACGAAAATGGCCTATGGCTGGAGATGGGTCCCATGCCCAAAGAGCCAGCAGGGAAAACTATGCCTTGTTCTAAAGCTCTTTGGGAACCGCTTGCTTGGCCCCACAGACCTGGGGGCTGCAGGCTTTGCTGCTGCCTTCAGCCTCAAAACCACCCTTTCCCACTTGGCGCCGGGCCAGGCACAAAAATGGCCATACGGCTGGAGATGGGTCCCCCGCCCAAAGAGCCAGCAGGGAAAACTATGCCTTGTTCTAAAGCTCTTTGGGAACCGCTTGCGTAGCCGCACAGACCTGGGGGCTGCGGGCTTTCCTGCTGCCTTCAGCGTCAAAACCACCCTTTCCCACTTGGCGCCCTATCAGGCACAAAAATGGCCTATGGCTGGAGATGGGTCCCATGCCCAAAGAGCCATCAGGGAAAACTATGCCTTGTTCTAAAGCTCTTTGGGAACCGCTTGCGTAGCCCCACAGACCTGGGGGCTGCGGGCTTTCCTGCTGCCTTCAGCCTCAAAGCCACCCTTTCCCACTTGGCGCCGCGCCAGGCACAAAAACGGCCTATGGCTGGAGATGGGTCCCCCGCCCAAAGAGCCAGCAGGGAAAACTCTGCCTTGTTCTAAAGCTCTTTGGAAACCGCTTGCGTAGCTGCACAGACCTGGGGGCTGCAGGCTTTCCTGCTGCCTTCAGCCTCGACAGCACCCTTTCCCACATGGCGTCGCGCCAGGCACAAAAATGGCCATACGGCTGGAGATGGGTCCCATGCCCTAAGAGCCAGCTGGGAAAACTATGACTTGTTCTAAAGCTCTTTGGGAACCGCTTGCGTAGCCCCACAGACCTTGGGGCTGCAGGCTTTGCTCCTGCCTTCAGCCTCAAAGCCACCCTTTCCCACCTGGCGCCGCGCCAGGCTCAAAAATGGCCATACGGCTGGAGATGGGTCCCCCGCCCAAAGAGCCAGCAGGGAAAACTATGCCTTGTTCTAAAGCTCTTTGGGAACCACTTGCGTAGCCCCACAGACCTGGGGGCTGCGGGCTTTGCTGCTGCCTTCAGCCTCGAAGCCACCCTTTCCCACTACGCACCGCGCTAGGCACAAAAATGGCCATACGGCTGGAGATGGGTCCCCCGCCCAAAGAGCCAGCAGGGAAAACTATGCCTTGTTCTAAAGCTCTTTGGGAACCGCTTGCGTAGCCCCACAGACCTGGGGGCTGCAGGCTTTCCTGCTGTCTTAAGCCTCAAAGCCACCCTTTCCCACTTGGCGCCGCATCAGGCACAAAAATGGCCTATGGCTGGAGATGGGTCCCATGCTCAAAGAGCCAGCAGGGAAAACTATGCCTTGTTCTAAAGCTCTTTGGGAACCGCTTGCGTAGCCCCACAGACCTGGGGGCTGCGGGCTTTCCTGCTGCATTCAGCCTCGACACCACCCTTTCCCACTTGGCGCCGCGCCAGGCACAAAAATGGCCTATGGCTGGAGATGGGTCCCCCGCCCAAAGAGACAGCAGGGAAAATTATGCCTTGTTCTAAAGCTCTTTGGGAACTGCTTGCGTAGTCCCACAGACCTGGGGGCTGCGGGCTTTCCTGCTGCCTTCAGCCTCAAAACCACCCTTTCCCACTACGCACCGCGCTAGGCATAGAAATAGCCATACGACTGGAGATGGGTCCCCCGCCCAAAGAGCCAGCAGGGAAAACTATGCCTTGTTCTAAAGCTCTTTGGGAACCGCTTGCATAGCCCCACAGACCTGGGGGCTGCAGGCTTTGCTGCTGCCTTCAGCCTCGACAGCACCCTTTCCCACTTGGCGCCGCGCCAGGCACAAAAGCGGCCTATGGCTGGAGATGGGTCCCCCGCCCAGAGAGCCAGCAGGGAAAATTATGCCTTGTTCTAAAGCTCTTTGGGAACTGCTTGCGTAGCCCCAGAGACCTGGGGGCTGCAGGCTTTCCTGCTGCCTTCAGCCTCAAAGCCACCCTTTCCCACTTGGCGCCGCGCCAGGCACAAAAATGGCCATACGGCTGGAAATGGGTCCCCCGTCCAAAGAGCCAGCAGGGAAAACTATGCCTTCTTCTAAAACTCTTTGGGAACCGCTTGCGTAGCCGCACAGACCTGGGGGCTGCGGGCTTTCCTGCTGCCTTCAGCGTCAAAACCACCCTTTCCCACGACGCACCGCGCCAGGCACAAAAATGGCCATACGGCTGGAGATGGGTCCCCCGCCCAAAGAGCCAGCAGGGAAAACTATGCCTTGTTCTGAAGCTCTTTGGGAACCGCTTGCGTAGCCCCACAGACCTGGGGGCTGCAGGCTTTCCTGCTGCCTTCAGCCTCGACACCACCCTTTCCCACTTGGCGCTTCGCCAGGCACAAAAATGGCCTATGGCTGGAGATGGGTCTCCAGCCCAAGGAGCCAGCAGGGAAAACTATGCCTTGTTCTAAAGCTCTTTGGGAACTGCTTCCATAGCCCCACAGACCTGGGGGCTGCAGGCTTTCCTGCTGCCTTCAGCCTCAAAGCCACCCTTTCCCACTTGGCGCTGCATCAGGCACAAAAATGGCAAATGGCTGGAGATGGGTCCCACGCCCAAAGACCCAGCAAGGAAAACTATGCCTTGTTCTAAAGATCTTTGGCAACCTCTTGCATAGCCCCACAGACCTGGGGGCTGCAGGCTTTGCTGCTGACTTCAGCCTCGACAGCACCCTTTCCCACTTGGCGCCGCGCCAGGCACAAAAACGGCCTATGGCTGGAGATGGGTCCCCCGCCCAAAGAGCCAGCAGGGAAAACTATGCCTTGTTCTAAAGCTCTTTGGAAACCGCTTGCGTAGCTGCACAGACCTGGGGGCTGCAGGCTTTCCTGCTGCCTTCAGCCTCGACAGCACCCTTTCCCACTTGGCGTCGCGCCAGGCACAAAAATGGCCTATGGCTGGAGATGGGTCCCATGCCCTAAGAGCCAGCTGGGAAAACTATGACTTGTTCTAAAGCTCTTTGGGAACCGCTTGCGTAGCCCCACAGACCTTGGGGCTGCAGGCTTTGCTCCTGCCTTCACCCTCAAAGCCACCCTTTCCCACCTGGCGCCGCGCCAGGCACAAAAATGGCCATACGGCTGGAGATGGGTCCCCCGCCCAAAGAGCCAGCAGGGAAAACTATGCCTTGTTCTAAAGCTCTTTGGGAACCACTTGCGTAGCCCCACAGACCTGGGGGCTGCGGGCTTTGCTGCTGCCTTCAGCCTCGAAGCCACCCTTTCCCACTACGCACCGCGCCAGGCACAAAAATGGCCATACGGCTGGAGATGGGTCCCCCGCCCAAAGAGCCAGCAGGGAAAACTATGCCTTGTTCTAAAGCTCTTTGGGAACCGCTTGCGTAGCCCCACAGACCTGGGGGCTGCAGGGTTTCCTGCTGTCTTCAGCCTCAAAGCCACCCTTTCCCACTTGGCGCCGCATCAGGCACAAAAATGGCCTATGGCTGGAGATGGGTCCCACGCTCAAAGAGCCAGCAGGGAAAACTATGCCTTGTTCTAAAGCTCTTTGGGAACCGCTTGCGTAGCCCCACAGACCTGGGGGCTGCGGGCTTTCCTGCTGCATTCAGCCTCCACACCACCCTTTCCCACTTGGCGCCGCGCCAGGCACAAAAATGGCCTATGGCTGGAGATGGGTCCCCCGCCCAAAGAGACAGCAGGGAAAATTATGCCTTGTTCTAAAGCTCTTTGGGAACTGCTTGCGTAGTCCCACAGACCTGGGGGCTGCGGGCTTTCCTGCTGCCTTCAGCCTCAAAACCACCCTTTCCCACTACGCACCGCGCTAGGCATAGAAATAGCCATACGACTGGAGATGGGTCCCCCGCCCAAAGAGCCAGCAGGGAAAACTATGCCTTGTTCTAAAGCTCTTTGGGAACCGCTTGCATAGCCCCACAGACCTGGGGGCTGCAGGCTTTCCTGCTGCCTTCAGCCTCGACAGCACCCTTTCCCACTTGGCGCCGCGACAGGCACAAAAACGGCCTATGGCTGGAGATGGGTCCCCCGCCCAGAGAGCCAGCAGGGAAAATTATGCCTTGTTCTAAAGCTCTTTGGGAACTGCTTGCGTAGCCCCAGAGACCTGGGGGCTGCAGGCTTTCCTGCTGCCTTCAGCCTCAAAGCCACCCTTTCCCACTTGGCGCCGCGCCAGGCACAAAAATGGCCATACGGCTGGAAATGGGTCCCCCGTCCAAAGAGCCAGCAGGGAAAACTATGCCTTCTTCTAAAGCTCTTTGGGAACCGCTTGCGTAGCCCCACAGACCTGGGGGCTGCAGGCTTTCCTGCTGCCTTCAGCCTCAAAGCCACCCTTTCCCACTTGGCGCCCTATCAGGCACAAAAATGGCCTATGGCTGGAGATGGGTCCCATGCCCAAAGAGCCATCAGGGAAAACTATGCCTTGTTCTAAAGCTCTTTGGGAACCGCTTGCTTGGCCCCACAGACCTGGGGGCTGCAGGCTTTCCTGCTGCTTTCAGCCTCAAAACCACCCTTTCCCACTATGCACCGCGCCAGGCACAAAAATGGCCATACGGCTGGAGATGGGTCCCCCGCCCAAAGAGCTAGCAGGGAAAACTATGCCTTGTTCTAAAGCTCTTTCGGAACCACTTGCGTAGCCCCACAGACCTGGGGGCTGTGGGCTTTCCTGCTGCCTTCAGCCTCGACACCACCCTTTCCCACTTGGCGCCGCGCCAGGCACAAAAATGGTCATACGGCTGGAGATGGGTCCCCCGCCCAAAGAGCCAGCAGGGAAAACTATGCCTTTTTCTAAAGCTCTTTGGGAACCGCTTGCGTAGCCCCACAGACCTGGGGGTGTGGGCTTTGCTGCTGCCTTCAGCCTCAAAGCCACCCTTTCCCGCTTCGCGCCGGGCCAGGCACAAAAATGGCCATACGGCTGGAGATGGGTCCCCCGCCCAAAGAGCCAGCAGGGAAAACTATGCCTTGTTCTAAAGCTCTTTGGGAACCGCTTGCGTAGCCCCACAGACCTGGGGGCTGCGGGCTTTCCTGCTGCCTTCAGCCTCAAAACCACCCTTTCCCACTTGGCGCCGCGCCAGGCACAAAAATGGCCATACGATTGGAGATGGGTCCCCCGCCCAAAGAGCCAGCAGGGAAAACTATGCCTTGTTCTAAAGCTCTTTGGGAACCGCTTGCGTAGCCCCACAGACCTGGGGGCTGCGGGCTTTCCTGCTGCCTTCAGCCTCGACACCACCCTTTCCCACTTGGCGCCGCGCCAGGCACAAAAATGGCCATACGGCTGGAGATGGGTCCCCCGCCCAGAGAGCCAGCAAGGAATATTATGCCTTGTTCTAAAGCTCTTTGGGAACCGCTTGCGTAGCCGCACAGACTTGGCGCTGCGGGCTTTCCTGCTGCCTTCAGCCTCAAAGCCACCCTTTCCCACTTGGCGTCGCGCTAGGCACAAAAATGGCCTATGGCTGGAGATGGGTCCCATGCCCAAAGACCCAGCAGGGAAAACTATGCCTTGTTCTAAAGCTCTTTGGGAACCGCTTGCGTAGCCCCACAGACCTGGGGGCTGCAGGCTTTGCTGCTGCCTTCAGCCTCAAAGCCACCCTTTCCCACTTGGCGTCGCGCTAGGCACAAAAATGGCCATACGGCTGGAGATGGGTCCCCCGCCCAGAGAGCCAGCAAGGAAAATTATGCCTTGTTCTAAAGCTCTTTGGGAACCGCTTGCGTAGCCGCACAGACCTGGGGGCTGCGGGCTTTCCTGCTGCCTTCAGCCTCAAAGACACCCTTTCCCACTTGGCGCCGCGCTAGGCACAAAAATGGTCTATGGCTGGAGATGGGTCCCCCGTCCAAAGAGCCAGCAGGGAAAACTATGCCTTGTTCTAAAGCTCTTTGGGAACCGCTTGCATGGCCCCACAGACCTGGGGGCTGCGGGTTTTCCTGCTGCCTTCAACCTCAAAGCCACCCTTTCCCACTTGGCGCCGCATCAGGCACAAAAATGGCCATACGGCTGGAGATGGGTCCCATGCCCAAAGGCCCAGCAAGGAAAACTATGCCTTGTTCTAAAGCTCTTTGGGAACCGCTTGCGTAGCCCCACAGACGTGGGGCCTGCAGGCTTTCCTGCTGCCTTCAGCCTCAAAACCGCCCTTTCCCACTTGGCGCCGGGCCAGGCACAAAAATTGCCATACGGCTGGAGATGGGTCCCCCGCCCAAAGAGCCAGCAGGGAAGACTATGCCTTGTTCTAAAGCTCTTTGGGAACCGCTTGCGTAGCCCCACAGACCTGGGGGCTGCGGGCTTTGCTGCTGCCTTCAGCCTCGACACCACCCTTTCCCACTTGTCGCCGCGCCAGGCACAAAAACAGCCTATGGCTGCAGATGGGTGCCCCGCCCAGAGAGCCAGCAGGGAAAACTATGCCTTGTTCTAAAGCTCTTTGGGAACCGCTTGCGTAGCCCCACAGACCTGGGGGCTGCAGGCTTTCCTGCTGCCTTCAGCCTCGACAGCACCCTTTCCCACTTGGCGTCGCGCCAGGCACAAAAATGGCCTATGGGTGGAGATGGGTCCCATGCCCAAAGAGCCACCAGGGAAAACTATGCCTTGTTCTAAAGCTCTTTGGGAACCGCTTGCATAGCCCCACAGACCTGGGGGCTGTGGGCTTTCCTGCTGCCTTCAGCCTCAAAGCCACCCTTTCCCACTTGGCGCCCTATCAGGCACAAAAATGGCCTATGGCTGGAGATGGGTCCCATGGCCAAAGAGCCATCAGGGAAAACTATGCCTTGTTCTAAAGCTCTTTGGGAACCGCTTGCTTGGCCCCACAGACCTGGGGGCTGCAGGCTTTCCTGCTGCCTTCAGCCTCAAAACCACCCTTTCCCACTATGCACCGCGCCAGGCACAAAAATGGCCATACGGCTGGAGATGGGTCCCATGCCCAAAGAGCCAGCAGGGAAAACTATGCCTTGTTCTAAAGCTCTTTGGGAACCACTTGCGTAGCCCCACAGACCTGGGGGCTGTGGGCTTTCCTGCTGCCTTCAGCCTCGACACCACCCTTTCCCACTTGGCGCCGCGCCAAGCACAAAAATGGCCATACGGCTGGAGATGGGTCCCCCGCCCAAAGAGCCAGCAGGGAAAACTATGCCTTTTTCTAAAGCTCTTTGGGAACCGCTTGCGTAGCCCCACAGACCTGGGGGTGTGGGCTTTGCTGCTGCCTTCAGCCTCAAAGCCACCCTTTCCCGCTTCGCGCCGGGCCAGGCACAAAAATGGCCATACGGCTGGAGATGGGTCCCCCGCCCAAAGAGCCAGCAGGGAAAACTATGCCTTGTTCTAAAGCTCTTTGGGAACCGCTTGCGTAGCCCCACAGACCTGGGGGCTGCGGGCTTTCCTGCTGCCTTCAGCCTCAAAACCACCCTTTCCCACTTGGCGCCGCGCCAGGCACAAAAATGGCCATACGATTGGAGATGGGTCCCCCGCCCAAAGAGCCATCAGGGAAAACTAGGCCTTGTTCTAAAGCTCTTTGGGAACCGCTTGCGTAGCCCCACAGACCTGGGGGCTGCGGGCTTTCCTGCTGCCTTCAGCCTCGACACCACCCTTTCCCACTTGGCGCCGCGCCAGGTACAAAAATGGCCTGTGGCTGGAGATGGGTCCCCCGCCCAGAGAGCCAGCAAGGAATATTATGCCTTGTTCTAAAGCTCTTTGGGAACCGCTTGCGTAGCCGCACAGACTTGGAGCTGCAGGCTTTGCTGCTGCCTTCAGCCTCAAAGCCACCCTTTCTCACTTGGCGTCGCGCTAGGCACAAAAATGGCCATACGGCTGGAGATGGGTCCCCCGCCCAGAGAGCCAGCAAGGAAAATTATGCCTTGTTCTAAAGCTCTTTGGGAACCGCTTGCGTAGCCGCACAGACCTGGGGGCTGCGGGCTTTCCTGCTGCCTTCAGCCTCAAAGACACCCTTTCCCACTTGGCGCCGCGCTAGGCACAAAAATGGTCTATGGCTGGAGATGGGTCCCCCGTCCAAAGAGCCAGCAGGGAAAACTATGCCTTGTTCTAAAGCTCTTTGGGAACCGCTTGCATGGCCCCACAGACCTGGGGGCTGCGGGTTTTCCTGCTGCCTTCAACCTCAAAGCCACCCTTTCCCACTTGGCGCCGCATCAGGCACAAAAATGGCCATACGGCTGGAGATGGGTCCCATGCCCAAAGGCCCAGCAAGGAAAACTATGCCTTGTTCTAAAGCTCTTTGGGAACCGCTTGCGTAGCCCCACAGACGTGGGGCCTGCAGGCTTTCCTGCTGCCTTCAGCCTCAAAACCGCCCTTTCCCACTTGGCGCCGGGCCAGGCACAAAAATTGCCATACGGCTGGAGATGGGTCCCCCGCCCAAAGAGCCAGCAGGGAAGACTATGCCTTGTTCTAAAGCTCTTTGGGAACCGCTTGCGTAGCCCCACAGACCTGGGGGCTGCGGGCTTTGCTGCTGCCTTCAGCCTCGACACCACCCTTTCCCACTTGTCGCCGCGCCAGGCACAAAAACAGCCTATGGCTGCAGATGGGTGCCCCGCCCAGAGAGCCAGCAGGGAAAACTATGCCTTGTTCTAAAGCTCTTTGGGAACCGCTTGCGTAGCCCCACAGACCTGGGGGCTGCAGGCTTTCCTGCTGCCTTCAGCCTCGACAGCACCCTTTCCCACTTGGCGTCGCGCCAGGCAGAAAAATGGCCTATGGGTGGAGATGGGTCCCATGCCCAAAGAGCCACCAGGGAAAACTATGCCTTGTTCTAAAGCTCTTTGGGAACCGCTTGCATAGCCCCACAGACCTGGGGGCTGTGGGCTTTCCTGCTGCCTTCAGCCTCGACACCACCCTTTCCCACTTGGCGCCGTGCCAGGCACAAAAATGGCCATACGGCTGGAGATGGGTCCCCCGCCCAAAGAGCCAGCAGGGAAAACTATGCCTTGTTCTAAAGCTCTTTGGGAACCGCTTGCGTAGCCCCACAGACCTGGGGGCTGTGGGCTTTGCTGCTGCCTTCAGCCTCAAAGCCACCCTTTCCCGCTTCGCGCCGGGCCAGGCACAAAAATGGCCTATGGCTGGAGATGGGTCCCATGCCCAAAGACCCAGCAAGGAAAACTATGCATTGTTCTAAAGCTGTTTGGGAACCGCTTGCGTAGCCCCACAGACCTGGGGGCTGCAGGCTTTGCTGCTGCCTTCAGCCTCAAAGCCACCCTTTCCCACTTGGCACCGGGCCAGGCACAAAAATGGCCATACGGCTGGAGATGGGTCCCCCGCCCAAAGAGCCAGCAGGGAAAACTATGCCTTGTTCTGAAGCTCTTTGGGAACCGCTTGCGTAGCCCTACAGACCTGGGGGCTGCGGGCTTTGCTGCTGCCTTCAGCCTCGACACCACCCTTTCCCACTTGTCGCCGCGCCAGGCACAAAAACAGCCTATGGCTGCAGATGGGTGCCCCGCCCAGAGAGCCAGCAGGGAAAACTATGCCTTGTTCTAAAGCTCTTTGGGAACCGCTTGCGTAGCCCCACAGACCTGGGGGCTGCAGGCTTTCCTGCTGCCTTCAGCCTCGACAGCACCCTTTCCCACTTGGCGTCGCGCCAGGCACAAAAATGGCCTATGGGTGGAGATGGGTCCCATGCCCAAAGAGCCACCAGGGAAAACTATGCCTTGTTCTAAAGCTCTTTGGGAACCGCTTGCATAGCCCCACAGACCTGGGGGCTGTGGGCTTTCCTGCTGCCTTCAGCCTCAAAGCCACCCTTTCCCACTTGGCGCCCTATCAGGCACAAAAATGGCCTATGGATGGAGATGGGTCCCATGGCCAAAGAGCCATCAGGGAAAACTATGCCTTGTTCTAAAGCTCTTTGGGAACCGCTTGCTTGGCCCCACAGACCTGGGGGCTGCAGGCTTTCCTGCTGCCTTCAGCCTCAAAACCACCCTTTCCCACTATGCACCGCGCCAGGCACAAAAATGGCCATACGGCTGGAGATGGGTCCCATGCCCAAAGAGCCAGCAGGGAAAACTATGCCTTGTTCTAAAGCTCTTTGGGAACCACTTGCGTAGCCCCACAGACCTGGGGGCTGTGGGCTTTCCTGCTGCCTTCAGCCTCGACACCACCCTTTCCCACTTGGCGCCGCGCCAAGCACAAAAATGGCCATACGGCTGGAGATGGGTCCCCCGCCCAAAGAGCCAGCAGGGAAAACTATGCCTTTTTCTAAAGCTCTTTGGGAACCGCTTGCGTAGCCCCACAGACCTGGGGGTGTGGGCTTTGCTGCTGCCTTCAGCCTCAAAGCCACCCTTTCCCGCTTCGCGCCGGGCCAGGCACAAAAATGGCCATACGGCTGGAGATGGGTCCCCCGCCCAAAGAGCCAGCAGGGAAAACTATGCCTTGTTCTAAAGCTCTTTGGGAACCGCTTGCGTAGCCCCACAGACCTGGGGGCTGCGGGCTTTGCTGCTGCCTTCAGCCTCAAAACCACCCTTTCCCACTTGGCGCCGCGCCAGGCACAAAAATGGCCATACGATTGGAGATGGGTCCCCCGCCCAAAGAGCCATCAGGGAAAACTAGGCCTTGTTCTAAAGCTCTTTGGGAACCGCTTGCGTAGCCCCACAGACCTGGGGGCTGCGGGCTTTCCTGCTGCCTTCAGCCTCGACACCACCCTTTCCCACTTGGCGCCGCGCCAGGTACAAAAATGGCCTGTGGCTGGAGATGGGTCCCCCGCCCAGAGAGCCAGCAAGGAATATTATGCCTTGTTCTAAAGCTCTTTGGGAACCGCTTGCGTAGCCGCACAGACTTGGAGCTGCAGGCTTTGCTGCTGCCTTCAGCCTCAAAGCCACCCTTTCCCACTTGGCGTCGCGCTAGGCACAAAAATGGCCATACGGCTGGAGATGGGTCCCCCGCCCAGAGAGCCAGCAAGGAAAATTATGCCTTGTTCTAAAGCTCTTTGGGAACCGCTTGCGTAGCCGCACAGACCTGGGGGCTGCGGGCTTTCCTGCTGCCTTCAGCCTCAAAGACACCCTTTCCCACTTGGCGCCGCGCTAGGCACAAAAATGGTCTATGGCTGGAGATGGGTCCCCCGTCCAAAGAGCCAGCAGGGAAAACTATGCCTTGTTCTAAAGCTCTTTGGGAACCGCTTGCATGGCCCCACAGACCTGGGGGCTGCGGGTTTTCCTGCTGCCTTCAACCTCAAAGCCACCCTTTCCCACTTGGCGCCGCATCAGGCACAAAAATGGCCATACGGCTGGAGATGGGTCCCATGCCCAAAGGCCCAGCAAGGAAAACTATGCCTTGTTCTAAAGCTCTTTGGGAACCGCTTGCGTAGCCCCACAGACGTGGGGCCTGCAGGCTTTCCTGCTGCCTTCAGCCTCAAAACCGCCCTTTCCCACTTGGCGCCGGGCCAGGCACAAAAATTGCCATACGGCTGGAGATGGGTCCCCCGCCCAAAGAGCCAGCAGGGAAGACTATGCCTTGTTCTAAAGCTCTTTGGGAACCGCTTGCGTAGCCCCACAGACCTGGGGGCTGCGGGCTTTGCTGCTGCCTTCAGCCTCGACACCACCCTTTCCCACTTGTCGCCGCGCCAGGCACAAAAACAGCCTATGGCTGCAGATGGGTGCCCCGCCCAGAGAGCCAGCAGGGAAAACTATGCCTTGTTCTAAAGCTCTTTGGGAACCGCTTGCGTAGCCCCACAGACCTGGGGGCTGCAGGCTTTCCTGCTGCCTTCAGCCTCGACAGCACCCTTTCCCACTTGGCGTCGCGCCAGGCAGAAAAATGGCCTATGGGTGGAGATGGGTCCCATGCCCAAAGAGCCACCAGGGAAAACTATGCCTTGTTCTAAAGCTCTTTGGGAACCGCTTGCATAGCCCCACAGACCTGGGGGCTGTGGGCTTTCCTGCTGCCTTCAGCCTCGACACCACCCTTTCCCACTTGGCGCCGTGCCAGGCACAAAAATGGCCATACGGCTGGAGATGGGTCCCCCGCCCAAAGAGCCAGCAGGGAAAACTATGCCTTGTTCTAAAGCTCTTTGGGAACCGCTTGCGTAGCCCCACAGACCTGGGGGCTGTGGGCTTTGCTGCTGCCTTCAGCCTCAAAGCCACCCTTTCCCGCTTCGCGCCGGGCCAGGCACAAAAATGGCCTATGGCTGGAGATGGGTCCCATGCCCAAAGACCCAGCAAGGAAAACTATGCATTGTTCTAAAGCTGTTTGGGAACCGCTTGCGTAGCCCCACAGACCTGGGGGCTGCAGGCTTTGCTGCTGCCTTCAGCCTCAAAGCCACCCTTTCCCACTTGGCACCGGGCCAGGCACAAAAATGGCCATACGGCTGGAGATGGGTCCCCCGCCCAAAGAGCCAGCAGGGAAAACTATGCCTTGTTCTGAAGCTCTTTGGGAACCGCTTGCGTAGCCCTACAGACCTGGGGGCTGCGGGCTTTGCTGCTGCCTTCAGCCTCGACACCACCCTTTCCCACTTGGCGCCGTGCCAGGCACAAAAATGGCCATACGGCTGGAGATGGGTCCCCCGCCCAAAGAGACAGCAGGGAAAACTATGCCTTGTTCTAAAGCTCTTTGGGAACCGCTTGCGTAGCCCCACAGACCTGGGGGCTGCGGGCTTTCCTGCTGCCTTCAGCCTCGACACCACCCTTTCCCACTTGGCGCCGCGCTAGGCACAAAAATGGCCATACGACTGGAGATGGGTCCCCCGCCCAAAGAGCCAGCAGGGAAAACTATGCCTTGTTCTAAAGCTCTTTGGGAACCGCTTGCGTAGCCCCACAGACCTGGGGGCTGCAGGCTTTGCTGCTGCCTTCAGCCTCAAAGCCACCCTTTCCCACTTGGCGCCGCGCCAGGCACAAAAATGGCCTATGGCTGGAGATGGGTCCCATGCCCAAAGAGCCAGCAGGGAAAACTATGCCTTGTTCTAAAGCTCTTTGGCAACCTCTTGCATAGCCCCACAGACCTGGGGGCTGCAGGCTTTGCTGCTGCCTTCAGCCTCGACACCACCCTTTCCCACTTGGCGCCCTATCAGGCACAAAAACAGCCTATGGCTGCATATGGATCCCCCGCCCAAAGAGCCAGCAGGGAAAACTATGCCTTGTTCTAAAGCTCTTTGGGAACCGCTTGCGTAGCCCCACAGACCTGGGGGCTGCAGGCTTTGCTGCTGCCTTCAGCCTCAAAGCCACCCTTTCCCACTTGGCGTCGCGCCAGGAAAAAAAAAATGGCCTATGGCTGGAGATGGGTCCCCCGACCAAAGAACAAGCAGGGAAAACTATGCCTTGTTCTAAAGCTCTTTGGGAACCGCTTGCGTAGCCGCACACACCTGGGGGCTGCAGGCTTTGCTCCTGCCTTCAGCCTCGACACCACCCTTTCCCACTTGGCGCCGCGCCAGGCACAAAAATGGCCATACGGCTGGAGATGGGTCCCCCGCCCAAAGAGCCAGCAGGGAAAACTATGCCTTGTTCTAAAGCTCTTTGGGAACCGCTTGCGTAGCCCCACAGACCTGGGGGATGCGGGCTTTCCTGCTGCCTTCAGCCTCAAAACCACCCTTTCCCACTTGGCGCCGCGCCAGGCACAAAAATGGCCTATGGCTGGAGATGGGTCCCATGCCCAAAGAGCCAGCAGGGAAAACTATGCCTTGTTCTAAAGCTCTTTGGGAACCGCTTGCGTAACCCCACAGACCTTAGGGCTGCAGGCTTTGCTCCTGCCTTCAGCCTCGACACCACCCTTTCCCACTTGGCGCCGGGCCAGGGACAAAAATGGCCATACGGCTGGAGATGGGTCCCCCGCCCAAAGAGCCAGCAGGGAAAACTATGCCTTGTTCTAAAGCTCTTTGGGAACCGCTTGCGTAGCCCCACAGACCTGGGGGCTGCGGGCTTTCCTGCTGCCTTCAGCCTCAAAACCACCCTTTCCCACTACGCACCGCGCCAGGCACAAAAATGGCCATACGGCTGGAGATGGGTCCCATGCCCAAAGAGCCAGCAGGGAAAACTATGCCTTGTTCTAAAGCTCTTTGGGAACCGCTTGCGTAGCCCCACAGACCTGGGGGCTGCGGGCTTTCCTGCTGCCTTCAGCCTCGACAGCACCCTTTCCCACTTGGCGTCGCGCCAGGCACAAAAATGGCCTATGGCTGGAGATGGGTCCCATGCCCAAAGAGCCATCAGGGAAAACTATGCCTTGTTCTAAAGCTCTTTGGGAACCGCTTGCTTGGCCCCACAGACCTGGGGGCTGCAGGCTTTGCTGCTGCCTTCAGCCTCGACACGACCCTTTCCCACTTGGCGCCGGGCCAGGGACAAAAATGGCCATACGGCTGGAGATGGGTCCCCCGCCAAAAGAGCCAGCAGGGAAAATTATGCCTTGTTCTAAAGCTCTTTGGGAACCGCTTGCGTAGCCCCACAGACCTGGGGGCTGCGGGCTTTCCTGCTGCCTTCAGCCTCAAAACCACCCTTTCCCACTACGCACCGCGCCAGGCACAAAAATAGCTATACGGCTGGAGATGGGTCCCCCGCCCAGAGAGCCAGCAGGGAAAACTATGCCTTGTTCTAAAGCTCTTTGGGAACCGCTTGCGTAGCCCCACAGACCTGGGGGCTGCAGGCTTTCCTGCTGCCTTCAGCCTCGAAAACACCCTTTCCCACTTGGCGCCGCATCAGGAACAAAAATGGCCATACGGCTGCAGATGGGTTCCCCGCCCAAAGAGCCAGCAGGGAAAACTATGCCTTGTTCTAAAGCTCTTTGGGAACCGCTTGCGTAGCCCCACAGACCTGGGGGCTGCAGGCTTTCCTGCTGCCTTCAGACTCGACACCACCCTTTCCTACTTGGCAATGCGCCAGGCACAAAAATGGCCTATGGCTGGAGATGGGTCCCCCGCCCAGAGAGCCAGCAGGGAAAACTATGCCTTGTTCTAAAGCTCTTTGGGAACCGCTTGCGTAGCCGCACAGACCTGGGGGCTGCGGGCTTTCCTGCTGCCTTCAGCCTCAACACCACCCTTTCCCACTTGGCGCCGCGCCAGGCACAAAAATGGCCATACGGCTGGAGATGGGTCCCCCGCCCAAAGAGCCAGCAGGGAAAACTATGCCTTGTTCTAAAGCTCTTTGGGAACCGCTTGCGTAGCCCCACAGACCTGGGGGCTGCGGGCTTTCCTGCTGCCTTCAGCCTCAAAGCCACCCTTTCCCACTTGGCGCCGCGCCAGGCACAAAAATTGCCAATGGCTGGAGATGGGTCCCCCGCCCAGAGAGCCAGGAGGGAAAACTATGCCTTGTTCTAAAGCTCTTTGGGAACCGCTTGCGTAGCCCCACAGACCTGGGGGCTGCGGGCTGTCTTGCTGCCTTCAGCCTCAAAGCCACCCTTTCCCACTTGGCGCCGCGCCAGGCACAAAAATGGCCTATGGCTGGAGATGGGTCCCGCGCCCAAAGAAGAAGCAGGGAAAACTATGGCTTGTTCTAAAGCTCTTTGGGAACCGCTTGCGTAGCCCCACAGACCTGGGGGCTGCCGGCTTTCCTGCTGTCTTCACCCTCAAAAACACACTTTCCCACTTGGCGCCGCGCCAGGCAGAAAAATGGCCATACGGCTGGAGATCGGTCCCGCGCCCAAAGAAGAAGCAGGGAAAACTATGCCTTGTTCTAAGGCTCTTTGGGAACCGCTTGCGTAGCCCCACAGACCTGGGGGCTGCAGGCTTTCCTGCTGCCTTCAGCCTCGACAGCACCCTTTCCCACTTGGCGCCGCATCAGGCACAAAAATGGCCTATGGCTGGAGATGGGTCCCATGCCCAAAGAGCCAGCAAGGAAAACTATGCCTTGTTCTAAAGCTCTTTGGGAACCGCTTGCGTAGCCCCACAGACCTGGGGGCTGCAGGCTTTGCTGCTGCCTTCAGCCTCAAAGCCACCCTTTCCCACTTGGCGTCGCGCTAGGCACAAAAATGGCCATACGGCTGGAGATGGGTCCCCCGCCCAAAGAGCCAGCAGGGAAAACTATGCCTTGTTCTAAAGCTCTTTGGGAACCGCTTGCGTAGCCCCACAGACCTGGGGGCTGCGGGCTTTCCTGCTTCATTCAGCCTCCACACCACCCTTTCCCACTTGGCGCCGCGCCAGGCACAAAAATGGCCTATGGCTGGAGATGGGTCCCATGCCCAAAGAGCCAGCAAGGAAAATTATGCCTTGTTCTAAAGCTCTTTGGGAACCGCTTGCGTAGCCCCACAGACCTGGGGGCTGTGGGCTTTCCTGCTGCCTTCAGCCTCGACACCACCCTTTCCCACTTGGCGCCCTATCAAGCACAAAAATGGCCTATGGCTGGAGATGGGTCCCATGCCCAAAGAGCCATCAGGGAAAACTATGCCTTGTTCTAAAGCTCTTTGGGAACCGCTTGCATAGCCCCACAGACCTGGGGGCTGCGGGCTTTGCTGCTGCCTTCAGCCTCGACACCACCCTTTCCCACTTGGCGCCGCGCCAGGCACAAAAATGGCCTATGGCTGGAGATGGGTCCCATGCCCAAAGAGCCAGCAGGGAAAACTATGCCTTGTTCTAAAGCTCTTTGGGAACCGCTTGCGTAGCCCCACAGACCTGGGGGCTGCAGGCTTTGCTGCTGCCTTCAGCCTCGACACCACCCTTTCCCACTTGGCGCCGCGCCAGGTACAAAAATGGCCTGTGGCTGGAGATGGGTCCCATGCCCAAAGAGCCATCAGGGAAAACTAGGCCTTGTTCTAAAGCTCTTTGGGAACCGCTTCCATAGCCCCACAGACCTGGGGGCTGCAGGCTTTCCTGCTGCCTTCAGCCTCAAAGCCACCCTTTCCCACTTGGCGCCGCATCAGGCACAAAAATGGCCTATGGCTGGAGATGGGTCCCATGCCCAAAGAGCCAGCAAGGAAAACTATGCCTTGTTCTAAAGCTCTTTGGGAACCGCTTGCGTAGCCCCACAGACCTGGGGGCTGCAGGCTTTGCTGCTGCCTTCAGCCTCAAAGCCACCCTTTCCCACTTGGCGTCGCGCCAGGCACAAAAATGGCCATACGGCTGGAGATGGGTCCCCCGCCCAAAGAGCCAGCAGGGAAAACTATGCCTTGTTCTAAAGCTCTTTGGGAACCGCTTGCGTAGCCCCACAGACCTGGGGGCTGCGGGCTTTCCTGCTGCCTTCAGACTCGACACCACCCTTTCCGACTTGGCTCCGCGCCAGGCTCAAAAATGGCCATACGGCTGGAGATGGGTCCCCCGCCCAAAGAGCCAGCAGGGAAAACTATGCCTTGTTCTAAAGCTCTTTGGGAACCGCTTTCGTAGCCCCACAGACCTGGGGGCTGCAGGCTTTCCTGCTGCCTTCAGCCTCGACAGCACCCTTTCCCACTTGGCGCCGCATCAGGCACAAAAATGGCCTATGGCTGGAGATGGGTCCCATGCCCAAAGAGCCAGCAGGGAAAACTATGCCTTGTTCTAAAGCTCTTTGGGAACCGCTTGCGTAGCCCCACAGACCTGGGGGCTGCGGGCTTTGCTGCTGCCTTCAGCCTCGACACCACCCTTTCCCACTTGGCGCCGCGCCAGGCACAAAAATGGCCATACGGCTGGAGATGGGTCCCCCGCCCAAAGAGCCAGCAGGGAAAACTATGCCTTGTTCTAAAGCTCTTTGGGAACCGCTTGCATAGCCCCACAGACCTGGGGGCTGTGGGCTTTCCTACTGCCTTCAGCCTCGACACCACCCTTTCCCACTTGGCGCCGCGCCAGGCTCAAAAATGGCCATACGGCTGGAGATGTGTCCCCTGTCAAAAGAGCCAACAGGGAAAACTATGCCTTGTTCTAAAGCTCTTTGGGAACCACTTGCGTAGCCCCACAGACCTGGGGGCTGCGGGCTTTCCTGCTGCCTTCAGCCTCGACACCACCCTTTCCCACTTGGCGCCGCGCCAGGCACAAAAATGGCCATACGGCTGGAGATGGGTCCCCCGCCCAAAGAACAAGCAGGGAAAACTATGCCTTGTTCTAAAGCTCTTTGGGAACCGCTTGCGTAGCCCCGCAGACCTGGGGGCTGCGGGCTTTCCTGCTGCCTTCAGGCTCGACACCACCCTTTCCCACTTGGCGCCGCGCCAGGCACAAAAATGGCCATACGGCTGGAGATGGGTCCCCCGCCCAAAGAGCCAGCAGGGAAAACTATGCCTTGTTCTAAAGCTCTTTGGGAACCGCTTGCATAGCCCCACAGACCTGGGGGCTGCAGGCTTTCCTGCTGCCATCAGCCTCGACAGCACCCTTTCCAACTTGGCGCCGCGCCAGGCACAAAAATGGCCTATGGCTGGAGATGGGTCCCATGCCCAAAGAGCCATCAGGGAAAACTATGCCTTGTTCTAAAGCTCTTTGGGAACCGCTTGCGTAGCCGCACAGACCTGGGGGCTGCGGGCTTTCCTGCTGCATTCAGACTCGACACCACCCTTTTCGACTTGGCGCCGCGCCAGGCTCAAAAATGGCCTATGGCTGGAGATGGGTCCCATGCCCAAAGAGCCATCAGGGAAAACTATGCCTTGTTCTAAAGCTCTTTGGGAACCGCTTGCGTAGCCCCACAGACCTGGGGGCTGCGGGCTTTCCTGCTGCCTTCAGACTCGACACCACCCTTTCCCACTTGGCGCCGCGCCAGGCTCAAAAATGGCCATACGGCTGGAGATGGGTCCCCCGCCCAAAGAGCCAGCAGGGAAAACTATGCCTTGTTCTAAAGCTCTTTGGGAACCGCTTGCGTAGCCGCACAGACCTGGGGGCTGCGGGCTTTCCTGCTGCCTTCAGACTCGACACCACCCTTTCCGACTTGGCGCCGCGCCAGGCACAAAAATGGCCATACGGCTGGAGATGGGTCCCCCGCCCTAAGAGCCAGCAGGGAAAACTATGCCTTGTTCTAAAGCTCTTTGGGAACCGCTTTCGTAGCCCCACAGACCTGGGGGCTGCAGGCTTTCCTGCTGCCTTCAGCCTCGACAGCACCCTTTCCCACTTGGCGCCGCATCAGGCACAAAAATGGCCTATGGCTGGAGATGGGTCCCATGCCCAAAGAGCCAGCAGGGAAAACTATGCCTTGTTCTAAAGCTCTTTGGGAACCGCTTGCGTAGCCCCACAGACCTGGGGGCTGCCGGCTTTGCTGCTGCCTTCAGCCTCGACACCACCCTTTCCCACTTGGCGCCGCGCCAGGCACAAAAATGGCCATATGGCTGGAGATGGGTCCCCCGCCCAAAGAGCCAGCAGGGAAAACTATGCCTTGTTCTAAAGCTCTTTGGGAACCGCTTGCATAGCCCCACAGACCTGGGGGCTGCGGGCTTTCCTACTGCCTTCAGCCTCGACACCACCCTTTCCCACTTGGCGCCGCGCCAGGCTCAAAAATGGCCATACGGCTGGAGATGTGTCCCCTGTCAAAAGAGCCAACAGGGAAAACTATGCCTTGTTCTAAAGCTCTTTGGGAACCACTTGCGTAGCCCCACAGACCTGGGGGCTGCGGGCTTTCCTGCTGCCTTCAGCCTCGACACCACCCTTTCCCACTTGGCGCCGCGCCAGGCACAAAAATGGCCATACGGCTGGAGATGGGTCCCCCGCCCAAAGAACAAGCAGGGAAAACTATGCCTTGTTCTAAAGCTCTTTGGGAACCGCTTGCGTAGCCCCACAGACCTGGGGGCTGCGGGCTTTCCTGCTGCCTTCAGGCTCGACACCACCCTTTCCCACTTGGCGCCGCGCCAGGCACAAAAATGGCCATTCGGGTGGAGATGGGTCCCCCGCCCAAAGAGCCAGCAGGGAAAACTATGCCTTGTTCTAAAGCTCTTTGGGAACCGCTTGCATAGCCCCACAGACCTGGGGGCTGCAGGCTTTCCTGCTGCCATCAGCCTCGACAGCACCCTTTCCCACTTGGCGCCGCGCCAGGCACAAAAATGGCCTATGGCTGGAGATGGGTCCCATGCCCAAAGAGCCAGCAGGGAAAACTATGCCTTGTTCTAAAGCTCTTTGGGAACCGCTTGCGTAGCCGCACAGACCTGGGGGCTGCGGGCTTTCCTGCTGCCTTCAGCCTCGACACCACCCTTTCCCACTTGGCGCCGCGCCAGGCACAAAAATGGCCATACGGCTGGAGATGGGTCCCCCGCCCAAAGAGCCAGCAGGGAAAACTATGGCTTGTTCTAAAGCTCTTTGGGAACTGCTTGCGTAGCCCCACAGACCTGGGGGCTGCGGGCTTTCCTGCTGCCTTCAGCCTCGACACCACCCTTTCCCACTTGGCGCCGCGCCAGGCACAAAAATGGCCATACGGCTGGAGATGGGTCCCCCGCCCAAAGAGCCATCAGGGAAAACTATGCCTTGTTCTAAAGCTCTTTGGGAACCGCTTGCATAGCCCCACAGACCTGGGGGCTGCAGGCTTTCGTGCTGCCTTCAGGCTAAAAGCCACCCTTTCCCACTTGGCGCCCCGTCAGGCACAAAAATGGCCTATGGCTGGAGATGGGTCCCATGCCCAAAGAGCCAGCAGGGAAAACTATGCCTTGTTCTAAAGCTCTTTGGGAACCGCTTCCTTGGCCCCACAGACCTGGGGGCTTCAGGCTTTCCTGCTGCCTTCAGCCTCAAAACCACCCTTTCCCACTACGCACCGGGCCAGGCACAAAAATGGCCATACGGCTGGAGATGGGTCCCCCGCCCAAAGAGCCAGCAGGGAAAACTATGCCTTGTTCTAAAGCTCTTTGGGAACCGCTTCCGTAGCCCCACAGACCTGGGGGCTGCGGGCTTTCCTGCTGCCTTCAGCCTCGACACCACCCTTTCCCACTTGGCGCCGCGCCAGGCACAAAAATGGCCTATGGTTGGAGATGGGTCCCCCGCCCAAAGAGCCATCAGGGAAAACTATGCCTTGTTCTAAAGCTCTTTGGGAACCGCTTGCTTGGCCCCACAGACCTGGGGGCTGCGGGCTTTGCTGCTGCCTTCAGCCTCAAAACCACCCTTTCCCACTACGCACCGCGCCAGGCACAAAAATGGCCATACGGCTGGAGATGGGTCCCCCGCCCAAAGAGCCAGCAGGGAAAACTATGCCTTGTTCTAAAGCTCTTTGGGAACCGCTTGCGTAGCCCCACAGACCTGGGGGCTGCGGGCTTTCCTGCTGCCTTCAGCCTCGACACCACCCTTTCCCACTTGGCGCCGCGCCAGGCACAAAAGTGGCCATACGGCTGGAGATGGGTCCCCCGCCCAAAGAGCCAGCAGGGAAAACTATGCCTTGTTCTAAAGCTCTTTGGGAACCGCTTGCGTAGCCGCACAGACCTGGGGGCTGCGGGCTTTCCTGCTGCCTTCAGCCTCGACAACACCCTTTCCCACTTGGCGCCGGGGCAGGCACATAAATGGCCATACGGCTGGACATGGGTCCCCCGCCCAAAGAGCCAGCAGGGAAAACTATGCCTTGTTCTAAAGCTCTTTGGGAACCGCTTGCGTAGCCCCACAGACCTGGGGGCTGCGGGCTTTCCTGCTGCCTTCAGCCTCGACACCACCCTTTCCCACTTGGCGCCGCGCCAGGCACAAAAGTGGCCATACGGCTGGAGATGGGTCCCCCGCCCAAAGAGCCAGCAGGGAAAACTATGCCTTGTTCTAAAGCTCTTTGGGAACCGCTTGCGTAGCCGCACAGACCTGGGGGCTGCGGGCTTTCCTGCTGCCTTCAGCCTCGACACCACCCTTTCCCACTTGGCGCCGGGCCAGGCACAAAAATGGCCATATGGCTGGAGATGGGTCCCCCGCCCAAAGAGCCAGCAGGGAAAACTATGCCTTGTTCTAAAGCTCTTTGGGAACCGCTTGCGTAGCCCCACAGACCTGGGGGCTGCGGGCTTTCCTGCTGCCTTCAGCCTCGACAACACCCTTTCCCACTTGGATGCGCCAGGCATAAAAATGGCCATATGGCTGGAGATGGGTCCCCCGCCCAAAGAGCCAGCAGGGAAAATTATGCCTTGTTCTAACGCTTTTTGGGAACCGCTTGCGTAGCCCCACAGACCTGGGGGCTGCGGGCTTTCCTGCTGCCTTCAGCCTCAAAGCCACCCTTTCCCACTTGGCGCCGCGCCAGGCTCAAAAATGGCCATACGGCTGGAGATGGGTCCCATGCCCAAAGAGCCAGCAGGGAAAACTATGCCTTGTTCTAAAGCTCTTTGGGAACCGCTTTCGTAGCCCCACAGACCTGGGGGCTGCAGGCTTTCCTGCTGCCTTCAGCCTCGACAGCACCCTTTCCCACTTGGCGCCGCATCAAGCACAAAAATGGCCTATGGCTGGAGATGGGTCCCATGCCCAAAGAGCCATCAGGGAAAACTATGCCTTGTTCTAAAGCTCTTTGGGAACCGCTTGCGTAGCCCCACAGACCTGGGGGCTGCGGGCTTTGCTGCTGCCTTCAGCCTCGACACCACCCTTTCCCACTTGGCGCCGCTCCAGGCACAAAAATGGCCATACGGCTGGAGATGGGTCCCCCGCCCAAAGAGCCAGCAGGGAAAACTATGCCTTGTTCTAAAGCTCTTTGGGAACCGCTTGCATAGCCCCACAGACCTGGGGGCTGCAGGCTTTCCTACTGCCTTCAGCCTCGACACCACCCTTTCCCACTTGGCGCCGCACCAGGCTCAAAAATGGCCATACGGCTGGAGATGGGTCCCCCGCCCAAAGAGCCAGCAGGGAAAACTATGCCTTGTTCTAAAGCTCTTTGGGAACCACTTGCGTAGCCCCACAGACCTGGGGGCTGCGGGCTTTCCTGCTGCATTCAGACTCGACACCACCCTTTCCCACTTGGCGCCGCGCCAGGCTCAAAAATGTCCATACGGCTGGAGATGGGTCCCATGCCCAAAGAGCCAGCAGGGAAAACTATGCCTTGTTCTAAAGCTCTTTGGGAACCGCTTGCGTAGCCCCACAGACCTGGGGGCTGTGGGCTTTCCTGCTGCCTTCAGCCTCGACACCACCCTTTCCCACTTGGCGCCGCGCCAGGCACAAAAATGGCCATACGGCTGGAGATGGGTCCCCCGCCCAAAGAGCCATCAGGGAAAACTATGCCTTGTTCTAAAGCTCTTTGGGAACCGCTTGCATAGCCCCACAGACCTGGGGGCTGCAGGCTTTCCTGCTGCCTTCAGGCTAAAAGCCACCCTTTCCCACTTGGCGCCCCGTCAGGCACAAAAATGGCCTATGGCTGGAGATGGGTCCCATGCCCAAAGAGCCAGCAGGGAAAACTATGCCTTGTTCTAAAGCTCTTTGGGAACCGCTTGCGTAGCCCCACAGACCTGGGGGCTGCAGGCTTTGCTGCTGCCTTCAGCCTCGACACCACCCTTTCCCACTTGGCGCCGCGCCAGGCACAAAAATTGCCAATGGCTGGAGATGGGTCCCCCGCCCAGAGAGCCAGGAGGGAAAACTATGCCTTGTTCTAAAGCTCTTTGGGAACCGCTTGCGTAGCCCCACAGACCTGGGGGCTGCGGGCTGTCTTGCTGCCTTCAGCCTCAAAGCCACCCTTTCCCACTTGGCGCCGCGCCAGGCACAAAAATGGCCTATGGCTGGAGATGGGTCCCGCGCCCAAAGAAGAAGCAGGGAAAACTAGGCCTTGTTCTAAAGCTCTTTGGGAACCGCTTGCGTAGCCCCACAGACCTGGGGGCTGCAGGCTTTCCTGCTGCCTTCAGCCTCGACACCACCCTTTCCCACTTGGCGCCGCGCCAGGCACAAAAATGGCCATATGGCTGGAGATGGGTCCCATGCCCAAAGAGCCAGCAAGGAAAATTATGCCTTGTTCTAAAGGTCTTTGGGAACCGCTTGCGTAGCCCCACAGACCTGGGGGCTGTGGGCTTTCCTGCTGCCTTCAGCCTCAAAGCCACCCTTTCCCACTTGGCGCCACGCCAGGCACAAAAATGGCCATACGGCTGGAGATGGGTCCCCCGCCCAAAGAACAAGCAGGGAAAACTATGCCTTGTTCTAAAGCTCTTTGGGAACCGCTTGCATAGCCCCACAGACCTGGGGGCTACAGGCTTTCCTGCTCTCTTCAGCCTCGACAACACCCTTTCCCACTTGGCGCCGCGCCAGGCACAAAAATGGCCTATGGCTGGAGATGGGTCCCCCGCCCAAAGAGCCAGCAGGGAAAACTATGCCTTGTTCTAAAGCTCTTTGGGAACCGCTTGCGTAGCCCCACAGACCTGGGGGATGCGGGCTTTCCTGCTGCCTTCAGACTCGACACCACCCTTTCCGACTTGGCGCCGCGCCAGGCTCAAAAATGGCCATACGGCTGGAGATGGGTCCCCCGCCCAAAGAGCCAGCAGGGAAAACTATGCCTTGTTCTAAAGCTCTTTGGGAACCGCTTTCGTAGCCCCACAGACCTGGGGGCTGCAGGCTTTCCTGCTGCCTTCAGCCTCAACACCACCCTTTCCCACTTGGCGCCGCATCAGGCACAAAAATGGCCTATGGCTGGAGATGGGTCCCATGCCCAAAGAGCCAGCAGGGAAAACTATGCCTTGTTCTAAAGCTCTTTGGGAACCGCTTGCGTAGCCCCACAGACCTGGGGGCTGCGGGCTTTGCTGCTGCCTTCAGCCTCGACACCACCCTTTCCCACTTGGCGCCGCGCCAGGCACAAAAATGGCCATACGGCTGGAGATGGGTCCCCCGCCCAAAGAGCCAGCAGGGAAAACTATGCCTTGTTCTAAAGCTCTTTGGGAACCGCTTGCATAGCCCCACAGACCTGGGGGCTGCGGGCTTTCCTACTGCCTTCAGCCTCGACACCACCCTTTCCCACTTGGCGCCGCGCCAGGCACAAAAATGGCCATACGGCTGGAGATGTGTCCCCTGTCAAAAGAGCCAACAGGGAAAACTATGCCTTGTTCTAAAGCTCTTTGGGAACCACTTGCGTAGCCCCACAGACCTGGGGGCTGCGGGCTTTGCTGCTGCCTTCAGCCTCAAAGCCACCCTTTCCCACTTGGCGCCGCGCCAGGCACAAAAATGGCCATACGGCTTGAGATGGGTCCCCCGCCCAAAGAGCCAGCAGGGAAAACTATGCCTTGTTCTAAAGCTCTTTGGGAACCGCTTGCGTAGCCCCACAGACCTGGGGACTGCGGGCTTTCCTGCTGCCTTCAGGCTCGACACCACCCTTTCCCACTTGGCGCCGCGCCAGGCACAAAAATGGCCATACGGCTGGAGATGGGTCCCCCGCCCAAAGAGCCAGCAGGGAAAACTATGCCTTGTTCTAAAGCTCTTTGGGAACCGCTTTCGTAGCCCCACAGACCTGGGGGCTGCAGGCTTTCCTGCTGCCTTCAGCCTCAACACCACCCTTTCCCACTTGGCGCCGCATCAGGCACAAAAATGGCCTATGGCTGGAGATGGGTCCCATGCCCAAAGAGCCAGCAGGGAAAACTATGCCTTGTTCTAAAGCTCTTTGGGAACCGCTTGCGTAGCCCCACAGACCTGGGGGCTGCGGGCTTTGCTGCTGCCTTCAGCCTCGACACCACCCTTTCCCACTTGGCGCCGCGCCAGGCACAAAAATGGCCATACGGCTGGAGATGGGTCCCCCGCCCAAAGAGCCAGCAGGGAAAACTATGCCTTGTTCTAAAGCTCTTTGGGAACCGCTTGCATAGCCCCACAGACCTGGGGGCTGCGGGCTTTCCTACTGCCTTCAGCCTCGACACCACCCTTTCCCACTTGGCGCCGCGCCAGGCACAAAAATGGCCATACGGCTGGAGATGTGTCCCCTGTCAAAAGAGCCAACAGGGAAAACTATGCCTTGTTCTAAAGCTCTTTGGGAACCACTTGCGTAGCCCCACAGACCTGGGGGCTGCGGGCTTTGCTGCTGCCTTCAGCCTCAAAGCCACCCTTTCCCACTTGGCGCCGCGCCAGGCACAAAAATGGCCATACGGCTTGAGATGGGTCCCCCGCCCAAAGAGCCAGCAGGGAAAACTATGCCTTGTTCTAAAGCTCTTTGGGAACCGCTTGCGTAGCCCCACAGACCTGGGGACTGCGGGCTTTCCTGCTGCCTTCAGGCTCGACACCACCCTTTCCCACTTGGCGCCGCGCCAGGCACAAAAATGGCCATACGGCTGGAGATGGGTCCCCCGCCCAAAGAGCCAGCAGGGAAAACTATGCCTTGTTCTAAAGCTCTTTGGGAACCGCTTGCATAGCCCCACAGACCTGGGGGCTGCAGGCTTTCCTGCTGCCATCAGCCTCGACAGCACCCTTTCCCACTTGGCGCCGCGCCAGGCACAAAAATGGCCTATGGCTGGAGATGGGTCCCATGCCCAAAGAGCCAGCAAGGAAAACTATGCCTTGTTCTAAAGCTCTTTGGGAACCGCTTGCGTAGCCCCACAGACCTGGGGGCTGCAGGCTTTGCTGCTGCCTTCAGCCTCAAAGCCACCCTTTCCCACTTGGCGTCGCGCTAGGCACAAAAATGGCCATACGGCTGGAGATGGGTCCCCCGCCCAAAGAGCCAGCAGGGAAAACTATGCCTTGTTCTAAAGCTCTTTGGGAACCGCTTGCGTAGCCCCACAGACCTGGGGGCTGCAGGCTTTCCTGCTGCCTTCAGCCTCGACAGCACCCTTTCCCACTTGGCGTCGCGCCAGGCAGAAAAATGGCCTATGGGTGGAGATGGGTCCCATGCCCAAAGAGCCACCAGGGAAAACTATGCCTTGTTCTAAAGCTCTTTGGGAACCGCTTGCATAGCCCCACAGACCTGGGGGCTGTGGGCTTTCCTGCTGCCTTCAGCCTCGACACCACCCTTTCCCACTTGGCGCCGTGCCAGGCACAAAAATGGCCATACGGCTGGAGATGGGTCCCCCGCCCAAAGACCCAGCAAGGAAAACTATGCATTGTTCTAAAGCTGTTTGGGAACCGCTTGCGTAGCCCCACAGACCTGGGGGCTGCAGGCTTTGCTGCTGCCTTCAGCCTCAAAGCCACCCTTTCCCACTTGGCACCGGGCCAGGCACAAAAATGGCCATACGGCTGGAGATGGGTCCCCCGCCCAAAGAGCCAGCAGGGAAAACTATGCCTTGTTCTGAAGCTCTTTGGGAACCGCTTGCGTAGCCCTACAGACCTGGGGGCTGCGGGCTTTGCTGCTGCCTTCAGCCTCGACACCACCCTTTCCCACTTGGCGCCGTGCCAGGCACAAAAATGGCCATACGGCTGGAGATGGGTCCCCCGCCCAAAGAGCCAGCAGGGAAAACTATGCCTTGTTCTAAAGCTCTTTGGGAACCGCTTGCGTAGCCCCACAGACCTGGGGGCTGCGGGCTTTCCTGCTGCCTTCAGCCTCGACACCACCCTTTCCCACTTGGCGCCGCGCTAGGCACAAAAATGGCCATACGACTGGAGATGGGTCCCCCGCCCAAAGAGCCAGCAGGGAAAACTATGCCTTGTTCTAAAGCTCTTTGGGAACCGCTTGCGTAGCCCCACAGACCTGGGGGCTGCAGGCTTTCCTGCTGCCTTCAGCCTCAAAGCCACCCTTTCCCACTTGGCGCCGCGCCAGGCACAAAAATGGCCTATGGCTGGAGATGGGTCCCATGCCCAAAGAGCCAGCAGGGAAAACTATGCCTTGTTCTAAAGCTCTTTGGCAACCTCTTGCATAGCCCCACAGACCTGGGGGCTGCAGGCTTTGCTGCTGCCTTCAGCCTCGACACCACCCTTTCCCACTTGGCGCCCTATCAGGCACAAAAACAGCCTATGGCTGCATATGGATCCCCCGCCCAAAAAGCCACCAGGGAAAACTATGCCTTGTTCTAAAGCTCTTTGGGAACCGCTTGCGTAGCCCCACAGACCTGGGGGCTGCAGGCTTTGCTGCTGCCTTCAGCCTCAAAGCCACCCTTTCCCACTTGGCGTCGCGCCAGGAAAAAAAAAAATGGCCTATGGCTGGAGATGGGTCCCCCGACCAAAGAACAAGCAGGGAAAACTATGCCTTGTTCTAAAGCTCTTTGGGAACCGCTTGCGTAGCCGCACACACCTGGGGGCTGCAGGCTTTGCTCCTGCCTTCAGCCTCGACACCACCCTTTCCCACTTGGCGCCGCGCCAGGCACAAAAATGGCCATACGGCTGGAGATGGGTCCCCCGCCCAAAGAGCCAGCAGGGAAAACTATGCCTTGTTCTAAAGCTCTTTGGGAACCGCTTGCGTAGCCCCACAGACCTGGGGGATGCGGGCTTTCCTGCTGCCTTCAGCCTCAAAACCACCCTTTCCCACTTGGCGCCGCGCCAGGCACAAAAATGGCCTATGGCTGGAGATGGGTCCCATGCCCAAAGAGCCAGCAGGGAAAACTATGCCTTGTTCTAAAGCTCTTTGGGAACCGCTTGCGTAACCCCACAGACCTTAGGGCTGCAGGCTTTGCTCCTGCCTTCAGCCTCGACACCACCCTTTCCCACTTGGCGCCGGGCCAGGGACAAAAATGGCCATACGGCTGGAGATGGGTCCCCCGCCCAAAGAGCCAGCAGGGAAAACTATGCCTTGTTCTAAAGCTCTTTGGGAACCGCTTGCGTAGCCCCACAGACCTGGGGGCTGCGGGCTTTCCTGCTGCCTTCAGCCTCAAAACCACCCTTTCCCACTACGCACCGCGCCAGGCACAAAAATGGCCATACGGCTGGAGATGGGTCCCATGCCCAAAGAGCCAGCAGGGAAAACTATGCCTTGTTCTAAAGCTCTTTGGGAACCGCTTGCGTAGCCCCACAGACCTGGGGGCTGCGGGCTTTCCTGCTGCCTTCAGCCTCGACAGCACCCTTTCCCACTTGGCGTCGCGCCAGGCACAAAAATGGCCTATGGCTGGAGATGGGTCCCATGCCCAAAGAGCCATCAGGGAAAACTATGCCTTGTTCTAAAGCTCTTTGGGAACCGCTTGCTTGGCCCCACAGACCTGGGGGCTGCAGGCTTTGCTGCTGCCTTCAGCCTCGACACGACCCTTTCCCACTTGGCGCCGGGCCAGGGACAAAAATGGCCATACGGCTGGAGATGGGTCCCCCGCCAAAAGAGCCAGCAGGGAAAACTATGCCTTGTTCTAAAGCTCTTTGGGAACCGCTTGCGTAGCCCCACAGACCTGGGGGCTGCGGGCTTTCCTGCTGCCTTCAGCCTCAAAACCACCCTTTCCCACTACGCACCGCGCCAGGCACAAAAATAGCTATACGGCTGGAGATGGGTCCCCCGCCCAGAGAGCCAGCAGGGAAAACTATGCCTTGTTCTAAAGCTCTTTGGGAACCGCTTGCGTAGCCCCACAGACCTGGGGGCTGCAGGCTTTCCTGCTGCCTTCAGCCTCGAAAACACCCTTTCCCACTTGGCGCCGCATCAGGAACAAAAATGGCCATACGGCTGCAGATGGGTTCCCCGCCCAAAGAGCCAGCAGGGAAAACTATGCCTTGTTCTAAAGCTCTTTGGGAACCGCTTGCGTAGCCCCACAGACCTGGGGGCTGCAGGCTTTCCTGCTGCCTTCAGACTCGACACCACCCTTTCCTACTTGGCAATGCGCCAGGCACAAAAATGGCCTATGGCTGGAGATGGGTCCCCCGCCCAGAGAGCCAGCAGGGAAAACTATGCCTTGTTCTAAAGCTCTTTGGGAACCGCTTGCGTAGCCGCACAGACCTGGGGGCTGCGGGCTTTCCTGCTGCCTTCAGCCTCAACACCACCCTTTCCCACTTGGCGCCGCGCCAGGCACAAAAATGGCCATACGGCTGGAGATGGGTCCCCCGCCCAAAGAGCCAGCAGGGAAAACTATGCCTTGTTCTAAAGCTCTTTGGGAACCGCTTGCGTAGCCCCACAGACCTGGGGGCTGCGGGCTTTCCTGCTGCCTTCAGCCTCAAAGCCACCCTTTCCCACTTGGCGCCGCGCCAGGCACAAAAATTGCCAATGGCTGGAGATGGGTCCCCCGCCCAGAGAGCCAGGAGGGAAAACTATGCCTTGTTCTAAAGCTCTTTGGGAACCGCTTGCGTAGCCCCACAGACCTGGGGGCTGCGGGCTGTCTTGCTGCCTTCAGCCTCAAAGCCACCCTTTCCCACTTGGCGCCGCGCCAGGCACAAAAATGGCCTATGGCTGGAGATGGGTCCCGCGCCCAAAGAAGAAGCAGGGAAAACTATGGCTTGTTCTAAAGCTCTTTGGGAACCGCTTGCGTAGCCCCACAGACCTGGGGGCTGCCGGCTTTCCTGCTGTCTTCACCCTCAAAAACACACTTTCCCACTTGGCGCCGCGCCAGGCAGAAAAATGGCCATACGACTGGAGATCGGTCCCGCGCCCAAAGAAGAAGCAGGGAAAACTATGCCTTGTTCTAAGGCTCTTTGGGAACCGCTTGCGTAGCCCCACAGACCTGGGGGCTGCAGGCTTTCCTGCTGCCTTCAGCCTCGACAGCACCCTTTCCCACTTGGCGCCGCATCAGGCACAAAAATGGCCTATGGCTGGAGATGGGTCCCATGCCCAAAGAGCCAGCAAGGAAAACTATGCCTTGTTCTAAAGCTCTTTGGGAACCGCTTGCGTAGCCCCACAGACCTGGGGGCTGCAGGCTTTGCTGCTGCCTTCAGCCTCAAAGCCACCCTTTCCCACTTGGCGTCGCGCTAGGCACAAAAATGGCCATACGGCTGGAGATGGGTCCCCCGCCCAAAGAGCCAGCAGGGAAAACTATGCCTTGTTCTAAAGCTCTTTGGGAACCGCTTGCGTAGCCCCACAGACCTGGGGGCTGCGGGCTTTCCTGCTTCATTCAGCCTCCACACCACCCTTTCCCACTTGGCGCCGCGCCAGGCACAAAAATGGCCTATGGCTGGAGATGGGTCCCATGCCCAAAGAGCCAGCAAGGAAAATTATGCCTTGTTCTAAAGCTCTTTGGGAACCGCTTGCGTAGCCCCACAGACCTGGGGGCTGTGGGCTTTCCTGCTGCCTTCAGCCTCGACACCACCCTTTCCCACTTGGCGCCCTATCAAGCACAAAAATGGCCTATGGCTGGAGATGGGTCCCATGCCCAAAGAGCCATCAGGGAAAACTATGCCTTGTTCTAAAGCTCTTTGGGAACCGCTTGCATAGCCCCACAGACCTGGGGGCTGCGGGCTTTGCTGCTGCCTTCAGCCTCGACACCACCCTTTCCCACTTGGCGCCGCGCCAGGCACAAAAATGGCCTATGGCTGGAGATGGGTCCCATGCCCAAAGAGCCAGCAGGGAAAACTATGCCTTGTTCTAAAGCTCTTTGGGAACCGCTTGCGTAGCCCCACAGACCTGGGGGCTGCAGGCTTTGCTGCTGCCTTCAGCCTCGACACCACCCTTTCCCACTTGGCGCCGCGCCAGGTACAAAAATGGCCTGTGGCTGGAGATGGGTCCCATGCCCAAAGAGCCATCAGGGAAAACTAGGCCTTGTTCTAAAGCTCTTTGGGAACCGCTTCCATAGCCCCACAGACCTGGGGGCTGCAGGCTTTCCTGCTGCCTTCAGCCTCAAAGCCACCCTTTCCCACTTGGCGCCGCATCAGGCACAAAAATGGCCTATGGCTGGAGATGGGTCCCATGCCCAAAGAGCCAGCAAGGAAAACTATGCCTTGTTCTAAAGCTCTTTGGGAACCGCTTTCGTAGCCCCACAGACCTGGGGGCTGCAGGCTTTCCTGCTGCCTTCAGCCTCGACAGCACCCTTTCCCACTTGGCGCCGCATCAGGCACAAAAATGGCCTATGGCTGGAGATGGGTCCCATGCCCAAAGAGCCAGCAGGGAAAACTATGCCTTGTTCTAAAGCTCTTTGGGAACCGCTTGCGTAGCCCCACAGACCTGGGGGCTGCGGGCTTTGCTGCTGCCTTCAGCCTCGACACCACCCTTTCCCACTTGGCGCCGCGCCAGGCACAAAAATGGCCATACGGCTGGAGATGGGTCCCCCGCCCAAAGAGCCAGCAGGGAAAACTATGCCTTGTTCTAAAGCTCTTTGGGAACCGCTTGCATAGCCCCACAGACCTGGGGGCTGTGGGCTTTCCTACTGCCTTCAGCCTCGACACCACCCTTTCCCACTTGGCGCCGCGCCAGGCTCAAAAATGGCCATACGGCTGGAGATGTGTCCCCTGTCAAAAGAGCCAACAGGGAAAACTATGCCTTGTTCTAAAGCTCTTTGGGAACCACTTGCGTAGCCCCACAGACCTGGGGGCTGCGGGCTTTCCTGCTGCCTTCAGCCTCGACACCACCCTTTCCCACTTGGCGCCGCGCCAGGCACAAAAATGGCCATACGGCTGGAGATGGGTCCCCCGCCCAAAGAACAAGCAGGGAAAACTATGCCTTGTTCTAAAGCTCTTTGGGAACCGCTTGCGTAGCCCCACAGACCTGGGGGCTGCGGGCTTTCCTGCTGCCTTCAGGCTCGACACCACCCTTTCCCACTTGGCGCCGCGCCAGGCACAAAAATGGCCATACGGCTGGAGATGGGTCCCCCGCCCAAAGAGCCAGCAGGGAAAACTATGCCTTGTTCTAAAGCTCTTTGGGAACCGCTTGCATAGCCCCACAGACCTGGGGGCTGCAGGCTTTCCTGCTGCCATCAGCCTCGACAGCACCCTTTCCAACTTGGCGCCGCGCCAGGCACAAAAATGGCCTATGGCTGGAGATGGGTCCCATGCCCAAAGAGCCATCAGGGAAAACTATGCCTTGTTCTAAAGCTCTTTGGGAACCGCTTGCGTAGCCGCACAGACCTGGGGGCTGCGGGCTTTCCTGCTGCATTCAGACTCGACACCACCCTTTTCGACTTGGCGCCGCGCCAGGCTCAAAAATGGCCTATGGCTGGAGATGGGTCCCATGCCCAAAGAGCCATCAGGGAAAACTATGCCTTGTTCTAAAGCTCTTTGGGAACCGCTTGCGTAGCCGCACAGACCTGGGGGCTGCGGGCTTTCCTGCTGCCTTCAGACTCGACACCACCCTTTCCCACTTGGCGCCGCGCCAGGCTCAAAAATGGCCATACGGCTGGAGATGGGTCCCCCGCCCAAAGAGCCAGCAGGGAAAACTATGCCTTGTTCTAAAGCTCTTTGGGAACCGCTTGCGTAGCCGCACAGACCTGGGGGCTGCGGGCTTTCCTGCTGCCTTCAGACTCGACACCACCCTTTCCGACTTGGCGCCGCGCCAGGCACAAAAATGGCCATACGGCTGGAGATGGGTCCCCCGCCCTAAGAGCCAGCAGGGAAAACTATGCCTTGTTCTAAAGCTCTTTGGGAACCGCTTTCGTAGCCCCACAGACCTGGGGGCTGCAGGCTTTCCTGCTGCCTTCAGCCTCGACAGCACCCTTTCCCACTTGGCGCCGCATCAGGCACAAAAATGGCCTATGGCTGGAGATGGGTCCCATGCCCAAAGAGCCAGCAGGGAAAACTATGCCTTGTTCTAAAGCTCTTTGGGAACCGCTTGCGTAGCCCCACAGACCTGGGGGCTGCCGGCTTTGCTGCTGCCTTCAGCCTCGACACCTCCCTTTCCCACTTGGCGCCGCGCCAGGCACAAAAATGGCCATATGGCTGGAGATGGGTCCCCCGCCCAAAGAGCCAGCAGGGAAAACTATGCCTTGTTCTAAAGCTCTTTGGGAACCGCTTGCATAGCCCCACAGACCTGGGGGCTGCGGGCTTTCCTACTGCCTTCAGCCTCGACACCACCCTTTCCCACTTGGCGCCGCGCCAGGCTCAAAAATGGCCATACGGCTGGAGATGTGTCCCCTGTCAAAAGAGCCAACAGGGAAAACTATGCCTTGTTCTAAAGCTCTTTGGGAACCACTTGCGTAGCCCCACAGACCTGGGGGCTGCGGGCTTTCCTGCTGCCTTCAGCCTCGACACCACCCTTTCCCACTTGGCGCCGCGCCAGGCACAAAAATGGCCATACGGCTGGAGATGGGTCCCCCGCCCAAAGAACAAGCAGGGAAAACTATGCCTTGTTCTAAAGCTCTTTGGGAACCGCTTGCGTAGCCCCACAGACCTGGGGGCTGCGGGCTTTCCTGCTGCCTTCAGGCTCGACACCACCCTTTCCCACTTGGCGCCGCGCCAGGCACAAAAATGGCCATTCGGGTGGAGATGGGTCCCCCGCCCAAAGAGCCAGCAGGGAAAACTATGCCTTGTTCTAAAGCTCTTTGGGAACCGCTTGCATAGCCCCACAGACCTGGGGGCTGCAGGCTTTCCTGCTGCCATCAGCCTCGACAGCACCCTTTCCCACTTGGCGCCGCGCCAGGCACAAAAATGGCCTATGGCTGGAGATGGGTCCCATGCCCAAAGAGCCAGCAGGGAAAACTATGCCTTGTTCTAAAGCTCTTTGGGAACCGCTTGCGTAGCCGCACAGACCTGGGGGCTGCGGGCTTTCCTGCTGCCTTCAGCCTCGACACCACCCTTTCCCACTTGGCGCCGCGCCAGGCACAAAAATGGCCATACGGCTGGAGATGGGTCCCCCGCCCAAAGAGCCAGCAGGGAAAACTATGGCTTGTTCTAAAGCTCTTTGGGAACTGCTTGCGTAGCCCCACAGACCTGGGGGCTGCGGGCTTTCCTGCTGCCTTCAGCCTCGACACCACCCTTTCCCACTTGGCGCCGCGCCAGGCACAAAAATGGCCATACGGCTGGAGATGGGTCCCCCGCCCAAAGAGCCATCAGGGAAAACTATGCCTTGTTCTAAAGCTCTTTGGGAACCGCTTGCATAGCCCCACAGACCTGGGGGCTGCAGGCTTTCCTGCTGCCTTCAGGCTAAAAGCCACCCTTTCCCACTTGGCGCCCCGTCAGGCACAAAAATGGCCTATGGCTGGAGATGGGTCCCATGCCCAAAGAGCCAGCAGGGAAAACTATGCCTTGTTCTAAAGCTCTTTGGGAACCGCTTCCTTGGCCCCACAGACCTGGGGGCTTCAGGCTTTCCTGCTGCCTTCAGCCTCAAAACCACCCTTTCCCACTACGCACCGGGCCAGGCACAAAAATGGCCATACGGCTGGAGATGGGTCCCCCGCCCAAAGAGCCAGCAGGGAAAACTATGCCTTGTTCTAAAGCTCTTTGGGAACCGCTTCCGTAGCCCCACAGACCTGGGGGCTGCGGGCTTTCCTGCTGCCTTCAGCCTCGACACCACCCTTTCCCACTTGGCGCCGCGCCAGGCACAAAAATGGCCTATGGTTGGAGATGGGTCCCCCGCCCAAAGAGCCATCAGGGAAAACTATGCCTTGTTCTAAAGCTCTTTGGGAACCGCTTGCTTGGCCCCACAGACCTGGGGGCTGCGGGCTTTGCTGCTGCCTTCAGCCTCAAAACCACCCTTTCCCACTACGCACCGCGCCAGGCACAAAAATGGCCATACGGCTGGAGATGGGTCCCCCCGCCCAAAGAGCCAGCAGGGAAAACTATGCCTTGTTCTAAAGCTCTTTGGGAACCGCTTGCGTAGCCCCACAGACCTGGGGGCTGCGGGCTTTCCTGCTGCCTTCAGCCTCGACACCACCCTTTCCCACTTGGCGCCGCGCCAGGCACAAAAGTGGCCATACGGCTGGAGATGGGTCCCCCGCCCAAAGAGCCAGCAGGGAAAACTATGCCTTGTTCTAAAGCTCTTTGGGAACCGCTTGCGTAGCCGCACAGACCTGGGGGCTGCGGGCTTTCCTGCTGCCTTCAGCCTCGACAACACCCTTTCCCACTTGGCGCCGGGGCAGGCACATAAATGGCCATACGGCTGGACATGGGTCCCCCGCCCAAAGAGCCAGCAGGGAAAACTATGCCTTGTTCTAAAGCTCTTTGGGAACCGCTTGCGTAGCCCCACAGACCTGGGGGCTGCGGGCTTTCCTGCTGCCTTCAGCCTCGACACCACCCTTTCCCACTTGGCGCCGCGCCAGGCACAAAAGTGGCCATACGGCTGGAGATGGGTCCCCCGCCCAAAGAGCCAGCAGGGAAAACTATGCCTTGTTCTAAAGCTCTTTGGGAACCGCTTGCGTAGCCGCACAGACCTGGGGGCTGCGGGCTTTCCTGCTGCCTTCAGCCTCGACACCACCCTTTCCCACTTGGCGCCGGGCCAGGCACAAAAATGGCCATATGGCTGGAGATGGGTCCCCCGCCCAAAGAGCCAGCAGGGAAAACTATGCCTTGTTCTAAAGCTCTTTGGGAACCGCTTGCGTAGCCCCACAGACCTGGGGGCTGCGGGCTTTCCTGCTGCCTTCAGCCTCGACAACACCCTTTCCCACTTGGATGCGCCAGGCATAAAAATGGCCATATGGCTGGAGATGGGTCCCCCGCCCAAAGAGCCAGCAGGGAAAATTATGCCTTGTTCTAACGCTTTTTGGGAACCGCTTGCGTAGCCCCACAGACCTGGGGGCTGCGGGCTTTCCTGCTGCCTTCAGCCTCAAAGCCACCCTTTCCCACTTGGCGCTGCGCCAGGCACAAAAATGGCCATACGGCTGGAGATGGGTCCCCCGCCCAAAGAGCCAGCAGGGAAAACTATGCCTTGTTCTAAAGCTCTTTGGGAACCGCTTTCGTAGCCCCACAGACCTGGGGGCTGCAGGCTTTCCTGCTGCCTTCAGCCTCGACAGCACCCTTTCCCACTTGGCGCCGCATCAAGCACAAAAATGGCCTATGGCTGGAGATGGGTCCCATGCCCAAAGAGCCATCAGGGAAAACTATGCCTTGTTCTAAAGCTCTTTGGGAACCGCTTGCGTAGCCCCACAGACCTGGGGGCTGCGGGCTTTGCTGCTGCCTTCAGCCTCGACACCACCCTTTCCCACTTGGCGCCGCTCCAGGCACAAAAATGGCCATACGGCTGGAGATGGGTCCCCCGCCCAAAGAGCCAGCAGGGAAAACTATGCCTTGTTCTAAAGCTCTTTGGGAACCGCTTGCATAGCCCCACAGACCTGGGGGCTGCAGGCTTTCCTACTGCCTTCAGCCTCGACACCACCCTTTCCCACTTGGCGCCGCACCAGGCTCAAAAATGGCCATACGGCTGGAGATGGGTCCCCCGCCCAAAGAGCCAGCAGGGAAAACTATGCCTTGTTCTAAAGCTCTTTGGGAACCACTTGCGTAGCCCCACAGACCTGGGGGCTGCGGGCTTTCCTGCTGCATTCAGACTCGACACCACCCTTTCCCACTTGGCGCCGCGCCAGGCTCAAAAATGTCCATACGGCTGGAGATGGGTCCCATGCCCAAAGAGCCAGCAGGGAAAACTATGCCTTGTTCTAAAGCTCTTTGGGAACCGCTTGCGTAGCCCCACAGACCTGGGGGCTGTGGGCTTTCCTGCTGCCTTCAGCCTCGACACCACCCTTTCCCACTTGGCGCCGCGCCAGGCACAAAAATGGCCATACGGCTGGAGATGGGTCCCCCGCCCAAAGAGCCATCAGGGAAAACTATGCCTTGTTCTAAAGCTCTTTGGGAACCGCTTGCATAGCCCCACAGACCTGGGGGCTGCAGGCTTTCCTGCTGCCTTCAGGCTAAAAGCCACCCTTTCCCACTTGGCGCCCCGTCAGGCACAAAAATGGCCTATGGCTGGAGATGGGTCCCATGCCCAAAGAGCCAGCAGGGAAAACTATGCCTTGTTCTAAAGCTCTTTGGGAACCGCTTGCGTAGCCCCACAGACCTGGGGGCTGCAGGCTTTGCTGCTGCCTTCAGCCTCGACACCACCCTTTCCCACTTGGCGCCGCGCCAGGCACAAAAATTGCCAATGGCTGGAGATGGGTCCCCCGCCCAGAGAGCCAGGAGGGAAAACTATGCCTTGTTCTAAAGCTCTTTGGGAACCGCTTGCGTAGCCCCACAGACCTGGGGGCTGCGGGCTGTCTTGCTGCCTTCAGCCTCAAAGCCACCCTTTCCCACTTGGCGCCGCGCCAGGCACAAAAATGGCCTATGGCTGGAGATGGGTCCCGCGCCCAAAGAAGAAGCAGGGAAAACTAGGCCTTGTTCTAAAGCTCTTTGGGAACCGCTTGCGTAGCCCCACAGACCTGGGGGCTGCAGGCTTTCCTGCTGCCTTCAGCCTCGACACCACCCTTTCCCACTTGGCGCCGCGCCAGGCACAAAAATGGCCATATGGCTGGAGATGGGTCCCATGCCCAAAGAGCCAGCAAGGAAAATTATGCCTTGTTCTAAAGGTCTTTGGGAACCGCTTGCGTAGCCCCACAGACCTGGGGGCTGTGGGCTTTCCTGCTGCCTTCAGCCTCAAAGCCACCCTTTCCCACTTGGCGCCGCGCCAGGCTCAAAAATGGCCATACGGCTGGAGATGTGTCCCCTGTCAAAAGAGCCAACAGGGAAAACTATGCCTTGTTCTAAAGCTCTTTGGGAACCACTTGCGTAGCCCCACAGACCTGGGGGCTGCGGGCTTTGCTGCTGCCTTCAGCCTCGACACCACCCTTTCCCACTTGGCGCCGCGCCAGGCAAAAAAATGGCCATACGGCTGGAGATGGGTCCCCCGCCCAAAGAGCCAGCAGGGAAAACTATGCCTTGTTCTAAAGCTCTTTGGGAACCGCTTGCGTAGCCCCACAGACCTGGGGGCTGCGGGCTTTCCTGCTGCCTTCAGGCTCGACACCACCCTTTCCCACTTGGCGCCGCGCCAGGCACAAAAATGGCCATACGGCTGGAGATGGGTCCCCCGCCCAAAGAGGCAGCAGGGAAAACTATGCCTTGTTCTAAAGCTCTTTGGGAACCGCTTGCATAGCCCCACAGACCTGGGGGCTGCAGGCTTTCCTGCTGCCATCAGCCTCGACAGCACCCTTTCCCACTTGGCGCCGCGCCAGGCACAAAAATGGCCTATGGCTGGAGATGGGTCCCATGCCCAAAGAGCCATCAGGGAAAACTATGCCTTGTTCTAAAGCTCTTTGGGAACCGCTTGCGTAGCCGCACAGACCTGGGGGCTGCGGGCTTTCCTGCTGCATTCAGACTCGACACCACCCTTTTCGACTTGGCGCCGCGCCAGGCTCAAAAATGGCCTATGGCTGGAGATGGGTCCCATGCCCAAAGAGCCATCAGGGAAAACTATGCCTTGTTCTAAAGCTCTTTGGGAACCGCTTGCGTAGCCCCACAGACCTGGGGGCTGAGGGCTTTCCTGCTGCCTTCAGCCTCGACACCACCCTTTCCCACTTGGCGCCGCGCCAGGCACAAAAATGGCCATACGGCTGGAGATGGGTCCCCCGCCCAAAGAGCCAGCAGGGAAAACTATGCCTTGTTCTAAAGCTCTTTGGGAACCGCTTGCGTAGCCCCACAGACCTGGGGGCTGCGGGGTTTCCTGCTGCCTTCAGCCTCGACACCACCCTTTCCCACTTGGCGCCGCGCCAGGCACAAAAATGGCCATACGGCTGGAGATGGGTCCCCCGCCCAAAGAGCCATCAGGGAAAACTATGCCTTGTTCTAAAGCTCTTTGGGAACCGCTTGCATAGCCCCACAGACCTGGGGGCTGCAGGCTTTCCTGCTGCCTTCAGGCTAAAAGCCACCCTTTCCCACTTGGCGCCCCGTCAGGCACAAAAATGGCCTATGGCTGGAGATGGGTCCCATGCCCAAAGAGCCAGCAGGGAAAACTATGCCTTGTTCTAAAGCTCTTTGGGAACCGCTTCCTTGGCCCCACAGACGTGGGGGCTGCAGGCTTTCCTGCTGCCTTCAGCCTCAAAGCCACCCTTTCCCACTTGGCGCCACGCCAGGCACAAAAATGGCCATACGGCTGGAGATGGGTCCCCCGCCCAAAGAGCCGGCAGGGAAAACTATGCCTTGTTCTAAAGCTCTTTGGGAACCGCTTGCATAGCCCCACAGACCTGGGGGCTACAGGCTTTCCTGCTCTCTTCAGCCTCGACAACACACTTTCCCACTTGGCGCCGCGCCAGGCACAAAAATGGCCATACGGCTGGAGATGGGTCCCCCGCCCAAAGAGCCAGCAGGGAAAACTATGCCTTGTTCTAAAGCTCTTTGGGAACCGCTTGCGTAGCCCCACAGACCTGGGGGCTGCGGGCTTTCCTGCTGCCTTCAGACTCGACACCACCCTTTCCGACTTGGCGCCGCGCCAGGCTCAAAAATGGCCATACGGCTGGAGATGGGTCCCCCGAACAAAGAGCCAGCAGGGAAAACTATGCCTTGTTCTAAAGCTCTTTGGGAACCGCTTTCGTAGCCCCACAGACCTGGGGGCTGCAGGCTTTCCTGCTGCCTTCAGCCTCGACAGCACCCTTTCCCACTTCGCGCCGCATCAGGCACAAAAATGGCCTATGGCTGGAGATGGGTCCCATGCCCAAAGAGCCAGCAAGGAAAACTATGCCTTGTTCTAAAGCTCTTTGGGAACCGCTTGCGTAGCCCCACAGACTTGGGGGCTGCAGGCTTTGCTGCTGCCTTCAGCCTCAAAGCCACCCTTTCCCACTTGGCGTCGCGATAGGCACAAAAATGGCCATACGGCTGGAGATGGGTCCCCCGCCCAAAGAGCCAGCAGGGAAAACTAGGCCTTGTTCTAAAGCTCTTTGGGAACCGCTTGCGTAGCCGCACAGACCTGGGGGCTGCAGGCTTTCCTGCTGCCTTCAGCCTCGACACCACCCTTTCCCACTTGGCGCCGCGCCAGGCACAAAAATGGCCATATGGCTGGAGATGGGTCCCATGCCCAAAGAGCCAGCAAGGAAAATTATGCCTTGTTCTAAAGGTCTTTGGGAACCGCTTGCGTAGCCCCACAGACCTGGGGGCTGTGGGCTTTCCTGCTGCCTTCAGCCTCAAAGCCACCCTTTCCCACTTGGCGCCACGCCAGGCACAAAAATGGCCATACGGCTGGAGATGGGTCCCCCGCCCAAAGAACAAGCAGGGAAAACTATGCCTTGTTCTAAAGCTCTTTGGGAACCGCTTGCGTAGCCCCACAGACCTGGGGGCTGCGGGCTTTCCTGCTGCCTTCAGCCTCGACACCACCCTTTCCCACTTGGCGCCACGCCAGGCACAAAAATGGCCATACGGCTGGAGATGGGTCCCCCGCCCAAAGAGCCGGCAGGGAAAACTATGCCTTGTTCTAAAGCTCTTTGGGAACCGCTTGCATAGCCCCACAGACCTGGGGGCTGCGGGCTTTCCTACTGCCTTCAGCCTCGACACCACCCTTTCCCACTTGGCGCCGCGCCAGGCTCAAAAATGGCCTATGGCTGGAGATGGGTCCCCCGCCCAAAGAGCCAGCAGGGAAAACTATGCCTTGTTCTAAAGCTCTTTGGGAACCGCTTGCGTAGCCCCACAGACCTGGGGGATGCGGGCTTTCCTGCTGCCTTCAGACTCGACACCACCCTTTCCGACTTGGCGCCGCGCCAGGCTCAAAAATGGCCATACGGCTGGAGATGGGCCCCCCGCCCAAAGAGCCAGCAGGGAAAACTATGCCTTGTTCTAAAGCTCTTTGGGAACCGCTTTCGTAGCCCCACAGACCTGGGGGCTGCAGGCTTTCCTGCTGCCTTCAGCCTCGACAGCACCCTTTCCCACTTGGCGCCGCATCAGGCACAAAAATGGCCTATGGCTGGAGATGGGTCCCATGCCCAAAGAGCCAGCAGGGAAAACTATGCCTTGTTCTAAAGCTCTTTGGGAACCGCTTGCTTGGGCCCACAGACCTGGGGGCTGCGGGCTTTGCTGCTGCCTTCAGCCTCGACACCACCCTTTCCCACTTGGCGCCGCGCCAGGCACAAAAATGGCCATACGGCTGGAGATGGGTCCCCCGCCCAAAGAGCCAGCAGGGAAAACTATGCCTTGTTCTAAAGCTCTTTGGGAACCACTTGCGTAGCCCCACAGACCTGGGGGCTGCGGGCTTTGCTGCTGCCTTCAGCCTCAAAGCCACCCTTTCCCACTTGGCGCCGCGCCAGGCACAAAAATGGCCATACGGCTGGAGATGGGTCCCCCGCCCAAAGAGCCAGCAGGGAAAACTATGCCTTGTTCTAAAGCTCTTTGGGAACCACTTGCGTAGCGCCACAGACCTGGGGGCTGCGGGCTTTCCTGCTGCCTTCAGGCTCGACACCACCCTTTCCCACTTGGCGCCGCGCCAGGCACAAAAATGGCCATACGGCTGGAGATGGGTCCCCCGCCCAAAGAGCCAGCAGGGAAAACTATGCCTTGTTCTAAAGCTCTTTGGGAACCGCTTGCATAGCCCCACAGACCTGGGGGCTGCAGGCTTTCCTGCTGCCATCAGCCTCGACAGCACCCTTTCCCACTTGGCGCCGCGCCAGGCACAAAAATGGCCTATGGCTGGAGATGGGTCCCATGCCCAAAGAGCCAGCAAGGAAAACTATGCCTTGTTCTAAAGCTCTTTGGGAACCGCTTGCTTGGCCCCACAGACCTGGGGGCTGCAGGCTTTGCTGCTGCCTTCAGCCTCAAAGCCACCCTTTCCCACTTGGCGTCGCGCTAGGCACAAAAATGGCCATACGGCTGGAGATGGGTCCCCCGCCCAAAGAGCCAGCAGGGAAAACTATGCCTTGTTCTAAAGCTCTTTGGGAACCGCTTGCGTAGCCGCACAGACCTGGGGGCTGCAGGCTTTCCTGCTGCCTTCAGCCTCGACACCACCCTTTCCCACTTGGCGCCGCGCCAGGCACAAAAATGGCCTATGGCTGGAGATGGGTCCCATGCCCAAAGAGCCAGCAAGGGAAAATTATGCCTTGTTCTAAAGGTCTTTGGGAACCGCTTGCGTAGCCCCACAGACCTGGGGGCTGTGGGCTTTCCTGCTGCCTTCAGCCTCAAAGCCACCCTTTCCCACTTGGCGCCACGCCAGGCACAAAAATGGCCATACGGCTGGAGATGGGTCCCCCGCCGAAAGAGCCGGCAGGGAAAACTATGCCTTGTGCTAAAGCTCTTTGGGAACTGCTTGCATAGCCCCACAGACCTGGGGGCTACAGGCTTTCCTGCTCTCTTCAGCCTCGACAACACCCTTTCCCACTTGGCGCCGCGCCAGGCACAAAAATGGCCTATGGCTGGAGATGGGTCCCCCGCCCAAAGAGCCAGCAGGGAAAACTATGCCTTGTTCTAAAGCTCTTTGGGAACCGCTTGCGTAGCCCCACAGACCTGGGGGCTGCGGGCTTTCCTGCTGCCTTCAGACTCGACACCACCCTTTCCGACTTGGCGCCGCGCCAGGCTCAAAAATGGCCATACGGCTGGAGATGGGTCCCCCGCCCAAAGAGCCAGCAGGGAAAACTATGCCTTGTTCTAAAGCTCTTTGGGAACCGCTTTCGTAGCCCCACAGACCTGGGGGCTGCAGGCTTTCCTGCTGCCTTCAGCCTCGACAGCACCCTTTCCCACTTGGCGCCGCATCAGGCACAAAAATGGCCTATGGCTGGAGATGGGTCCCATGCCCAAAGAGCCAGCAGGGAAAACTATGCCTTGTTCTAAAGCTCTTTGGGAACCGCTTGCGTAGCCCCACAGACCTGGGGGCTGCGGGCTTTGCTGCTGCCTTCAGCCTCGACACCACCCTTTCCCACTTGGCGCCGCGCCAGGCACAAAAATGGCCATACGGCTGGAGATGGGTCCCCCGCCCAAAGAGCCAGCAGGGAAAACTATGCCTTGTTCTAAAGCTCTTTGGGAACCGCTTGCATAGCCCCACAGACCTGGGGGCTGCGGGCTTTCCTACTGCCTTCAGCCTCGACACCACCCTTTCCCACTTGGCGCCGCGCCAGGCTCAAAAATGGCCATACGGCTGGAGATGTGTCCCCTGTCAAAAGAGCCAACAGGGAAAACTATGCCTTGTTCTAAAGCTCTTTGGGAACCACTTGCGTAGCCCCACAGACCTGGGGGCTGCGGGCTTTGCTGCTGCCTTCAGCCTCGACACCACCCTTTCCCACTTGGCGCCGCGCCAGGCACAAAAATGGCCATACGGCTGGAGATGGGTCCCCCGCCCAAAGAGCCAGCAGGGAAAACTATGCCTTGTTCTAAAGCTCTTTGGGAACCGCTTGCGTAGCCCCACAGACCTGGGGGCTGCGGGCTTTCCTGCTGCCTTCAGGCTCGACACCACCCTTTCCCACTTGGCGCCGCGCCAGGCACAAAAATGGCCATACGGCTGGAGATGGGTCCCCCGCCCAAAGAGGCAGCAGGGAAAACTATGCCTTGTTCTAAAGCTCTTTGGGAACCGCTTGCATAGGCCCACAGACCTGGGGGCTGCAGGCTTTCCTGCTGCCATCAGCCTCGACAGCACCCTTTCCCACTTGGCGCCGCGCCAGGCACAAAAATGGCCTATGGCTGGAGATGGGTCCCATGCCCAAAGAGCCATCAGGGAAAACTATGCCTTGTTCTAAAGCTCTTTGGGAACCGCTTGCGTAGCCGCACAGACCTGGGGGCTGCGGGCTTTCCTGCTGCATTCAGACTCGACACCACCCTTTTCGACTTGGCGCCGCGCCAGGCTCAAAAATGGCCTATGGCTGGAGATGGGTCCCATGCCCAAAGAGCCATCAGGGAAAACTATGCCTTGTTCTAAAGCTCTTTGGGAACCGCTTGCGTAGCCGCACAGACCTGGGGGCTGCGGGCTTTCCTGCTGCATTCAGACTCGACACCACCCTTTTCGACTTGGCGCCGCGCCAGGCTCAAAATGTCCATACGGCTGGAGATGGGTCCCATGCCCAAAGAGCCAGCAGGGAAAAATATGCCTTGTTCTAAAGGTCTTTGGGAACCACGTGCGTAGCCCCACAGACCTGGGGGCTGAGGGCTTTCCTGCTGCCTTCAGCCTCGACACCACCCTTTCCCACTTGGCGCCGCGCCAGGCACAAAAATGGCCATACGGCTGGAGATGGGTCCCCCGCCCAAAGAGCCAGCAGGGAAAACTATGCCTTGTTCTAAAGCTCTTTGGGAACCGCTTGCGTAGCCCCACAGACCTGGGGGCTGCGGGGTTTCCTGCTGCCTTCAGCCTCGACACCACCCTTTCCCACTTGGCGCCGCGCCAGGCACAAAAATGGCCATACGGATGGAGATGGGTCCCCCGCCCAAAGAGCCATCAGGGAAAACTATGCCTTGTTCTAAAGCTCTTTGGGAACCGCTTGCATAGCCCCACAGACCTGGGGGCTGCAGGCTTTCCTGCTGCCTTCAGGCTAAAAGCCACCCTTTCCCACTTGGCGCCCCGTCAGGCACAAAAATGGCCTATGGCTGGAGATGGGTCCCATGCCCAAAGAGCCAGCAGGGAAAACTATGCCTTGTTCTAAAGCTCTTTGGGAACCGCTTCCTTGGCCCCACAGACGTGGGGGCTGCAGGCTTTCCTGCTGCCTTCAGCCTCAAAACCACCCTTTCGCACTACGCACCGGGCCAGGCACAAAAATGGCCATACGGCTGGAGATGGGTCCCCCGCCCAAAGAGCCAGCAGGGAAAACTATGCCTTGTTCTAAAGCTCTTTGGGAACCGCTTGCGTAGCCCCACAGACCTGGGGGCTGCAGGCTTTCCTGCTGCCTTCAGCCTCGACACCACCCTTTCCCACTTGGCGCCGCGCCAGGCACAAAAATGGCCTATGGTTGGAGATGGGTCCCCCGCCCAAAGAGCCATCAGGGAAAACTATGCCTTGTTCTAAAGCTCTTTGGGAACCGCTTGCTTGGCCCCACAGACCTGGGGGCTGCGGGCTTTCCTGCTGCCTTCAGCCTCAAAACCACCCTTTCCCACTTGGCGCCGCGCCAGGCACAAAAATGGCCATACGGCTGGAGATGGGTCCCCCGCCCAAAGAGCCAGCAGGGAAAACTATGCCTTGTTCTAAAGCTCTTTGGGAACCGCTTGCGTAGCCCCACAGACCTGCGGGCTGCGGGCTTTCCTGCTGCCTTCAGCCTCGACACCACCCTTTCCCACTTGGCGCCGCGCCAGGCACAAAAGTGGCCATACGGCTGGAGATGGGTCCCCCCGCCCAAAGAGCCAGCAGGGAAAACTATGCCTTGTTCTAAAGCTCTTTGGGAACCGCTTGCGTAGCCGCACAGACCTGGGGGCTGCGGGCTTTCCTGCTGCCTTCAGCCTCGACAACACCCTTTCCCACTTGGCGCCGGGCCAGGCACAAAAATGGCCATATGGCTGGAGATGGGTCCCCCGCCCAAAGAGCCAGCAGGGAAAACTATGCCTTGTTCTAAAGCTCTTTGGGAACCGCTTGCGTAGCCCCACAGACCTGGGGGCTGCGGGCTTTCCTGCTGCCTTCAGCCTCGACACCACCCTTTCCCACTTGGCGCCGCGCCAGGCACAAAAGTGGCCATACGGCTGGAGATGGGTCCCCCGCCCAAAGAGCCAGCAGGGAAAACTATGCCTTGTTCTAAAGCTCTTTGGGAACCGCTTGCGTAGCCGCACAGACCTGGGGGCTGCAGGCTTTCCTGCTGCCTTCAGCCTCGACACCACCCTTTGCCACTTGGCGCCGCATCAGGCACAAAAATGGCCATATGGCTGGAGATGGGTCCCCCGCCCAAAGAGCCAGCAGGGAAAACTATGCCTTGTTCTAAAGCTCTTTCAGAACCGCTTGCGTAGCCCCACAGACCTGGGGGCTGCGGGCTTTCCTGCTGCCTTCAGCCTCGACAACACCCTTTCCCACTTGGCGCCGCGCCAGGCATAAAAATGGCCATATGGCTGGAGATGGGTCCCCCCGCCCAAAGAGCCAGCAGGGAAAATTATGCCTTGTTCTAAAGCTCTTTGGGAACCGCTTGCGTAGCCCCACAGACCTGGGGGCTGCGGGCTTTCCTGCTGCCTTCAGCCTCAAAGCCACCCTTTCCCACTTGGCGCCGCGCCAGGCTCAAAAATGGCCATACGGCTGGAGATGGGTCCCATGCCCAAAGAGCCAGCAGGGAAAACTATGCCTTGTTCTAAAGCTCTTTGGGAACCACTTGCGTAGCCCCACAGACCTGGGGGCTGCGGGCTTTCCTGCTGCATTCAAACTCGACACCACCCTTTTCGACTTGGCGCCGCGCCAGGCTCAAAAATGTCCATACGGCTGGAGATGGGTCCCATGCCCAAAGAGCCAGCAGGGAAAACTATGCCTTGTTCTAAAGGTCTTTGGGAACCGCTTGCGTAGCCCCACAGACCTGGGGGCTGTGGGCTTTCCTGCTGCCTTCAGCCTCGACACCACCCTTTCCCACTTGGCGCCGCGCCAGGCACAAAAATGGCCATACGTCTGGAGATGGGTCCCCCGCCCAAAGAGCCATCAGGGAAAACTATGCCTTGTTCTATAGCTCTTTGGGAACCGCTTGCATAGCCCCACAGACCTGGGGGTTGCAGGCTTTCCTGCTGCCTTCAGGCTAAAAGCCACCCTTTCGCACTTGGCGCCGCGCCAGGCATAAAAATGGCCATACGGCTGGAGATGGGTCCGACGACCAAAGAGCCAGCAGGGAAAACTATGCCTTGTTCTAAAGCTCTTTGGGAACCGCTTGCGTAGCCCCACAGACCTGGGGGGCTGCAGGCTTTCCTGCTGCCTTCAGCCTCGACAGAACCCTTTCCCACTTGGCACCGTGCCAGGCACAAAAATGGCCTACGGCTGGAGATGGGTCCCCCGCCCAAAGAGCCAGCAGGGAAAACTATGCCTTGTTCTAAAGCTCTTTGGGAACCACTTCGTAGCCCCACAGATCTTGGGCCTGCGGGCTTTCCTGCTGCCTTCAGCCTCAACAACACCCTTTCCCACTAGGTGCCTCGCCACGCACACAATTAACCATACGGCTCAAGATGGGTCCCCTGCCCAAGGAGCCAGCAGGGAAAACTATGCCTTGTTCTAAAGCTCTTTGGGAACCGCTTGCGTAGCCCCACAGACCTGGGCGATGCAGGCTTTCCTGCAGCCTTCAGCCTCGACACCACCCTTTCCCACTTGGCGCCACGCCAGGCACAAAAATGGCCATATGGCTGGAGATGGGTCCCCCGCCCAAAGAGCCAGCAGGGAAAACTATGCCTTGTTCTAAATCTCTTTGGGAACCACTTGCGTAGCCCCACAGACCTGGGGGCTTAGGGCTTTCCTGCTGCCTTCAGCCTCGACACCACCCTTTCCCACTTGGCGCCGCGCCAGGCACAAAAATGGCCATACGGCTGGATATGGGTCCCCTGCCCAAAGAGCCAGCAGGGAAAACTATGCCTTGTTCTAAAGCTCTTTGGGAACCGCTTGCTTGGCCCCACAGACGTGGGGGCTGCAGGCTTTCTTGCTGCCTTCAGCCTCGACAGCACACTTTCCCATTTGGCACCGCGTCAGGCACAAAAATGGCCTATGGATGGAGATGGGTCCCATGCCCAAAGAGCCAGCAGGGAAAACTATGCCTTGTTCTAAAGCTCTTTGGGAACCGCTTGCGTAGCCCCACAGACCTGGGGCTGTGGGGTTTCCTGCTGCCTTCAGCCTCAAAACCACCCTTTCCCACTTGGCACTGCGCCAGGCACAAAAATGGCCATACGGCTGGAGATGGGTCCCACGCCCAAGGAGCCAGCAGGGAAAACTATGCCTTGTTCTAAAGCTCTTTGGGAACCGCTTGCGTAGCCCCACAGACCTGGGGGCTGCAGGCTTTCCTGCTGCCTTCAGCCTCGACAGCACACTTTCCCACTTGGCACCGCGTCAGGCACAAAAATGGCCTATGGCTGGAGATGGGTCCCATGCCCAAAGAGCCAGCTGGGAAAACTATGCCTTGTTCTAAAGCTCTTTGGGAACCGCTTGCGTAGCCGCACAGACCTGGGGGCTGCAGGCTTTCCTGCTGCCTTCAGCCTCAAAACCACCCTTTCCCACTTGGCACCGCGCCAGGCACAAAAATGGCCTATGGCTGGAGATGGGTGCCCCGCCCAAAGAGCCAGCAGGGAAAACTATGCCTTGTTCTAAAGCTCTTTGGGAACCGCTTGCGTAGCCCCACAGACCTGGGGGCTGCGTGCTTTGCTGCTGCCTTCAGCCTCGACAGCACCCTTTCCCACTTGGCGCCGCGCCAGGCACAAAAATGGCCTATGGCTGGAGATGGGTCCCCTGCCGAAGGAGCCAACAGGGAAAACTATGCCTTGTTCTAAAGCTCTTTGGGAACCGCTTGCGTAGCCCCACAGACCTGGGGGCTGCGGGCTTTCCTGCTGCCTTCAGCCTCGACACCACCCTTTCCCATTTGGCGCCGCGCCAGGCACAAAAATGGCAATACGGCTGGAGATGGGTCCCCCACTCAAAGAGCCAGCAGGGAAAACTATGCCTTGTTCTAAAGCTCTTTCAGAACCGCTTGCGTAGCCCCCAGACCTGGGGGCTGCAGGCTTTCTTGCTGCCTTCAGCCTCGACAGCACCCTTTCCCACTTGGCGCCGCGCCAGGCACAAAAATGGCCTATGGCTGGAGATGGGTCCCCTGCCCAAGGAGCCAGCAGGGAAAAATTTGCCTTGTTCTAAAGCTCTTTGGGAACCGCTTGCGTAGCCCCACAGACCTGGGGGCTGCGGGCTTTCCTGCTGCCTTCAGCCTCGACAACACCCTTTCCCACTTGGCGCCGCGCCAGGCTCAAAAATGGCCATACGGCTGGAGATGGGTCCCCCACCCAAAGAGCCAGCAGGGAAAACTATGCCTTGTTCTAAAGCTCTTTGGGAACCGCTTGCGTAGCCCCACAGACCTGGGGGCTGCGGGATTTCCTGCTGCCTTCAGACTCGACACCACCCTTTCCCACTTTGCGCCGCGCCAGGCACAAAAATGGCCATACGGCTGGAGATGGGTCCCCCGCCCAAAGAGCCAGCAGGGAAAACTATGCCTTGTTCTAAAGCTCTTTCAGAACCGCTTGCGTAGCCGCACAGACCTGGGGGCTGCAGTCTTTCCTGCTGCCTTCAGCCTCGACACCACCCTTTCCCACTTGGCGCCGCGCCAGGCACAAAAATGGCCATACGGCTGGAGATGGGTCCCCCGCCCAAGGAGCCAGCAGGGAAAACTATGCCTTGTTCTAAAGCTCTTTGGGAACCACTTGCGTAGCCCCACAGACCTGGGGGCTGTGGGCTTTCCTGCTGCCTTCAGCCTCGACACCACCCTTTCCCACTACGCACCGCGCCAGGCACAAAAATGGCCATACGGCTGGAGATGGGTCCCCCGCCCAAAGAGCCAGCAGGGAAAACTATGCCTTGTTCTAAAGCTCTTTGGGAACCACTTGCGTAGCCCCACAGACCTGGGGGCTGGAGCCTTTGCTGCTGCCTTCAGCCTCAAAACCACCCTTTCCCACTTGGCACTGCGCCAGGCACAAAAATGGCCATACGGCTGGAGATGGGTCCCCCGCCCAACGAACAAGCAGGGAAAACTATGCCTTGTTCTAAAGCTCTTTGGGAACCGCTTGCGTAGCCCCACAGACCTGGGGGCTGCAGGCTTTCCTGCTGCCTTCAGCCTCAAAGCCACCCTTTCCCACTTGGCGCTGCGCCAGGCACAAAAATGGCCATACGGCTGGAGATGGGTCCCATGCCCAAAGAGCCAGCAGGGAAAACTATGCCTTGTTCTAAAGCTCTTTGGGAACCGCTTGCGTAGCCCCACAGACCTGGGGGCTGCGGGCTTTCCTGCTGCCTTCAGCCTCGACACCACCCTTTCCCACTTGGCGCCACGCTAGGCACAAAAATGGCCTATGGCTGGAGATGGGTCCCCCGCCCAAAGAGCCAGCAGGGAAAACTATGCCTTGTTCTAAAGCTCTTTGGGAACCGCTTGCATAGGCCACAGACCTGGGGGCTGCAGGATTTGCTGCTGCCTTCAGCCTCGACAACACCCTTTCCCACTTGGCGTCGCGCTAGGCACAAAAATGGCCATATGGCTGGAGATGGGTGCCCCGCCCAAAGAGCCAGCAGGGAAAACTATGCCTTGTTCTAAAGCTCTTTGGGAACCACTTGCGTAGCCCCACAGACCTGGGGGCTGTGGGCCTTCCTGCTGCCTTCAACCTCGACACCACCCTTTCCCACTTGGCCCCTGGCCAGGCACAAAAATGGCCATACGGCTGGAGATGGGTCCCCCGCCCAAAGAGCCAGCAGGGAAAACTATGCCTTGTTCTAAAGTTCTTTGGGAACCGCTTGCGTAGCCCCACAGACCTGGGGGCTGCAGGCTTTGCTCCTGCCTTCAGCCTCAAAACCACCCTTTCCCACTTGGCACCGCGCCAGGCACAAAAATGGCCATACGGCTGGAGATGTGTCGACCGCCCAAAGAGCCAGCAGGGAAAACTATGCCTTGTTCTAAAGCTCTTTGGGAACCGCTTGCGTAGCCCCACAGACCTGGGGGCTGCAGGCTCTCCTGCTGCCTTCAGCCTCGACACCACCCTTTCCCACTTGGCGCCGCGCCAGGCACAAAAATGGCCATACGGATGGAGATGTGTCCCCTGTCAAAAGAGCCAACAGGGAAAACTATGCCTTGTTCTAAAGCTCTTTGGGAACCGCTTGCGTAGCCCCACAGACCTGGGGGCTGTGGGCTTTCCTGCTGCCTTCAGCCTCGACACCACCCTTTCCCACTTGGCACCGCCGCCCAGGCACAAAATTGGCCTATGGCTGGAGATGGGTCCCCCGCCCAAAGAGCCAGCATGGAAAACTATGCCTTGTTCTAAAGCTCTTTGGGAACCGCTTGCGTAGCCCCACAGACCTGGGGGCTGCGGGCTTTCCTGCTGCCTTCAGCCTCGACACCACCCTTTCCCACTTGGCGCCACGCCAGGCACAAAAATGGCCATACGGCTGGAGATGGGTCCCCTGCCAAAAGAGCCAGCAGGGAAAACTATGCCTTGTTCTAAAGCTCTTTGGGAACCGCTTGCGTAGCCCCACAGACCTGGGGGCTGCGGGCTTTCCTGCTGCCTTCAGCCTCAAAGCCACCCTTTCCCACTTGGCGCCGCGCCAGGCACAAAAATGGCCATACGGCTGGAGATGGGTCCCCCGCCCAAAGAGCCATCAGGGAAAACTATGCCTTGTTCTAAAGCTCTTTGGGAACCGCTTGCGTAGCCCCACAGACCTGGGGGCTGCAGGCTCTCCTGCTGCCTTCAGACTCAAAGCCACCCTTTCCCACTTGGCCCCGCGCCAGGCACAAAAATGGCCTATGGCTGGAGATGGGTCCCCCGCCCAAAGAACCAGCAGGGAAAACTATGCCTTGTTCTAAAGCTCTTTGGGAACCGCTTGCGTAGCCCCACAGACCTGGGGGCTGCGGGCTTTCCTGCTGCCTTCAGCCTCGACACCACCCTTTCCCACTTGGCGCCGCGCCAGGTACAAAAATGGCCTATGGCTGGAGATGGGTCCCCCGCCCAAAGAGCCAGCAGGGAAAACTATGCCTTGTTCTAAAGCTCTTTGGGAACCGCTTGCGTAGCCCCACAGACCTGGGGGCTGTGGGCTTTCCTGCTGCCTTCAGCCTCGACAGCACCCTTTCCCACTTGGCGCCGCGCCAGGCACAAAAATGGCCATACGGCTGGAGATGGGTCCCCCGCCCAAAGAGCCAGCAGGGAAAACTATGCCTTGTTCTAAAGCTCTTTGGGAACCGCTTGCGTAGCCCCACAGACCTGGGGGCTGTGGGCTTTCCTGCTGCCTTCAGCCTCGACACCACCCTTTCCCACTTGGCACCGCGCCAGGCACAAAATTGGCCTATGGCTGGAGATGGGTCCCCCGCCCAAAGAGCCAGCATGGAAAACTATGCCTTGTTCTAAAGCTCTTTGGGAACCGCTTGCGTAGCCCCACAGACCTGGGGGCTGCAGGCTTTCCTGCTGCCTTCAGCCTCGACACCACCCTTTCCCACTTGGCGCCACGCCAGGCACAAAAATGGCCATACGGCTGGAGATGGGTCCCCTGCCAAAAGAGCCAGCAGGGAAAACTATGCCTTGTTCTAAAGCTCTTTGGGAACCGCTTGCGTAGCCCCACAGACCTGGGGGCTGCGGGCTTTCCTGCTGCCTTCAGCCTCAAAGCCACCCTTTCCCACTTGGCGCCGCGCCAGGCACAAAAATGGCCATACGGCTGGAGATGGGTCCCCCGTGCCCAAAGAGCCAGCAGGGAAAACTATGCCTTGTTCTAAAGCTCTTTGGGAACCGCTTGCGTAGCCCCACAGACCTGGGGGCTGCGGGCTTTCCTGCTGCCTTCAGCCTCGACACCACCCTTTCCCACTTGGCACTGCGCCAGGCACAAAAATGGCCTATGGCTGGAGATGGGTCCGCCGCCCAAAGAGCCAGCAGGGAAAACTATGCCTTGTTCTAAAGCTCTTTGGGAACCGCTTGCGTAGCCCCACAGACCTGGGGGCTGTGGGCTTTCCTGCTGCCTTCAGCCTCGACAGCACCCTTTCCCACTTGGCGCCGCGCCAGGCACAAAAATGGCCATACGGCTGGAGATGGGTCCCCTGCCCAAAGAGCCAGCAGGGAAAACTATGCCTTGTTCTAAAGCTCTTTGGGAACCGCTTGCGTAGCCCCACAGATTTGGGGGCTGGAGCCTTTGCTGCTGCCTTCAGCCTCAAAGCCACCCTTTTCGAACTTGGCGTCGCGCTAGGCACAAAAATGGCCATATGGCTGGACATGGGTGCCCCGCCCAAAGAGCCAGCAGGGAAAACTATGCCTTGTTCTAAAGCTCTTTGGGAACCACTTGTGTAGCCCCACAGACCTGGGGGCTGTGGGCCTTCCTGCTGCCTTCAGCCTCGACACCACCCTTTCCCACTTGGCCCCTGGCCAGGCACAAAAATGGCCATACGGCTGGAGATGGGTCCCCCGCCCAAAGAGCCAGCAGGGAAAACTATGCCTTGTTCTAAAGCTCTTTGGGAACCGCTTGCGTAGCCCCACAGACCTGGGGGCTGCGGGCTTTGCTGCTGCCTTCAGCCTCAAAACCACCCTTTCCCACTTGGCGCCGCATCAGGCACAAAAATGGCCTATAGCTGGAGATGGGTCCCCTGCCAAAAGAGCCAGCAGGGAAAATTATGCCTTGTTCTAAAGCTCTTTGGGAACCGCTTGCTTGGCCCCACAGACCTGGGGGCTGCAGGCTTTCTTATGCCTTCAGCCTCGACAGCACACTTTCCCACTTGGCACCGCGCCAGGCACAAAAATGGCCTATGGCTGGAGATGGGTCCCATGCCCTAAGAGCCAGGTGGGAAAACTATGCCTTGTTCTAAAGCTCTTTGGGAACCGCTTGCGTAGCCCCACAGACCTGGGGGCTGCAGGCTTTCCTGCTGCCTTCACCCTCAAAACCACCCTTTCCCAATTGGCACCGCGCCAGGCACAAAAATGGCCTATGGCTGGAGATGGGTGCCCCGCCCAAGGAGCCAGCAGGGAAAACTATGCCTTGTTCTAAAGCTCTTTGGGAACCGCTTGCGTAGCCCCACAGACCTGGGGGCTGCGGGCTTTCCTGCTGCCTTCAGCCTCGACAACACCCTTTCCCACTTGGCGCCGCGCCAGGCACAAAAATAGCTATACGGCTTTAGATGGGTCCCATGCCCAAAGAGGCAGCAGGGAAAACTATGCCTTGTTCTAAAGCTCTTTGGGAACCACTTGCGTAGCGCCACAGACCTGGGGGCTGTGGGCTTTCCTGCTGCCTTCAGCCTCGACACCACCCTTTCCCACTTGGCACTGCGCCAGGCACAAAAATGGCCATACGGCTGGAGATGGGTCCCCCGCCCAAAGAGCCAGCAGGGAAAACTATGCCTTGTTCTAAAGCTCTTTGGGAACCGCTTGCGTAGCCCCACAGACCTGGGGGCTGTGGGCTTTCCTGCTGCCTTCAGCCTCGACACCACCCTTTCCCACTTGGCGCCGCGCCAGGCACAAAAATGCCCATACGGCTGGAGATGGGTCCCCCGCCCAAAGAGCCAGCAGGGAAAACTATGCCTTGTTCTAAAGCTCTTTGGGAACCGCTTGCGTAGCTCCACAGACCTGGGGGCTGGAGCCTTTGCTGCTGCCTTCAGCCTCAAAACCACCCTTTCCCACTTGGCACTGCGCCAGGCACAAAAATGGCCATACGGCTGGAGATGGGTCCCACGCCCAAGGAGCCAGCAGGGAAAACTATGCCTTGTTCTAAAGCTCTTTGGGAACCGCTTGCGTAGCCGCACAGACCTGGGGGCTGCAGGCTTTCCTGCTGCCTTCAGCCTCGACAGCACACTTTCCCACTTGGCACCGCGTCAGGCACAAAAATGGCCTATGGCTGGAGATGGGTCCCATGCCCTAAGAGCCAGGTGGGAAAACTATGCCTTGTTCTAAAGCTCTTTGGGAACCGCTTGCGTAGCCCCACAGACCTGGGGCTGTGGGGTTTCCTGCTGCCTTCAGACTCAAAGCCACCCTTTCCCACTTGGCCCCGCGCCAGGCACAAAAATGGCCTATGGCTGGAGATGGGTCCCCCGCCCAAAGAGCCAGCAGGGAAAACTATGCCTTGTTCTAAAGCTCTTTGGGAACCGCTTGCGTAGCCCCACAGACCTGGGGGCTGCGGGCTTTCCTGCTGCCTTCAGCCTCGACACCACCCTTTCCCACTTGGCACTGCGCCAGGCACAAAAATGGCCTATGGCTGGAGATGGGTCCCCCCGCCCAAAGAGCCAGCAGGGAAAACTATGCCTTGTTCTAAAGCTCTTTGGGAACCGCTTGCGTAGCCCCACAGACCTGGGGGCTGTGGGCTTTCCTGCTGCCTTCAGCCTCGACAGCACCCTTTCCCACTTGGCGCCGCGCCAGGCACAAAAATGGCCATACGGCTGGAGATGGGTCCCCCGCCCAAAGAGCCAGCAGGGAAAACTATGCCTTGTTCTAAAGCTTTTGGGAACCGCTTGCGTAGCCCCACAGACCTGGGGGCTGGAGCCTTTGCTGCTGCCTTCAGCCTCAAAGCCACCCTTTTCGAACTTGGCGTCGCGCTAGGCACAAAAATGGCCATATGGCTGGACATGGGTGCCCCGCCCAAAGAGCCAGCAGGGAAAACTATGCCTTGTTCTAAAGCTCTTTGGGAACCACTTGTGTAGCCCCACAGACCTGGGGGCTGTGGGCCTTCCTGCTGCCTTCAGCCTCGACACCACCCTTTCCCACTTGGCCCCTGGCCAGGCACAAAAATGGCCATACGGCTGGAGATGGGTCCCCCGCCCAAAGAACAAGCAGGGAAAACTATGCCTTGTTCTAAAGCTCTTTGGGAACCGCTTGCGTAGCCCCACAGACCTGGGGGCTGCGGGCTTTGCTGCTGCCTTCAGCCTCAAAGCCACCCTTTCCCACTTGGCGCCGCATCAGGCACAAAAATGGCCTATAGCTGGAGATGGGTCCCCTGCCAAAAGAGCCAGCAAGGAAAATTATGCCTTGTTCTAAAGCTCTTTGGGAACCGCTTGCTTGGCCCCACAGACCTGGGGGCTGCAGACTTTCTTATGCCTTCAGCCTCGACAGCACCCTTTCCCACTTGGCGCCGCGCCAGGCACAAAAATGGCCATACGGCTGGAGATGGGTCCCCCGCCCAAAGAGCCAGCAGGGAAAAATATGCCTTGTTCTAAAGCTCTTTGGGAACCGCTTGCGTAGCCCCACAGACCTGGGGGCTGCAGGCTCTCCTGCTGCCTTCAGACTCAAAGCCACCCTTTCCCACTTGGCCCCGCGCCAGGCACAAAAATGGCCATACGGCTGGAGATGGGTCCCCCGCCCAACGAACAAGCAGGGAAAACTATGCCTTGTTCTAAAGCTCTTTGGGAACCGCTTGCGTAGCCGCACAGACCTGGGGGCTGCAGGCTTTCCTGCTGCCTTCAGCCTCGACACCACCCTTTCCCACTTGGCGCTGCGCCAGGCACAAAAATGGCCATATGGCTGGACATGGGTCCCATGCCCAAAGAGCCAGCAGGGAAAACTATGCCTTGTTCTAAAGCTCTTTGGGAACCGCTTGCGTAGCCCCACAGACCTGGGGGCCGCAGGCTTTCCTGCTGCCTTCAGCCTCGACACCACCCTTTCCCACTTGGCGCCACGCTAGGCACAAAAATGGCCTATGGCTGGAGATGGGTCCCCCGCCCAAAGAGCCAGCAGGGAAAACTATGCCTTGTTCTAAAGCTCTTTGGGAACCGCTTGCATAGGCCCACAGACCTGGGGGCCGCAGGCTTTCCTGCTGCCTTCAGCCTCAAAGCCACCCTTTCCCACTTGGCGTCGCGCTAGGCACAAAAATGGCCATATGGCTGGACATGGGTGCCCCGCCCAAAGAGCCAGCAGGGAAAACTATACCTTGTTCTAAAGCTCTTTGGGAACCACTTGCGTAGCCCCACAGACGTGGGGGCTGTGGGCCTTCCTGCTGCCTTCAACCTCGACACCACCCTTTCCCACTTGCCCCCTGGCCAGGCACAAAAATGGCCATACGGCTGGAGATGGGTCCCCCGCCCAAAGAGCCAGCAGGGAAAACTATGCCTTGTTCTAAAGCTCTTTGGGAACCGCTTGCGTAGCCCCACAGACCTGGGGGCTGCGGGCTTTGCTGCTGCCTTCAGCCTCAAAGCCACCCTTTCCCACTTGGCGCCGGGCCAGGCGCAAAAATGGCCGTACGGCTGGAGATGGGTCCCCCGCCCAAAGAGCCAGCAGGGAAAACTATGCCTTCTTCTAAAGATCTTTGTGATCCGCTTGTGTAGCCGCACAGACCTGGGGGCTGCAGGCTTTCCTGCTGCCTTCAGCCTCAAAACCATCCTATGCCACTACGCACCGCGCCAGGCACAAAAATAGCCATACGGCTGGAGATGGGTCCCCCGCCCAAAGAGCCAGCAGTGAAAACTATGCCTTGTTCTAAAGCTCTTTGGGAACCGCTTGTGTAGCCGCACAGACCTGGGGGCTGCAGGCTTTCTTATGCCTTCAGCCTCGACAGCACACTTTCCCACTTGGCACCGCGCCAGGCACAAAAATAGCCTATGGCTGGAGATGGGTCCCATGCCAAAAGAGCCAGCAAGGAAAATTATGCCTTGTTCTAAAGCTCTTTGGGAACCGCTTGCTTGGCCCCACAGACCTGGGGGCTGCAGGCTTTCTTATGCCTTCAGCCTCGACAGCACACTTTCCCACTTGGCACCGCGCCAGGCACAAAAATAGCCTATGGCTGGAGATGGGTCCCATGCCCTAAGAGCCAGGTGGGAAAACTATGCCTTGTTCTAAAGCTCTTTGGGAACCGCTTGCGTAGCCCCACAGACCTGGGGGCTGCAGGCTTTCCTGCTGCCTTCACCCTCAAAACCACCCTTTCCCAATTGGCACCGCGCCAGGCACAAAAATGGCCTATGGCTGGAGATGGGTGCCCCGTCCAAAGAGCCAGCAGGGAAAACTATGCCTTGTTCTAAAGCTCTTTGGGAACCGCTTGCGTAGCCCCACAGACATGGGGGCTGCGGGCTTTCCTGCTGCCTTCAGCCTCGACACCACCCTTTCCCACTTGGCGCCGCGCCAGGCACAAAAATAGCTATACGGCTTTAGATGGGTCCCATGCCCAAAGAGCCAGCAGGGAAAACTATGCCTTGTTCTAAAGCTCTTTGGGAACCACTTGCGTAGCGCCACAGACCTGGGGGCTGTGGGCTTTCCTGCTGCCTTCAGCCTCGACACCACCCTTTCCCACTTGGCACTGCGCCAGGCACAAAAATGGCCATACGGCTGGAGATGGGTCCCCCGCCCAAAGAGCCAGCAGGGAAAACTATGCCTTGTTCTAAAGCTCTTTGGGAACCGCTTGCGTAGCCCCACAGACCTGGGGGCTGTGGGCTTTCCTGCTGCCTTCAGCCTCGACACCACCCTTTCCCACTTGGCGCCGCGCCAGGCACAAAAATGGCCATACGGCTGGAGATGGTACCCACGCCCAAGGAGCCAGCAGGGAAAACTATGCCTTGTTCTAAAGCTCTTTGGGAACCGCTTGCGTAGCCGCACAGACCTGGGGGCTGCAGGCTTTCCTGCTGCCTTCAGCCTCGACAGCACACTTTCCCACTTGGCACCGCGTCAGGCACAAAAATGGCCTATGGCTGGAGATGGGTCCCATGCCCTAAGAGCCAGGTGGGAAAACTATGCCTTGTTCTAAAGCTCTTTGGGAACCGCTTGCGTAGCCCCACAGACCTGGGGCTGTGGGGTTTCCTGCTGCCTTCAGCCTCAAAACCACCCTTTCCCACTTGGCGCCGCGCCAGGCACAAAAATGGCCTATGGCTGGAGATGGGTCCCCCGCCCAAGGAGCCAACAGGGAAAACTATGCCTTGTTCTAAAGCTCTTTCAGAACCGCTTCCGTAGCCCCCAGACCTGGGGGCTGCAGGCTTTCTTGCTGCCTTCAGCCTCGACAGCACCCTTTCCCACTTGGCGCCGCGCCAGGCAGAAAAATGGCCATACGGCTGGAGATGGGTCCCATGCCCAAAGAGCCAGCAGGGAAAACTATGCCTTGTTCTAAAGCTCTTTGGGAACCACTTGCGTAGCCCTACAGACCTGGGGGCTGCGGGCTTTCCTGCTGCCTTCAGCCTCGACACCACCCTTTCCCACTTGGCGCCGCGCCAGGCACAAAAATGGCCATACGGCTGGAGATGGGTCCCCCGCCCAAAGAGCCAGCAGGGAAAACTATGCCTTGTTCTAAAGCTCTTTGGGAACCACTTGCGTAGCGCCACAGACCTGGGGGCTGCGGGCTTTGCTGCTGCCTTCAGCCTCGACACCACCCTTTCCCACTTGGCGCCGCGCCAGGCACAAAAATGGCCATACGGCTGGAGATGGGTCCCCCGCCCAAAGAGCCAGCAGGGAAAACTATGCCTTGTTCTAAAGCTCTTTCAGAACGGCTTGCGTAGCCCCACAGACCTGGGGGCTGCAGGCTTTCCTGCTGCCTTCAGCCTCGACACCACCCTTTCCCACTTGGCGCCGCGCCAGGCACAAAAATGGCCTATGGCTGGAGATGGGTCCCCCGCTGAAGGAGCCAGCAGGGAAAACTATGCCTTGTTCTAAAGCTCTTTGGGAACCACTTGCGTAGCCCCACAGACCTGGGGGCTGTGGGCTTTCCTGCTGCCTTCAGCCTCGACACCACCCTTTCCCACTTGGCGCCGCGCCAGGCACAAAAATGGCCATACGGCTGGAGATGGGTCCCCCGCCCAAAGAGCCAGCAGGGAAAACTATGCCTTGTTCTAAAGCTCTTTGGGAACCGCTTGCGTAGCCCCACAGACCTGGGGGCTGCAGGCTTTGCTCCTGCCTTCAGCCTCAAAACCACCCTTTCCCACTTGGCACCGCGCCAGGCACAAAAATGGCCATACGGCTGGAGATGGGTCCCCCGCCCAAAGAGCCAACAGGGAAAACTATGCCTTGTTCTAAAGCTCTTTGGGAACCGCTTGCGTAGCCCCACAGACCTGGGGGCTGCGGGCTTTCCTGCTGCCTTCAGCCTCGACACCACCCTTTCCCACTTGGCACCGCGCCAGGCACAAAATTGGCCTATGGCTGGAGATGGGTCCCCCGCCCAAAGAGCCAGCAGGGAAAACTATGCCTTGTTCTAAAGCTCTTTGGGAACCGCTTGCGTAGCCCCACAGACCTGGGGCTGTGGGGTTTCCTGCTGCCTTCAGCCTCAAAGCCACCCTTTCCCACTTGGCGCCGCGCCAGGCACAAAAATGGCCTATGGCTGGAGATGGGTCCCCTGCCCAAGGAGCCAACAGGGAAAACTATGCCTTGTTCTAAAGCTCTTTCAGAACCGCTTCCGTAGCCCCCAGACCTGGGGGCTGCAGGCTTTCTTGCTGCCTTCAGCCTCGACAGCACCCTTTCCCACTTGGCGCCGCGCCAGGCACAAAAATGGCCATACGGCTGGAGATGGGTCCCATGCCCAAAGAGCCAGCAGGGAAAACTATGCCTTGTTCTAAAGCTCTTTGGGAACCACTTGCGTAGCCCTACAGACCTGGGGGCTGCGGGCTTTGCTGCTGCCTTCAGCCTCGACACCACCCTTTCCCACTTGGCGCCGCGCCAGGCACAAAAATGGCCATACGGCTGGAGATGGGTCCCCCGCCCAAAGAGCCAGCAGGGAAAACTATGCCTTGTTCTAAAGCTCTTTGGGAACCACTTGCGTAGCGCCACAGACCTGGGGGCTGCGGGCTTTGCTGCTGCCTTCAGCCTCGACACCACCCTTTCCCACTTGGCGCCGCGCCAGGCACAAAAATGGCCATACGGCTGGAGATGGGTCCCCCGCCCAAAGAGCCAGCAGGGAAAACTATGCCTTGTTCTAAAGCTCTTTCAGAACGGCTTGCGTAGCCCCACAGACCTGGGGGCTGCAGGCTTTCCTGCTGCCTTCAGCCTCGACACCACCCTTTCCCACTTGGCGCCGCGCCAGGCACAAAAATGGCCTATGGCTGGAGATGGGTCCCCCGCTGAAGGAGCCAGCAGGGAAAACTATGCCTTGTTCTAAAGCTCTTTGGGAACCACTTGCGTAGCCCCACAGACCTGGGGGCTGTGGGCTTTCCTGCTGCCTTCAGCCTCGACACCACCCTTTCCCACTTGGCGCCGCGCCAGGCACAAAAATGGCCATACGGCTGGAGATGGGTCCCCCGCCCAAAGAGCCAGCAGGGAAAACTATGCCTTGTTCTAAAGCTCTTTGGGAACCGCTTGCGTAGCCCCACAGACCTGGGGGCTGCAGGCTTTGCTCCTGCCTTCAGCCTCAAAACCACCCTTTCCCACTTGGCACCGCGCCAGGCACAAAAATGGCCATACGGCTGGAGATGGGTCCCCCGCCCAAAGAGCCAACAGGGAAAACTATGCCTTGTTCTAAAGCTCTTTGGGAACCGCTTGCGTAGCCCCACAGACCTGGGGGCTGCGGGCTTTCCTGCTGCCTTCAGCCTCGACACCACCCTTTCCCACTTGGCACCGCGCCAGGCACAAAATTGGCCTATGGCTGGAGATGGGTCCCCCGCCCAAAGAGCCAGCAGGGAAAACTATGCCTTGTTCTAAAGCTCTTTGGGAACCGCTTGCGTAGCCCCACAGACCTGGGGGCTGCGGGCTTTGCTGCTGCCTTCAGCCTCAAAGCCACCCTTTCCCACTTGGCGCCGCGCCAGGCACAAAAATGGCCATACGGCTGGAGATGGGTCCCCCGCCCAAAGAGCCAGCAGGGAAAACTATGCCTTGTTCTAAAGCTCTTTGGGAACCGCTTGCGTAGCCCCACAGACCTGGGGGCCGCAGGCTTTCCTGCTGCCTTCAGCCTCGACACCACCCTTTCCCACTTGGCGCCACGCTAGGCACAAAAATGGCCTATGGCTGGAGATGGGTCCCCCGCCCAAAGAGCCAGCAGGGAAAACTATGCCTTGTTCTAAAGCTCTTTGGGATCCGCTTGCATAGGCCCACAGACCTGGGGGCCGCAGGCTTTCCTGCTGCCTTCAGCCTCAAAGCCACCCTTTCCCACTTGGCGTCGCGCTAGGCACAAAAATGGCCATATGGCTGGACATGGGTGCCCCGCCCAAAGAGCCAGCAGGGAAAACTATACCTTGTTCTAAAGCTCTTTGGGAACCACTTGCGTAGCCCCACAGACGTGGGGGCTGTGGGCCTTCCTGCTGCCTTCAACCTCGACACCACCCTTTCCCACTTGCCCCCTGGCCAGGCACAAAAATGGCCATACGGCTGGAGATGGGTCCCCCGCCCAAAGAGCCAGCAGGGAAAACTATGCCTTGTTCTAAAGCTCTTTGGGAACCACTTGCGTAGCCCAACTGATCTTGGGCCTGTGGGCTTTCCTGCTGCCTTCAGCCTCGACACCACCCTTTCCCACTAGGTGCCTCGCCACGCACACAAATGGCCATACGGCTGGAGATGGGTCCCCTGCCCAAGGAGCCAGCAGGGAAAACTATGCCTTCTTCTAAAGCTCTTTGGGAACCGCTTGCTTGGCCCCACAGACGTGGGGGCTGCAGGCTTTCTTGCTGCCTTCAGCCTCGACAGCACACTTTCCCATTTGGCACCGCGTCAGGCACAAAAATGGCCTATGGATGGAGATGGGTCCCATGCCCAAAGAGCCAGCAGGGAAAACTATGCCTTGTTCTAAAGCTCTTTGGGAACCGCTTGCGTAGCCCCACAGACCTGGGGCTGTGGGGTTTCCTGCTGCCTTCAGCCTCAAAACCACCCTTTCCCACTTGGCGCCGGGCGAGGCACAAAAATGGCCATACGGCTGGAGATGGGTCCCACGCCCAAGGAGCCAGCAGGGAAAACTATGCCTTGTTCTAAAGCTCTTTGGGAACCGCTTGCTTTGCCCCACAGACCTGGGGGCTGCAGGCTTTCTTATGCCTTCAGCCTCGACAGCACACTTTCCCACTTGGCACCGCGTCAGGCACAAAAATGGCCTATGGCTGGAGATGGGTCCCATGCCCTAAGAGCCAGCTGGGAAAACTATGCCTTGTTCTAAAGCTCTTTGGGAACCGCTTGCGTAGCCCCACAGACCTGGGGCTGTGGGGTTTCCTGCTGCCTTCAGCCTCAAAACCACCCTTTCCCACTTGGCACCGCGCCAGGCACAAAAATGGCCTATGGCTGGAGATGGGTGCCCCGCCCAAAGAGCCAGCAGGGAAAACTCTGCCTTGTTCTAAAGCTCTTTGGGAACCGCTTGCGTAGCCCCACAGACCTGGGGGCTGCAGGCTCTCCTGCTGCCTTCAGCCTCGACAACACCCTTTCCCACTTGGCGCCGCGCCAGGCACAAAAATATCTATACGGCTGGAGATGGGTCCCATGCCAAAAGGGCCAGCAGGGAAAACTATGCCTTGTTCTAAAGCTCTTTGGGAACCGCTTGCGTAGCCCCCAGACCTGGGGGCTGCAGGCTTTCTTGCTGCCTTCAGCCTCGACACCACCCTTTCCCACTTGGCGCCGCGCCAGGCACAAAAATGGCCATACGGCTGGAGATGGGTCCCCTGCCAAAAGGGCCAGCAGGGAAAACTATGCCTTGTTCTAAAGCTCTTTGGGAACCGCTTGCGTAGCCCCACAGACCTGGGGGCTGCGGGCTTTCCTGCTGCCTTCAGCCTCAAAGCCACCCTTTCCCACTTGGCGCCGCGCCAGGCACAAAAATGGCCATACGGCTGGAGATGGGTCCCCCGCCCAAAGAGCCAGCAGGGAAAACTATGCCTTGTTCTAAAGCTCTTTGGGAACCGCTTGCGTAGCCCCACAGACCTGGGGGCTGCAGGCTCTCCTGCTGCCTTCAGACTCAAAGCCACCCTTTCCCACTTGGCCCCGCGCCAGGCACAAAAATGGCCTATGGCTGGAGATGGGTCCCCCGCCCAAAGAGCCAGCAGGGAAAACTATGCCTTGTTCTAAAGCTCTTTGGGAACCGCTTGCGTAGCCCCACAGACCTGGGGGCTGCGGGCTTTCCTGCTGCCTTCAGCCTCGACACCACCCTTTCCCACTTGGCGCCGCGCCAGGCACAAAAATGGCCATACGGCTGGAGATGGGTACCCCGCCCAAAGAGCCAGCAGGGAAAACTATGCCTTGTTCTAAAGCTCTTTGGGAACCACTTGCGTAGCGCCACAGACCTGGGGGCTGTGGGCTTTCCTGCTGCCTTCAGCCTCGACACCACCCTTTCCCACTTGGCACTGCGCCAGGCACAAAAATGGCCATACGGCTGGAGATGGGTCCCCCGCCCAAAGAGCCAGCAGGGAAAACTATGCCTTGTTCTAAAGCTCTTTGGGAACCGCTTGCGTAGCCGCACAGACCTGGGGGCTGTGGGCTTTCCTGCTGCCTTCAGCCTCGACACCACCCTTTCCCACTTGGCGCCGCGCCAGGCACAAAAATGGCCATACGGCTGGAGATGGGTCCCCCGCTCAAAGAGCCAGCAGGGAAAACTATGCCTTGTTCTAAAGCTCTTTGGGAACCGCTTGCGTAGCCCCACAGACCTGGGGGCTGCAGGCTTTGCTCCTGCCTTCAGCCTCAAAACCACCCTTTCCCACTTGGCGCCGCGCTAGGCACAAAAATGGCCATACGGCTGGAGATGGGTCCCCCGCCCAAAGAGCCAGCAGGGAAAACTATGCCTTGTTCTAAAGCTCTTTGGGAACCGCTTGCGTAGCCCCACAGACCTGGGGGCTGCGGGCTTTGCTGCTGCCTTCAGCCTCAAAGCCACCCTTTCCCACTTGGCGCCGCGCCAGGCACAAAAATGGCCATACGGCTGGAGATGGGTCGACCGCCCTAAGAGCCAGCAGGGAAAACTATGCCTTGTTCTAAAGCTCTTTGGGAACCGCTTGCTTGGCCCCACAGACCTGGGGGCTGCGGGCTTTGCTGCTGCCTTCAGCCTCGACACCACCCTTTCCCACTTGGCGCCGCGCCAGGCACAAAAATGGCCATACGGCTGGAGATGGGTCCCATGCCCAAAGAGCCAGCAGGGAAAACTATGCCTTGTTCTAAAGCTCTTTGGGAACCGCTTGCGTAGCCCCACAGACCTGGGGGCTGCAGGCTCTCCTGCTGCCTTCAGCCTCAAAGCCACCCTTTCCCACTTGGCCCCGCGCCAGGCACAAAAATGGCCTATGGCTGGAGATGGGTCCCCTGCCCAAAGAGCCAGCAGGGAAAACTATGCCTTGTTCTAAAGCTCTTTGGGAACCGCTTGCGTAGCCCCACAGACCTGGGGGCTGCGGGCTTTCCTGCTGCCTTCAGCCTCGACACCACCCTTTCCCACTTGGCGCCGCGCCAGGCACAAAAATGGCCATACGGCTGGAGATGGGTCCCCCGCCCAAAGAGCCAGCAGGGAAAACTATGCCTTGTTCTAAAGCTCTTTGGGAACCGCTTGCGTAGCCCCAAAGATCTGGGGGCTGCGGGCTTTCCTGCTGCCTTCAGCCTCAAAACCACCCTTTCCCACTTGGCGCCGCGCCAGGCACAAAAATGGCCTATGGCTGGAGATGGGTCCCCCGCCCAACGAACAAGCAGGGAAAACTATGCCTTGTTCTAAAGCTCTTTGGGAACCGCTTGCGTAGCCCCACAGACCTGGGGGCTGCAGGCTTTCCTGCTGCCTTCAGCCTCAAAGCCACCCTTTCCCACTTGGAGCTACGCCAGGCACAAAAATGGCCATACGGCTGGAGATGGGTCCCCCGCCCAAAGAGCCAGCAGGGAAAACTATGCCTTGTTCTAAATCTCTTTGGGAACCACTTGCGTAGCCCCACAGACCTGGGGGCTGCGGGCTTTCCTGCTGCCTTCAGCCTCGACACCACCCTTTCCCACTTGGCGCCACGCCAGGCACAAAAATGGCCATACGGCTGGAGATGGGTCCCCCGCCCAAAGAGCCAGCAGGGAAAACTATGCCTTGTTCTAAAGCTCTTTGGGAACCGCATGCGTAACCCAACAGATCTTGGGCCTGTGGGCTTTCCTGCTGCCTTCAGCCTAGACAAGACTCTTTCCCACTAGGTGCCTCGCACGCACACAAATGGCCATACGGCTGGAGATGGGTCCCCTGCCCAAGGAGCCAGCAGGGAAAACTATGCCTTGTTCTAAAGCTCTTTGGGAACCGCTTGCTTGGCCCCACAGACCTGGGGGCTGCAGGCTTTCTTGCTGCCTTCAGCCTCGACACCACGCTTTCCCATTTGGCACCGCGTCAGGCACAAAAATGGCCTATGGATGGAGATGGGTCCCATGCCCAAAGAGCCAGCAGGGAAAACTATGCCTTGTTCTAAAGCTCTTTGGGAACCGCTTGCGTAGCCCCACAGACCTGGGGGCTGCAGGCTTTGCTGCTGCCTTCAGCCTCAAAGACACCCTTTCCCACTTGGCACCGCGCCAGGCACAAAAATGGCCTATGGCTGGAGATGGGTGCCCCGCCCAAAGAGCCAGCAGGGAAAACTATGCCTTGTTCTAAAGCTCTTTGGGAACCGCTTGCGTAGCCCCACAGACCTGGGGGCTGCGGGCTTTCCTGCTGCCTTCAGCCTCGACAACACCCTTTCCCACTTGGCGCCGCGCCAGGCACAAAAATAGCTATACGGCTGGAGATGGGTCCCATGCCCAAAGAGCCAGCAGGGAAAACTATGCCTTGTTCTAAAGCTCTTTCAGAACCGCTTGCGTAGCCCCCAGACCTGGGGGCTGCAGGCTTTCTTGCTGCCTTCAGCCTCGACAGCACCCTTTCCCACTTGGCACCGCGTCAGTCACAAAAATGGCCTATGGCTGGAGATGGGTCCCCTGCCCAAGGAGCCAGCAGGGAAAACTATGCCTTGTTCTAAAGCTCTTTGGGAACCGCTTGCGTAGCCCCACAGACCTGGGGGCTGCGGGCTTTCCTGCTGCCTTCAGCCTCGACACCACCCTTTCCCACTTGGCGCCGCGCCAGGCTCAAAAATGGCCATACGGCTGGAGATGGGTCCCCCACCCAAAGAGTCAGCAGGGAAAACTATGCCTTGTTCTAAAGCTCTTTGTGAACCGCTTGGATAGCCCTACAGACCTGGGGGCTGCGGGCTCTCCTGCTGCCTTCAGCCTCGACACCACCCTTTCCCACTTGGCGCCGCGCCAGGCACAAAAATGGCCTATGGCTGGAGATGGGTCCCATGCCCAAAGAGCCAGCAGGGAAAACTATGCCTTGTTCTAAAGCTCTTTGGGAACCGCTTGCGTAGCCCCACAGACCTGGGGGCTGCGGGCTTTGCTGCTGCCTTCAGCCTCGACACCACCCTTTCCCACTTGGCGCCGCGCCAGGCACAAAAATGGCCATACGGCTGGAGATGGGTCCCCCGCCCAAAGAGCCAGCAGGGAAAACTATGCCTTGTTCTAAAGCTCTTTGGGAACCGCTTGCGTAGCCCCACAGACCTGGGGGCTGCAGGCTCTCCTGCTGCCTTCAGACTCAAAGCCACCCTTTCCCACTTGGCCCCGCGCCAGGCACAAAAATGGCCATACGGCTGGAGATGGGTCCCCTGCCCAAAGAGCCAGCAGGGAAAACTATGCCTTGTTCTAAAGCTCTTTGGGAACCGCTTGCGTAGCCCCACAGACCTGGGGGCTGCGGGCTTTCCTGCTGCCTTCAGCCTCGACACCACCCTTTCCCACTTGGCGCCGCGCCAGGCACAAAAATGGCCATACGGCTGGAGATGGGTCCCCCGCCCAAAGAGCCAGCAGGGAAAACTATGCCTTGTTCTAAAGCTCTTTGGGAACCACTTGCGTAGCCCCACAGACCTGGGGGCTGCGGGCTTTCCTGCTGCCTTCAGCCTCGACACCACCCTTTCCCACTTGGAGCCGCGCCAGGCACAAAAAAAGCCATACGGCTGGAGATGGGTCCCCCGCCCAAAGAGCCAGCAGGGAAAACTATGCCTTGTTCTAAAGCTCTTTGGGAACCGCTTGCGTAGCCCCACAGACCTGGGGGCTGCGGGCTTTCCTGCTGCCTTCAGCCTCAAAACCACCCTTTCCCACTTGGCGCCGCGCCAGGCACAAAAATGGCCTATGGCTGGAGATGGGTCCCCCGCCCAACGAACAAGCAGGGAAAACTATGCCTTGTTCTAAAGCTCTTTGGGAACCGCTTGCGTAGCCCCACAGATCTTGGGCCTGTGGGCTTTCCTGCTGCCTTCAGCCTAGACAACACCCTTTCCCACTAGGTGCCTCGCCACGCACACAAATGGCCATACGGCTGGAGATGGGTCCCCTGCCCAAGGAGCCAGCAGGGAAAACTATGCCTTGTTCTAAAGCTCTTTGGGAACCGCTTGCTTGGCCCCACAGACGTGGGGGCTGCAGGCTTTCTTGCTGCCTTCAGCCTCGACACCACACTTTCCCTTTTGGCACTGCGTCAGGCACAAAAATGGCCTATGGATGGAGATGGGTCCCCTGCCCAAAGAGCCAGCAGGGAAAACTATGCCTTGTTCTAAAGCTCTTTGGGAACCGCTTGCGTAGCCCCACAGACCTGGGGGCTGCAGGCTTTGCTGCTGCCTTCAGCCTCAAAACCACCCTTTCCCACTTGGCACCGCGCCAGGCACAAAAATGGCCTATGGCTGGAGATGGGTGCCCCGCCCAAAGAGCCAGCAGGGAAAACTATGCCTTGTTTTAAAGCTCTTTGGGAACCGCTTGCGTAGCCCCCAGACCTGGGGGCTGCAGGCTTTCTTGCTGCCTTCAGCCTCGACAGCACACTTTCCCACTTGGCACCGCGCCAGGCACAAAAATGGCCTATGGCTGGAGATGGGTCCCCTGCCCAAGGAGCCAGCAGGGAAAACTATGCCTTGTTCTAAAGCTCTTTGGGAACCGCTTGCGTAGCCCCACAGACCTGGGGGCTGTGGGCTTTCCTGCTGCCTTCAGCCTCAAAGCCACCCTTTCCCACTTGGCGCCGCGCCAGACTCAAAAATGGCCATACGGCTGGAGATGGGTCCCCCGCCCAAAGAGTCAGCAGGGAAAACTATGCCTTGTTCTAAAGCTCTTTGTGAACCGCTTGGATAGCCCCACAGACCTGGGGGCTGCAGGCTCTCCTGCTGCCTTCAGCCTCGACACCACCCTTTCCCACTTGGCGCCGCGCCAGGCACAAAAATGGCCTATGGCTGGAGATGGGTCCCATGCCCAAAGAGCCAGCAGGGAAAACTATGCCTTGTTCTAAAGCTCTTTGGGAACCACTTGCGTAGCCCCACAGACCTGGGGGCTGTGGGATTTCCTGCTGCCTTCAGACTCGACACCACCCTTTCCCACTTGGCGCCGCGCCAGGCTCAAAAATGGCCATACGGCTGGAGATGGGTCCCCCGCCCAAAGAGCCAGCAGGGAAAACTATGCCTTGTTCTAAAGCTCTTTGGGAACCGCTTGCGTAGCCCCACAGACCTGGGGGCTGCGGGCTTTCCTGCTGCCTTCAGCCTCGACAACACCCTTTCCCACTTGGCGCCGCGCCAGGCACAAAAATAGCTATACGGCTGGAGATGGGTCCCATGCCCAAAGAGCCAGCAGGGAAAACTATGCCTTGTTCTAAAGCTCTTTGGGAACCGCTTGCGTAGCCCCCAGACTTGGGGGCTGCAGGCTTTGCTGCTGCCTTCAGCCTCGACACCACCCTTTCCCACTTGGCGCCGCGCCAGGCTCAAAAATGGCCATACGGCTGGAGATGGGTCCCCCGCCCAAAGAGCCAGCAGGGAAAACTATGCCTTGTTCTAAAGCTCTTTGTGAACTGCTTGGATAGCCCCACAGACCTGGGGGCTGCAGGCTCTCCTGCTTCCTTCAGCCTCGACACCACCCTTTCCCACTTGGCGCCGCGCCAGGCACAAAAATGGCCTATGGCTGGAGATGGGTCCCATGCCCAAAGAGCCAGCAGGGAAAACTATGCCTTGTTCTAAAGCTCTTTGGGAACCGCTTGCGTAGCCCCACAGACCTGGGGGCTGCGGGCTTTCCTGCTACCTTCAGCCTCGACAACACCCTTTCCCACTTGGCGCCGCGCCAGGCACAAAAATAGCTATACGGCTGGAGATGGGTCCCATGCCCAAAGAGCCAGCAGGGAAAACTATGCCTTGTTCTAAAGCTCTTTGGGAACCGCTTGCGTAGCCCCCAGACCTGGGGGCTGCAGGCTTTCTTGCTGCCTTAAGCCTCGACAGCACACTTTCCCACTTGGCACCGCGTCAGTCACAAAAATGGCCTATGGCTGGAGATGGGTCCCCCGCCCAAGGAGCCAGCAGGGAAAACTATGCCTTGTTCTAAAGCTCTTTCAGAACCGCTTGCGTAGCCCCACAGACCTGGGGGCTGCGGGCTTTCCTGCTGCCTTCAGCCTCGACACCACCCTTTCCCACTTGGCGCCGCGCCAGGCTCAAAAATGGCCATACGGCTGGAGATGGGTCCCATGCCCAAAGAGCCAGCAGGGAAAACTATGCCTTGTTCTAAAGCTCTTTCAGAACCGCTTGCGTAGCCCCACAGACCTGGGGGCTGCGGGATTTCCTGCTGCCTTCAGCCTCGACACCACCCTTTCCCACTTGGCGCCGCGCCAGGCACAAAAATGGCCATACGGCTGGAGATGGGTTCCCCGCTGAAGGAGCCAGCAGGGAAAACTATGCCTTGTTCTAAAGCTCTTTGGGAACCGCTTGCGTAGCCCCACAGACCTGGGGGCTGTGTGCTTTCCTGCTGCCTTCAGCCTCAAAGCCACCCTTTCCCACTTGGCGCCACGCCAGGCACAAAAATGGCCATACGGCTGGAGATGGGTCCCCCGCCCAAAGAGCCAGCAGGGAAAACTTTGTCTACAGTCAGTCAAGTCGACGTACTCAACACTGATAAGAAAGATCACATGTGTTCTTGTGGTGAGGGATATCAAGTGGAAATCCTTCTCGCGGAGTGATCAAGCGATTTAAACTTTTCATCATAATCCAAAGTCTAACATGCAAAACAATTGTCTAAGCAAAGCACAATACAGTGAGTATTAGTAAAACAACAACAGAGTGAAGCATCTTATTATAAAGTCCTGTAACTGTCGGTGACCATCCAAAAAGAGGATCTCCCCATCTATGTCCTTCGCCTCTCTTCACTCTTTCCAACGCTTGGTGTATTTCTTCAACCTGATGATGGACGGTAATCAAAGTTGTCTGTCTATTTTCTTGGGCCTCTTTCAAGAGTCGCTTCAATTCATTGTGTTTTAGCAGCTTCTTCACCAGGGAGAGATTCATTCCGATAGGGGCAGGCAACAATCTCGAATCAACGTATAATTAGGTTGTAGCAATTGAAAAGACGTAACAGGAGCTTAATAATTGAAGTCGCATCCCGTAACTTTGTGTTAGTAAAGTTCAAACACAAAGATTTGAGTGATTACTATGTCATCTCTGAATACAAGACTACAGGGAGACCTCATGCTAACGCACCCTTTCCCAATATAGTCAAGCACAGTCTCTGGGGTTTCATCGGGATGTGTCTCAAAGTGACAAGCATTCTGGTTGGTGTCAAGACAAAGGTCTTGTGCTTTGAGAGTATTACTCTCACAAATGAATCCTTGTTGGTCTCGTGAAACGCATGCGTCAACATCAGCAGTTTGCCATTTAGTCTCATTTTGTCGTGCCCAACCTCTGTGCTGTGTTGGATAGAGTAGAGCTCCTTGGTGATTCAACCCCAGTGCGATGATTGGGTATATGGTGGATACTGAGGCATTGCGTATCGTTAAGACAAAAGCTGTGGCTTTGCTCTCAGTGGGATCGTAGGTGAAATTAACCAGATAACACCTGGACTGAAATTTTTTCTCAAATTCAATTGTGTTATCCCATATTACTTTTCGAATTTCGGTGGGCAAGGTGCCTTCTTCACCTTCCCTTATGATTGCGGCTGTCATAGATTGCATCCACAATTGGGCTTGGATACAACTAAGAGCCAAGGAAACATTGGTTTGAGTTGTACCAAGTGCATCTGTGATCAGCTGATGGTCTTTTTCACCCGTTTCTTCCCATTGAGGCAATATATTCGATAAAAGCCGTTGGTGGTTTCCCAATGCTAATAGAGAGGACTGTAGGGGACGTCTTAATTTGTCCAGATCAGTAGCGGTTGTGACTAGTTTGTTGGCAAGTATCTCAGCATCTATACTATTCAAGACTCCCAGGCCTGTTCCTAAGATACCAGTCGCATCCCTCTTCCGTCCGTGTGAAGTGGCAAGAGTTCGTTTGCGTAACCATGCTGACCATTCTGCATAAGATGTACTCAGGAATGGTAAGCAGGTGGGTTTGATCGCAGAGATTTTAATCTGCATTGACAATTCTGCTCGTTTGAGGGAATATGTGGGATTAAACAGTACCTGTTGTTGACCTGTGTGTGTTTAATAACGTAAGGGCCAATGTTGAAAATGTAAGGAGTTAGTCTAATGGAGGGCTTAGAAAAGAGAGAGGTGTTTTTTTTTTTTCTCTTAGAAGAGAGAGCCTTTGAGAGTTTGTGGGGTGTAGGTTCTGGATTCATTTCAGCAAGTTCAGGTGTATTTGAGTCAATCATAAATTCAAATAACAATTCTGTGCCCTTGTAGCCCCAAATACAGTACACTACTGTAGGTTTGATGAAAGTGAAATTGTGCCAGCAATCTGAATTTGGCGCCATAATTTTGTAACAATCAGTGTTGTATTTGTCCGCTTTGGTAGAGTCTACATAGATGGTTTTAATTACAGTTGGCCTGTGGTGATTAGACCCGTTGATAAATCGGCAACCAATGTGTGTTCTTGTGGAATAATTACTAAATTGGCCAAGAATACAAAAATACAGCATTGTTCACACATTAAGGAAAGTCATAAAATCAAGAGGCTTCTGAGGTAGAATACAGCCGCAGCTGGCACACGAAGAATGCAACAGCTGTGATTCCCTGTACAAGGTTGTTTGCGAAACTACACGAGGGATGGAACGGAACGCGCTTGTTCCGTGGCCTTCCCTTGTGACGAATAGCAGATATGGGGACGAGATGGTACTACGGAACTGATAAGCGGCTTACACGCCACCCGAGCCAACATTTCGTCAAATGTTGATGAAATGCTGTCCTTTTGTGCGAACTTTGCTCACCACAATGTACCAAAACACACCTCCATCCCGGAGGCTATCCGCCCCCGAGGTGTGAACACTCCTCCTTGAGTACATTAATCATAATAAAAGTACATATGACTAAAGTCACTCAAACTCCACTTTGAAGTTAAAAAAATAATATAAAAATAGCCCAAGAGAGGGGGGATGTCTGGGAAGACACCATCGCGAAGAATCCCACCGCTGTTTTCTGGGATCAGTCGACGGGCTGAGCCTTTCTTCCCCCTCATAAGGACGCCTTTGGGTAAGACTTTGATTACACCGAGTGCTTTCTCGGGGACTCTAGAAATTTCTCTAGAGAATCTCTACCCTACATTTAGAGCCAGGCTGTTTCGTTTATAATTTTGTCACGCGTTTGTCTATTTAACAATGTCTTTATTTGCACGTGCTTTGCAGACAGTGTATTTATCACCGGCAATCCTAAAGAACCTGTATATCTGTTGTTTAAATAAACTGCACTGTTTCAGTAGCTAGTCGTTTCGCTTTCTCACTGAACGCGACCAAAACTTGAGAGAGGCCATGCTGGTTCAGGAGCACGACTAGACTGAAGGTGCAGCCCACTATTAGTGTCTCCAAATCGTAATAGTTTAACACATAGTAAACGCGATTGGGCTGATAGTGCTGAATTGGGCATCACTCAGAATTGAAACCCAGCCGCACCTGGCCTCCCACCTCGGTGAGGAGTGTTAGAACGCAAGGGGGTTTATCTTCTGCCAAAACCGCTTGGCCCCGTTTCACGCAACAGAATTTGGCGTAGTCGGCAGGATTGCCATGGATAAACTGCTGCAAAAATATGATTGTGCCCCTTCCCAGGCTGGGAAGGAGTGGGCCCAAAAATTTTGGAAGGATGAAGAGAAAGTGGTGGAACGTATTGAAGAGCGTCGGGTTTCACAGAAGCTCAGAGCGGGGAAAGGCAAGGGTGTGATTTGTGCTGTGTTAGGCGCCTGTTTATCTTGTGCACAACAAGAAGCTAGAGAAACCCCCGCTCCTAATCTGATTTCAGCTGTAGAATATGCAACCCTGAAATCGGAGAATGAGGTGCTGAAGTCATCATTAGCCTTGCAAAAGGAGACAGGAGAAAGATTAAGAACTCAAGTCGATAAGCTTGTGAGTGAGAATGAATGTTTAGGAAACCGGAATGCTCAACTTGGGAGTGAAAATCGCCAACTTAAAATGTTATTGAAAGGGTGACCGGGCTCTTAGATAAAATGCAGCCCTCGACCCAGGTCCAACAGATTCGTAAGTTAATGTGTTATCCAAATTCCGGAACCCAGACCGGAGATTTTTTTGTCTAATAGTGAGGATGACGAAGAAGATGAGGAGGAAAGGACTTTTACTTTGAAATCCCAAGTTTTTCCTTTACGTCCTCTGGTTAAAACTGAAACTGCAGTTGATGATGGTGATGAAATTCACACCACTGTGCGTACCGTTCCATGGACACCAACCGAGTTAACAAAAATAAGGGAGAAATATTCGAGGCGACCAGAAGAGTCAGCTGTTGAGTACGTGTGGCGAGTTTCTTCTGAAGGGGGGGGCAGAATTATGCTGAGTGAGGAAGAAGCAGGAGACTCTTGGGGACCAGGAGTGTTTTTAACCACTATGCCTGGGGATCATAATTATTCCCTAACCGCTCGAGCAGCCTATTGGGCAAGGGGTATGGATCCGCGAGAGAGGGGGGAGCCGTTAGACATTAGAGCTACAGGCTACTCTGATCTGTTTGCGGCTGTACGGAAAGCAGCTTGTCTGCAAGCCATGTATGACAGAGAGGAATTTCGGAAATCCCCAATGTCAGCCCCTATCGACCCGGATCGATTAGCCCCTCTCATCCGTGGTCTTCCCGGTTGCCTGAAACCGTTCCTTGTTCGCACTCAAGATCGTATACGGGATGCTCGGGGTGCTCATGGGCGGGGCCGTCGTCACTACATGCCCACCTGGAATGTACAGGAAATAGATCAATATGGGCGCCGAATGGGCTGGGCCAGCCAAACTAGTGAGAAATCCTCCGAACACCCGCGAAAGGTTCGCCAAGTCCAAACTCACACTCAAAACCCTAAATCAGAGGGAAGGTTTAAGCCAGATAAGGACCGGAATGAGTTGTGGCGTAAAGCCCTACAATTAGGGGTGCCCCGACAATTCTTGCACGGTGACCCTACGGGAGATCTCCGTACGCTAGTCCAATCTCTACCTAGAAAGAATAATGCGGCTGGGGAGAAAAGTCTAACCAGAGAATCCCCAAGCCGTGAGAAAACTGTGCCTTCTGCACCGGAACATAACTTGATTGATTTGACAGAGTCCCAGCCACAACACTCCTATCCCCGGGGAGGGCACTGAGCAACCCTGTCGGGCAGGTACTAGCAATCCAATGGCGCTCTCATAAAGACTCCGAACCTGTTATTGTCATTCCTGTTGGACCCCGGAAGATATTGGTAAATTTTATTATTGATACCGGAGCCCAAATGTCTGCAATCACTAACGAAACAGCACAACTTCTAGGTATAAATCCCACCCGACGCAGAGTCAACTTCACAGGAATTGATGGTGTGGTAAAAACATGCCCCACTGCAAAAATTAACCTCTGGTTGCCGGGAGAGCAGCGAATGACTAGGGCAGAAGTGTTAGTGGGTGCCTCACGTAGACCCGACTCAAAGTGTCAGGGACCCGCACAGGAAGTTAAATTCCTGGGGGTCTGGTGGATTAAGGGAGCTGCTTCTGTCCCTCAGGATACCCTGAAAAAATAGAACATGGACAGAATCCTTCCAGCACGAAGGAGTTACAGCAGGTCCTGGGAACTTTAAGTTATTGGCGTAAACACATCCCTGGCTTTTCCATCATTGCTCGCCCCCTTCATAGCTTGCCAAAAAAGGGTAAATCCTGGGTGTGGACTGAACAACACACTAATGCTCTGCAATTACTAATAAAGGAGCTAAGGTTATTCCAACAACTTGGCCCCATACATCCAACTGACCCTGTCCATGTAGAATGGGGGCTCAGTGAACATGGTTCCCGTTGTAATTTATGGCAGAAGGGACCAGCAGGACCGGAGAGACCATTAGAATTTTGCTCCCACTCCTTCAATGATACTGAATGCAGCTATTCAGACCTGGAGAAGGGTTTACTGTCCCTGGTGCGAGCGTTGCAACGAGCAGAGCAGATAAGAAGAGAACAGAGTGTGATCTTTCCTGGGACCTTTTCGCCTCCCAGATGTGGTCCTTAAAGGGACACCACCACCAGCTGGCATTGCCCAGAGACCTACAGTTCGAAAGTGGTATGCTTATTTAGAAGGCATTAATGAAATCAAGCCAGTCTCTGAAGGCAGTGTTAAAGTATCCAAGGCTACTTCACAAGGATACCAAAGGATATAGATGGTGCCCTATTGTTCCAATCCCCACCAAACAGACCATCTCCGATCCAAGAAGCACCTCCTTTGAGGGACAGCAGTGATCTTAGAGGAGTGTGGTTTACTGGTGCGTCATCTCACCGTTAAAAAAATAAGTGCAAATATAAGGCCGTAGCACTGGAAGTAACAACGGGAGAAAGAGCAATTGAAATAGGGGAGGGTAGGGGAACTCAGAGCTGTCCTACTAGCTGCACAACATGGAGCCACCTCCTTTTACGCTGAGTCATATGCTGTTCTTAAAGGAGCCACTGAATGGCTAGGACACTGGGCAGCCAACGATTGGCAGGTGAATAGAGTCCCAGTTTGGGAGACAGATAATTGGAAGCAACTGTTGGAAATAGGAGGACAGAGACCATTGCACGTTGCTTGGGTAAAAGGCCACGATCGTTCAAACTCGATCACTGCTCAGTTCAACCAACAGGTAGATGGCCTCACGCGGCTGCAACAAATTGACATTGTAGATGATGGTCGGGAATGGGAACGCTTACTTGAATCGTTACATGTTAAACGTGGCCGCACAGGCCGTCCTGACCTGTATCGGGAAGGTGGGTGGCTTGTGTCAGTTAAGCTGTGCGAACAAATAGTAACTGCCTGTTCACAATGTCGCCTACGACTCAGCAAAGATCATCCGAGTAAGGCGCCTCCCTTACACATGCGGGACAAGAAAGCGTTGTGGCATTCATGGCAGCTTGATTATATTGGGCCCTTGAGATCATCAGGTGGGAAAAGATATGTCCTGGTAGGAGTGGAGATTATCTCCAGCCTCAGTATGGCCAGCAGTTTCAAACCAGCTACGAGGGACAACACAGTGAAAGGCCTAACAGGGTGGTTCAGCACACTTCCCCTTCCCGACGAAATCCAGAGTGATAACGTTTCACACTTTACGGCTTCGGTGGTACAAGATTGGGCCAAGGAAGAAGGGATTCGATGGGTATTTCATACTCCCTGTTATCCCCAGGCTAATGGCGTTGTTGAACGCACCAATAGATTGGTTAAGCGTTTTGCAAAAAGTCATGAACCTGGTTGGCATTTGCGATTGGATGATGCCATCTATCAACTAAATAACAAATGGAGTGGAGACGGCTGTCCTAAAATGAAAGCTTTCTGTGTACCTGCCAATATTATCTCGCCAAAGGCTGCCAATGAACCGGGAAAATACCCCGGAAGATTTCACCCTGGACTACCTGTGCTAGTGAAAATGCCTCAAAATGGGACGGTGCCAATGGTGCTAGCTACTCCCAAAAATCCCTATGCATGGGAAGCCAAGGATTGTTCAGGGAAGATACACCGGATCAGCACCCGGTGGACCGCACCTTCTTTTTAACCCCGTCGGTCGAATAAGACCGAGCAGATTTTCTTTTCCTTTATGTCTTACAGGAACCTTGGATGAGCTGTACAGACGGATTGGCCTACGCTACCTTTGAATGTCTCCAGGGAATCCTGACATTGAACCTGGCAATAATACTACTTTTATGATGTATGGCTATTTGGAGGCCCAAATTCTAAAATGACGAATTGGCAGATGGAATTGATGCTATTCAGTTTCACCTTTTTATTCCCTGTTGTTTGTAGTCAAAGAGACCCAGAGTGGCCATGGTCTCAAGCCTTTCTCGTCTATAATACAAGACTACAGGGAGACCTCATGCTAACGCACCCTTTCCCAATATAGTCAAGCACAGTCTCTGGGGTTTCATCGGGATGTGTCTCAAAGTGACAAGCATTCTGGTTGGTGTCAAGACAAAGGTCTTGTGCTTTGAGAGTATTACTCTCACAAATGAATCCTTGTTGGTCTCGTGAAACGCATGCGTCAACATCAGCAGTTTGCCATTTAGTCTCATTTTGTCGTGCCCAACCTCTGTGCTGTGTTGGATAGAGTAGAGCTCCTTGATGATTCAACCCCAGTGCGATGATTGGGTATATGGTGGATACTGAGGCATTGCGTATCGTTAAGACAAAAGCTGTGGCTTTGCTCTCAGTGGGATCGTAGGTGAAATTAACCAGATACCACCAGGATTGAAATTTTCTCTCAAACTCAATTGCGTTATCCCATATTACTTTTCGAATTTCGGTGGGCAAGGTGCCTTCTTCACCTTCCCTTATGATTTATGAGTTTTTGCAAAACGCTTAACCAATCCGTTGGTGCATTCAACAATGCCATTAGCCTGAGGATAATAGGGAGTATGAAATACCCATCGAATCCCTTCTTCTTTGGCCCAATCTTGTACCACTGTAGCGGTAAAGTGTGAACCGTTATCACTTTGGATTTCCTCGGGAAGGGGAAGTGTGCTGAACCACCCTTTTAGGCCTTTCACTGTGTTGTCCCCAGCAGCTGATTTGAAGCCAGTGGCCATACTGAGGCTGGAGATAATCTCCACTCCGACTAGGACATATCTTTTCCCACCTGATGATCTCAAGGGCCCAATATAATCAATCTGCCATGAATGCCACAACATTTTCTTGTCCCGCATGTGTAAGGGAGGCGCCTTACTCGGATGATCTTTGCTGAGTCGTAGGCGACATTGTGACCAGGCAGTTACTACTTGTTCGCACAGCTTAACCGACACAGGCCACCCCCGGGCTAGACCTTCCTGATACAGATCAGCACGGCCTGTATGGCCAGGCTTAATATGTAACCATTCCCGACCATCATCTACAGTGTCAATTTGTTGTAGCCGCGTGAGGCTATCTACCTGTTGGTTGAACTGAGCAGTGATCGAGTTTGAACGATCGTGGCCTTTTACCCAAGCAATGTGCAATGGTCTCTGTCCTCCTATTTCCAACAGTTGCTTCCAACTGTCTGTCTCCCAGATTGGGACTCTATTCACCTGCCAATCATTGGCTGCCCAGTGTCCTAGCCATTCAGTGGCTCCTTTAAAAACAGCATATGAGTCAGTGTAAATGTAAGTAGCTCCATGTTGTGCAGCTAGTAGGACGGCTCTGAGTTCCCCTACTTGTGCCCTACCTTCTCCTGTTTCAATTGCTCTTTCCCCCGTTGCTACTTCCAGTGCTACGGCCTTGTATTTCCACTTGCTGTTCTCACGGTGAGATGACACACCAGTAAACCACACTCCTGTAAGATCACTGCCTGCTTTCAGAGGAGGTGCTTCTTGGATTGGAGATGGTCTGTTTGGTGGGGATTGGAACAATAGGGCACCATCTCTATCCTTCTGGAGCATGGATACTTTGATACTACCTTCAGAGACTGGCATGATATCATTAATGCCTTCTAAATAAGCATACCACTTTCGAACTGTGGGTTTCTGGGGAATGCCAGCTGGTGGTGGTGTCCCTTTAAGGACCACATCTGGGAGGCGAAAAGGGCCCCGAACAATCACGCTCTGTTCTCTCCTTATCTGCTCTGCTCGTTGCAATGCTCGCACCAGGGACAGTAAACCCTTCTCCAGGTCTGAATAGCTGCTCTCAGTATCATTAAAGGCGTGAGAGCTAAATTCTAATGGTCTCTCCGGTCCTGCTGGTCCCTTCTGGCATAAATTACAATGGGAACCATGTTCACTGAGCCCCCATTCTACATGGACAGGGTCAGTTGGATGTATGGGGCCAAGTTGTTGGAATAACCTTAGCTCTTTTATTAGCAATTCTAGTGCATTAGTGTGTTGTTCAGTCGACTCCCAGGATTTACCTTTTTTGAGCAAACAATAAAGGGGGCGAGCAATGATGGAAAAGCCAGGGATGTGTTTACGCTAATAACTTAAAGTTCCCAGGACTTGCTGTAACTCCTTCGTGCTGGAAGGATTCTGTCCATGTTCTATTTTTTCAGGGTATCCTGAGGGACAGAAGCAGCTCCCTTAATCCACCAGACCCCCAGGAATTTAACTTCCTGTGCGGGTCCCTGACACTTTGAGTCGGGAATTTCCAATCCCAAATCTGATAATGTTTTTCGGATGTTTTCCATCATGTCTTGTACACTTTCTTGGTTCTCTCCCCTATTAAGATGTCATCAATAATATATTGGTATACTGTACATCCCTGTGAAACAGGAATCTCTGATAGCACTTTAGCCAAAGCATTATGGGCAATAGTGGGGGAATGTTTGTATCCTTGCGGAAAGCGGTTAAAGGTATATTGCACTCCTTTCCATGTGAATGCAAACTGCGCTTTGTCCTGCTCAAGGAGGAGAATCATAAAAAAATATGTCTTTAAAATCTAAGGCAACCCTGCAAGGATGGGCAGCTCCTTTTATCATTGTCACAATTTCCGCGATATTCGGAACAGCAGCGGTCAGAGGTGCAGTGTTGGCGTTTAATTTTCCGTAATCTACTGTGAAACGCCATTGCCTTTTTGGTTTCTTTACTGGCCACACCGGTGAAAAATAAGGCGAGTGAATCCTCTTAATGATGTCCCTTTTTTTCTAAATTTGATACCAATCTGTCTGCTCCTGCAACAGCAGTTGCAGGCAGTGGATACTACAGGACACCAGAGATTTTAGAGGGAGGGAAAAGTATGGAAGTTTCCAATAGACTCAATTTCACTGTGTCTATTACTTTTTCAAATCCTGCAAAACTTCACACTGTGGAGACATCATTAAGAAAAGTCATTAAGAAACCCTCGGACGGCAGGCTTTCGTGATGCCTTCAGCCTCAAAATCACCCTTTCCCACGTGGCGCCGGGCCAGGCACAAAAATGGCCATACGGCTGGAGATGGGTCCCCCGCCCAAAGAGCCAGCAGGGAAAACTATGCCTTGTTCTAAAGCTCTTTGGGAACCGCTTGCGTAGCCCCACAGACCTTGGGGCTGCGGGCTTTCCTGCTGCCTTCAGCCTCGACAGCACCCTTTCCCACTTGGCTTCGCGCCAGGCACAAAAATGGCCTAAGGCTGGAGATGGGTCCCATGCCCAAAGAGCCAGCAGGGAAAACTATGCCTTGTTCTAAAGCTCTTTGGGAACCACTTGCTTGGCCCCACAGACCTGGGGGCTGCGGGCTTTCCTGCTGCCTTCAGCCTCGACACCACCCTTTCCCACTTGGCGCCGCGCCAGGCACAAAAATGGCCATACGGCTGGAGATGGGTCCCCCGCCCAAAGAGCCAGCAGGGAAAACTATGCCTTGTTCTAAAGCTCTTTGGGAACCGCTTGCGTAGCCCCACAGACCTGGGGGCTGCGGGCTTTCCTGGTGCCTTCACCCTCAAAACCACCCTTTCCCACTTGGCACTGCTCCAGGCTCAAAAATGGCCATACGGCTGCAGATGGGTCCCCCGCCCAGAGAGCCAGCAGGGAAAACTATGCCTTGTTCTAAAGCTCTTTGGGAACCGCTTGCGTAGCCCCACAGACCTGGGGGCTGCAGGCTTTGCTGCTGCCTTCAGCCTCAAAGCCACCCTTTCCCACTTGGCGCCGGGCCAGGCACAAAAATGGCCATACGGCTGGAGATGGGTCCCCCGCCCAAAGAGCCAGCAGGGAAAACTATGCCTTGTTCTAAAGCTCTTTGGGAACCGCTTGCGTAGCCCCACAGACCTGGGGGCTGCGGGCTTTCCTGCTGCCTTCAGCCTCAAAGCCACCCTTACCCACTTGGCGCCGTGCCAGGCACAAAAATGGCCATACGGCTGGAGATGGGTCCCCCGCCCAAAGAGCCAGCAGGGAAAACTATGCCTTGTTCTAAAGCTCTTTGGGAACCGCTTGCTTGGCCCCACAGACGTGGGGGCTGCAGTCTTTGCTGCTGCCTTCAGCCTCAACACCACCCTTTCCACTTGGCGCCGGGCCAGGGACAAAAATGGTCATACGGCTGGAGATGGGTCCCCTGCCAAAAGAGCCAGCAGGGAAAACTATGCCTTGTTCTAAAGCTCTTTGGGAACCGCTTGCGTAGCCCCACAGACCTGGGGGCTGCGGGCTTTCCTGCTGCCTTCAGATTCAAAGCCACCCTTTCCCTCTTGGGGCTTCGCCAGGCACAAAAATGGCCATACGGCTGGAGATGGGTCCCCCGCCCAAAGAGCGAGCAGGGAAAACTATGCCTTGTTCTAAAGCTCTTTGGGAACCACTTGCGTAGCTCCACAGACCTGGGGGCTGCGGGCTTTCCTGCTGCCTTCAGCCTCGACACCACCCTTTCCCACTTGGCGCCGCGCCAGGCTCAAAAATGGCCATACGGCTGGAGATGGGTCCCCCGCCCTAAGAGCCAGCAGGGAAAACTATGCCTTGTTCTAAAGCTCTTTGGGAACCGCTTGCGTAGCCCCACAGACCTGGGGGCTGCAGGCTTTGCTCCTGCCTTCAGCCTCAAAGCCACCCTTTCCCACCTGGCGCCGCGCCAGGCTCAAAAATGGCCATACGGCTGGAGATGGGTCCCCGCCCAGAGAGCCAGCAGGGAAAACTATGCCTTGTTCTAAAGCTCTTTGGGAACCGCTTGCGTAGCCCCACAGACCTGGGGACTGCGGGCTTTCCTGCTGCCTTCAGCCTCGACACCACCCTTTCCCACTTGGCGCCCTATCAGGCACAAAAATGGCCATACGGCTGGAGATGGGTCCCCCGCCCAAAGAGCCAGCAGGGAAAACTATGCCTTGTTCTAAAGCTCTTTGGGAACCGCTTGCGTAGCCCCACAGACCTGGGGGCTGCGGGCTTTCCTGCTGCCTTCAGCCTCGACACCACCCTTTCCCACTTGGCGCCCTATCAGGCACAAAAATGGCCATACGGCTGGAGATGTGTCCCCCGCCCAAAGAGCCAGCAGGGAAAACTATGCCTTGTTCTAAAGCTCTTTGGGAACCGCTTGCGTAGCCCCACAGACCTGGGGGCTGCGGGCTTTGCTGCTGCCTTCAGCCTCAAAGCCACCCTTTCCCACTTGGCGCCGCGCCAGGCACAAAAATGGCCATACGGCTGGAGATGGGTCCCCCGCCCAAAGAGCCAGCAGGGAAAATTATGCCTTGTTTTAAAGCTCTTTGGGAACCGCTTGCGTAGCCCCACAGACCTGGGGGCTGCGGGCTTTCCTGCTGCCTTTAGCCTCGACACAACCCTTTCCCACTTGGCGCCGCGCCAGGCTCAAAAATGGCCATACGGCTGGAGATGGGTCCCCCGCCCAAAGAGCCAGCAGGGAAAACTATGCCTTGTTCTAAAGCTCTTTGGGAACCGCTTGCGTAGCCCCACAGACCTGGGGGCTCCGGGCTTTCCTGCTGCCTTCAAGCCTCAAAGCCACCCTTTCCCACTGGGCGCCGGGCCAGGCACAAAAATGGCCTATGGCTGGAGATGGGTCCCCCGAACAAAGAGCCAGCAGGGAAAACTATGCCTTGTTCTAAAGCTCTTTGGGAACCGCTTGCGTAGCCCCACAGACCTGGGGGCTGCGGGCTTTCCTGCTGCCTTCAGCCTCAAAGCCACCCTTTCCCACTTGGCGCCGTGCCAGGCACAAAAATGGCCATACGGCTGGAGATGGGTCCCCCGCCCAAAGAGCCAGCAGGGAAAACTATGCCTTGTTCTAAAGCTCTTTGGGAACCGCTTGCTTGGCCCCACAGACGTGGGGGCTGCAGTCTTTGCTGCTGCCTTCAGCCTCAACACCACCCTTTCCCACTTGGCGCCGGGCCAGGGACAAAAATGGCCATACGGCTGGAGATGGGTCCCCCGCCCAAAGAGCCAGCAGGGAAAACTATGCCTTGTTCTAAAGCTCTCTGGGAACCGCTTGCTTGGGCCCACAGACGTGGGGGCTGCGGGCTTTCCTGCTGCATTCAGACTCGACACCACCCTTTCCCACTTGGCGCCCTATCAGGCACAAAAATGGCCATACGGCTGGAGATGGGTCCCCCGCCCAAAGAGCCAGCAGGGAAAACTATGCCTTGTTCTAAAGCTCTTTGGGAACCGCTTGCGTAGCCCCACAGACCTGGGGGCTGCGGGCTTTGCTGCTGCCTTCAGCCTCAAAGCCACCCTTTCCCACTTGGCGCCGCGCCAGGCACAAAAATGGCCATACGGCTGGAGATGGGTCCCCCGCCCAAAGAGCCATCAGGGAAAATTATGCCTTGTTTTAAAGCTCTTTGGGAACCGCTTGCGTAGCCCCACAGACCTGGGGGCTGCGGGCTTTCCTGCTGCCTTTAGCCTCGACACAACCCTTTCCCACTTGGCGCCGCGCCAGGCTCAAAAATGGCCATACGGCTGGAGATGGGTCCCCCGCCCAGAGAGCCAGCAGGGAAAACTATGCCTTGTTCTAAAGCTCTTTGGGAACCGCTTGCGTAGCCCCACAGACCTGGGGGCTGCGGGCTTTCCTGCTGCCTTCAAGCCTCAAAGCCACCCTTTCCCACTGGGCGCCGGGCCAGGCACAAAAATGGCCTATGGCTGGAGATGGGTCCCCCGAACAAAGAGCCAGCAGGGAAAACTATGCCTTGTTCTAAAGCTCTTTGGGAACTGCTTGCGTAGCCCCACAGACCTGGGGGCTGCAGGCTTTCCTGCTGCCTTCAGCCTCAAAGCCACCCTTTCCCACTTGGCGCCCTATCAAGCACAAAAATGGCCTATGGCTGGAGATGGGTCCCAGGCCCAAAGAGCCAGCAGGGAAAACTATGCCTTGTTCTAAAGCTCTTTGGGAACCGCTTGCTTGGCCCCACAGACGTGGGGGCTGCGGGCTTTCCTGCTGCCTTCAGCCTCGACACCACCCTTTCCCACTTGGCGCCGCGCCAGGCACAAAAATGGCCATACGGCTGGAGATGGGTCCCATGCCCAAAGAGCCAGCAGGGAAAACTATGCCTTGTTCTAAAGCTCTTTGGGAACCGCTTGCTTGGCCCCACAGACGTGGGGGCTGCGGGCTTTCCTGCTGCCTTCAGCCTCAAAACCACCCTATGCCACTACGCACCGCGTCAGGCACAAAAATAGCCATACGGCTGGAGATGGGTCCCCCACCCAAAGAGCCAGCAGGGAAAACTATGCCTTGTTCTAAAGCTCTTTGGGAAACGCTTGCGTAGCCGCACAGACCTGGGGGCTGCGGGCTTTCCTGCTGCCTTCAGCCTCGATACCACCATTTCCCACTTGGCGCTGCGCCATGCACAAAAATGGCCATACGGCTGGAGATGGGTCCCCCGCCCAAAGAGCCAGCAGGGAAAACTATGCCTTGTTCTAACGCTCTTTGGGAACCGCTTGCGTAGCCCCACAGACCTGGGGGCTGCGGGCTTTCCTGCTGCCTTTAGCCTCGACACCACCCTTTCCCTCTTGGCGCCGCGCCAGGCACAAAAATGGCCGTACGGCTGGAGATGGGTCCCCCGCCCAAAGAGCCAGCAGGGAAAACTATGCCTTGTTCTAAAGCTCTTTGGGAACCGCTTGCGTAGCCCCACAGACCTGGGGGCTGCGGGCTTTCCTGCTGCCTTCAGCCTCAAAGCCACCCTTTCCCACTTGGCGCCGCGCCAGGCACAAAAATGGCCATACGGCTGGAGATGGGTCCCCCGCCCAAAGAGCCAGCAGGGAAAACTATGCCTTGTTCTAAAGCTCTTTGGGAACCGCTTGCGTAGCCCCACAGACCTTGGGGCTGCGGGCTTTCCTGCTGCCTTCAGCCTCGACAGCACCCTTTCCCACTTGGCTTCGCGCCAGGCACAAAAATGGCCTATGGCTGGAGATGGGTCCCATGCCCTAAGAGCCAGCTGGGAAAACTATGCCTTGTTCTAAAGCTCTTTGGGAACCGCTTGCGTAGCACAACAGACCTGGGGGCTGCAGGATTTGCTCCTGCCTTCAGCCTCAAAGCCACCCTTTCCCACCTGGCGCCGCGCCAGGCTCAAAAATGGCCATACGGCTGGAGATGGGTCCCCCGCCCAGAGAGCCAGCAGGGAAAACTATGCCTTGTTCTAAAGCTCTTTGGGAACCGCTTGCGTAGCCCCACAGACCTGGGGGCTGCGGGCTTTCCTGCTGTCTTCAGCCTCAAAGCAACCCTTTCCCACTTGGCGCCCTATCAAGCACAAAAATGGCCTATGGCTGGAGATGTGTCCCATGCCCAAAGAGCCAGCAGGGAAAACTATGCCTTGTTCTAAAGCTCTTTGGGAACCGCTTGCGTAGCCGCACAGACCTGGGGGCTGCGGGCTTTCCTGCTGCCTTCAGCCTCAAAACCACCCTTTCCCACTTGGCCCCCGGCCAGGCACAAAAATGGCCATACGGCTGGAGATGGGTCCCCCGCCCAAAGAGCCAGCAGGGAAAACTATGCCTTGTTCTAAAGCTCTTTGGGAACCGCTTGCGTAGCCCCACAGACCTGGGGGCTGCAGGCTTTGCTGCTGCCTTCAGCCTCAAAACCACCCTTTCCCACTTGGCGCTGCGCCAGGCACAAAAATGGCCATACGGCTGGAGATGGGTCCCCCGCCCAAAGAGCCAGCAGGGAAAATTATGCCTTGTTCTAAAGCTCTTTGGGAACCGCTTGCGTAGCCCCACAGACCTGGGGGCTGCGGGCTTTCCTGCTGCCTTTAGCCTCGACACAACCCTTTCCCACTTGGCGCCGCGCCAGGCTCAAAAATGGCCATACGGCTGGAGATGGGTCCCCCGCCCAGAGAGCCAGCAGGGAAAACTATGCCTTGTTCTAAAGCTCTTTGGGAACCGCTTGCGTAGCCCCACAGACCTGGGGGCTGCGGGCTTTCCTGCTGCCTTCAAGCCTCAAAGCCACCCTTTCCCACTGGGCGCCGGGCCAGGCACAAAAATGGCCTATGGCTGGAGATGGGTCCCCCGAACAAAGAGCCAGCAGGGAAAACTATGCCTTGTTCTAAAGCTCTTTGGGAACCGCTTGCGTAGCCCCACAGACCTGGGGGCTGCAGGCTTTCCTGCTGCCTTCAGCCTCAAAGCCACCCTTTCCCACTTGGCGCCCTATCAAGCACAAAAATGGCCATACGGCTGGAGATGGGTCCCCGGCCCAAAGAGCCAGCAGGGAAAACTATGCCTTGTTCTAAAGCTCTTTGGGAACCGCTTGCTTGGCCCCACAGACCTGGGGGCTGCGGGCTTTCCTGCTGCCTTCAGCCTCGACACCACCCTTTCCCACTTGGCGCCGCGCCAGGGACAAAAATGGCCATACGGCTGGAGATGGGTCCCCCGCCCAAAGAGCCAGCAGGGAAAACTATGCCTTGTTCTAAAGCTCTTTGGGAACCGCTTGCGTAGCCCCACAGACCTGGGGGCTGCGGGCTTTCCTGCTGCCTTCAGATTCAAAGCCACCCTTTCCGTCTTGGGGCTTCGCCAGGCACAAAAATGGCCATACGGCTGGAGATGGGTCCCCCGCCCAAAGAGCGAGCAGGGAAAACTATGCCTTGTTCTAAAGCTCTTTGGGAACCGCTTGCGTAGCCCCACAGACCTGGGGGCTGCGGGCTTTCCTGCTGCCTTCAGCCTCGACATCACCCTTTCCCACTTGGCGCCGCGCCAGGCTCAAAAATGGCCATACGGCTGGAGATGGGTCCCCCGCCCTAAGAGCCAGCAGGGAAAACTATGCCTTGTTCTAAAGCCCTTTGGGAACCGCTTGCGTAGCCCCACAGACCTGGGGACTGCGGGCTTTCCTGCTGCCTTCAGCCTCGACACCACCCTTTCCCACTTGGCGCCGCGCCAGGCACAAAAATGGCCATACGGCTGGAGATGGGTCCCCCGCCCAAAGAGCCAGGACGGAAAACTATGCCTTGTTCTAAAGCTCTTTGGGAACCGCTTGCGTAGCCCCACAGACCTGGGGGCTGCGGGCTTTCCTGCTGCCTTCAGCCTCGACACCACCCTTTCCCACTTGTCGCCCTATCAGGCACAAAAATGGCCATACGGCTGGAGATGTGTCCCCCGCCCAAAGAGCCAGCAGGGAAAACTATGCCTTGTTCTAAAGCTCTTTGGGAACCGCTTGCGTAGCCCCACAGACCTGGGGGCTGCGGGCTTTGCTGCTGCCTTCAGCCTCAAAGCCACCCTTTCCCACTTGGCGCCGCGCCAGGCACAAAAATGGCCATACGGCTGGAGATGGGTCCCCTGCCCAAAGAGCCAGCAGGGAAAACTATGCCTTGTTCTAAAGCTCTTTGGGAACCGCTTGCGTAGCCCCACAGACCTGGGGGCTGCGGGCTTTCCTGCTGCCTTCACCCTCAAAACCACCCTTTCCCACTTGGCGCCGCGCCAGGCTCAAAAATGGCCATACGGCTGGAGATGGGTCCCCCGCCCAGAGAGCCAGCAGGGAAAACTATGCCTTGTTCTAAAGCTCTTTGGGAACCGCTTGCGTAGCCCCACAGACCTGGGGGCTGCGGGCTTTCCTGCTGCCTTCAAGCCTCAAAGCCACCCTTTCCCACTGGGCGCCGGGCCAGGCACAAAAATGGCCTATGGCTGGAGATGGGTCCCCCGAACAAAGAGCCAGGAGGGAAAACTATGCCTTGTTCTAAAGCTCTTTGGGAACTGCTTGCGTAGCCCCACAGACCTGGGGGCTGCAGGCTTTCCTGCTGCCTTCAGCCTCAAAGCCACCCTTTCCCACTTGGCGCCCTATCAAGCACAAAAATGGCCTATGGCTGGAGATGGGTCCCAGGCCCAAAGAGCCAGCAGGGAAAACTATGCCTTGTTCTAAAGCTCTTTGGGAACCGCTTGCTTGGCCCCACAGACGTGGGGGCTGCGGGCTTTCCTGCTGCCTTCAGCCTCAAAACCACCCTTTCCCACTTGGCGCCGCGCCAGGCACAAAAATGGCCATACGGCTGGAGATGGGTCCCCCGCCCAAAGAGCCAGCAGGGAAAACTATGCCTTGTTCTAAAGCTCTTTGGGAACCGCTTGCGTAGCCCCACAGACCTGGGGGCTGCGGGCTTTCCTGCTGCCTTCACCCTCAAAACCACCCTTTCCCACTTGGCACTGCTCCAGGCTCAAAAATGGCCATACGGCTGCAGATGGGTCCCCCGCCCAGAGAGCCAGCAGGGAAAACTATGCCTTGTTCTAAAGCTCTTTGGGAACCGCTTGCGTAGCCCCACAGACCTGGGGGCTGCAGGCTTTGCTGCTGCCTTCAGCCTCAAAGCCACCCTTTCCCACTTGCCGCCGGGCCAGGCACAAAAATGGCCATACGGCTGGAGATGGGTCCCCCGCCCAAAGAGCCAGCAGGGAAAACTATGCCTTGTTCTAAAGCTCTTTGGGAACCGCTTGCGTAGCCGCACAGACCTGGGGGCTGCGGGCTTTGCTGCTGCCTTCAGCCTCAAAGCCACCCTTTCCCACTTGGCGCCGTGCCAGGCACAAAAATGGCCATACGGCTGGAGATGGGTCCCCCGCCCAAAGAGCCAGCAGGGAAAACTATGCCTTGTTCTAAAGCTCTTTGGGAACCGCTTGCTTGGCCCCACAGACCTGGGGGCTGCAGTCTTTGCTGCTGCCTTCAGCCTCAACACCACCCTTTCCCACTTGGCGCCGGGCCTGGGACAAAAATGGCCATACGGCTGGAGATGGGTCCCCTGCCCAAAGAGCCAGCAGGGAAAACTATGCCTTGTTCTAAAGCTCTTTGGGAACCGCTTGCGTAGCCCCACAGACCTTGGGGCTGCGGGCTTTCCTGCTGCCTTCAGCCTCTACAGCACCCTTTCCCACTTGGCTTCGCGCCAGGCACAAAAATGGCCTATGGCTGGAGATGGGTCCCATGCCCTAAGAGCCAGCTGGGAAAACTATGCCTTGTTCTAAAGCTCTTTGGGAACCGCTTGCGTAGCACCACAGACCTGGGGGCTGCAGGCTTTGCTCCTGCCTTCAGCCTCAAAGACACCCTTTCCCACCTGGCGCCGCGCCAGGCACAAAAATGGCCATACGGCTGGAGATGGGTCCCCCGCCCAGAGAGCCAGCAGGGAAAACTATGCCTTGTTCTAAAGCTCTTTGGGAACCGCTTGCGTAGCCCCACAGACCTGGGGGCTGCGGGCTTTCCTGCTGTCTTCAGCCTCAAAGCAACCCTTTCCCACTTGGCGCCCTATCAAGCACAAAAATGGCCTATGGCTGGAGATGGGTCCCATGCCCAAAGAGCCAGCAGGGAAAACTATGCCTTGTTCTAAAGCTCTTTGGGAACCGCTTGCTTGGCCCCACAGACCTGGGGGCTGCAGTCTTTGCTGCTGCCTTCAGCCTCAACACCACCCTTTCCCACTTGGCGCCGGGCCTGGGACAAAAATGGCCATACGGCTGGAGATGGGTCCCCTGCCCAAAGAGCCAGCAGGGAAAACTATGCCTTGTTCTAAAGCTCTTTGGGAACCGCTTGCGTAGCCCCACAGACCTTGGGGCTGCGGGCTTTCCTGCTGCCTTCAGCCTCTACAGCACCCTTTCCCACTTGGCTTCGCGCCAGGCACAAAAATGGCCTATGGCTGGAGATGGGTCCCATGCCCTAAGAGCCAGCTGGGAAAACTATGCCTTGTTCTAAAGCTCTTTGGGAACCGCTTGCGTAGCACCACAGACCTGGGGGCTGCAGGCTTTGCTCCTGCCTTCAGCCTCAAAGACACCCTTTCCCACCTGGCGCCGCGCCAGGCACAAAAATGGCCATACGGCTGGAGATGGGTCCCCCGCCCAGAGAGCCAGCAGGGAAAACTATGCCTTGTTCTAAAGCTCTTTGGGAACCGCTTGCGTAGCCCCACAGACCTGGGGGCTGCGGGCTTTCCTGCTGTCTTCAGCCTCAAAGCAACCCTTTCCCACTTGGCGCCCTATCAAGCACAAAAATGGCCTATGGCTGGAGATGGGTCCCATGCCCAAAGAGCCAGCAGGGAAAACTATGCCTTGTTCTAAAGCTCTTTGGGAACCGCTTGCTTGGCCCCACAGACGTGGGGGCTGCGGGCTTTCCTGCTGCCTTCAGCCTCGACACCACCCTTTCCCACTTGGCGCCGCGCCAGGCACAAAAATGGCCATACGGCTGGAGATGGGTCCCCCGCCCAAAGAGCCAGCAGGGAAAACTATGCCTTGTTCTAAAGCTCTTTGGGAACCGCTTGCGTAGCCCCACAGACCTGGGGGCTGCGGGCTTTCCTGCTGCCTTCACCCTCAAAACCACCCTTTCCCACTTGGCACTGCTCCAGGCTCAAAAATGGCCATACGGCTGCAGATGGGTCCCCCGCCCAGAGAGCCAGCAGGGAAAACTATGCCTTGTTCTAAAGCTCTTTGGGAACCGCTTGCGTAGCCCCACAGACCTGGGGGCTGCAGGCTTTGCTGCTGCCTTCAGCCTCAAAGCCACCCTTTCCCACTTGGCGCCGGGCCAGGCACAAAAATGGCCATACGGCTGGAGATGGGTCCCCCGCCCAAAGAGCCAGCAGGGAAAACTATGCCTTGTTCTAAAGCTCTTTGGGAACCGCTTGCGTAGCCCCACAGACCTGGGGGCTGCGGGCTTTCCTGCTGCCTTCAGCCTCAAAGCCACCCTTTCCCACTTGGCGCCGCGCCAGGCACAAAAATGGCCATACGGCTGGAGATGGGTCCCCCGCCCAAAGAGCCAGCAGGGAAAACTATGCCTTGTTCTAAAGCTCTTTGGGAACCGCTTGCGTAGCCCCACAGACCTGGGGGCTGCGGGCTTTTCTGCTGCCTTTAGCCTCGACACCACCCTTTCCCTCTTGGCGCCGTGCCAGGCACAAAAATGGCCGTACGGCTGGAGATGGGTCCCCCGCCCAAAGAGCCAGCAGGGAAAACTATGCCTTGTTCTAAAGCTCTTTGGGAACCGCTTCCATAGCCCCACAGACCTTGGGGCTGCGGGCTTTCCTGCTGCCTTCAGCCTCGACAGCACCCTTTCCCACTTGGCTTCGCGCCAGGCACAAAAATGGCCTATGGCTGGAGATGGGTCCCATGCCCTAAGAGCGAGCAGGGAAAACTATGCCTTGTTCTAAAGCTCTTTGGGAACCGCTTGCGTAGCCCCACAGACCTGGGGGCTGCGGGCTTTCCTGCTGCCTTCAGCCTCAAAGCCACCCTTTCCCACTTGGCGCCGGGCTAGGGACAAAAATGGCCATACGGCTGGAGATGGGTCCCATGCCCAAAGAGCCAGCAGGGAAAACTATGCCTTGTTCTAAAGCTCTTTGGGAACCGCTTGCTTGGGCCCACAGACCTGGGGGCTGCAGGCTTTGCTGCTGCCTTCAGCCTCGACACCACCCTTACCCACTTGGCGCCGCGCCAGGCACAAAAATGGCCATACGGCTGGAGATGGGTCCCCCGCCCAAAGAGCCAGCAGGGAAAACTATGCCTTGTTCTAAAGCTCTTTGGGAACCGCTTGCGTAGCCCCACAGACCTGGGGGCTGCAGGCTTTCCTGCTGCCTTCAGCCTCAAAACCACCCTTTCCCACTACACACCGCGCCAGGCACAAAAATGGCCATACGGCTGGAGATGGGTCCCCCGCCCAAAGAGCCAGCAGGGAAAACTATGCCTTGTTCTAACGCTCTTTGGGAACCGCTTGCGTAGCCCCACAGACCTGGGGGCTGCGGGCTTTCCTGCTGCCTTTAGCCTCGACACCACCCTTTCCCTCTTGGCGCCGCGCCAGGCACAAAAATGGCCGTACGGCTGGAGATGGGTCCCCCGCCCAAAGAGCCAGCAGGGAAAACTATGCCTTGTTCTAAAGCTCTTTGGGAACCGCTTGCGTAGCCGCACAGACCTGGGGGCTGCGGGCTTTCCTGCTGCCTTCAGCCTCAAAGCCACCCTTTCCCACCTGGCGCCGCGCCAGGCACAAAAATGGCCATACGGCTGGAGATGGGTCCCCCGCCCAGAGAGCCAGCAGGGAAAACTATGCCTTGTTCTAAAGCTCTTTGGGAACCGCTTGCGTAGCCCCACAGACCTGGGGGCTGCGGGCTTTCCTGCTGCCTTCAGTCTCAAAGCAACCCTTTCCCACTTGGCGCCCTATCAAGCACAAAAATGGCCTATGGCTGGAGATGGGTCCCATGCCCAAAGAGCCAGCAGGGAAAACTATGCCTTGTTCTAAAGCTCTTTGGGAACCGCTTGCGTAGCCCCACAGACCTGGGGGCTGCGGGCTTTCCTGCTGCCTTCAGCCTCAAAACCACCCTTTCCCACTTGGCCCCCGGCCAGGCACAAAAATGGCCATACGGCTGGAGATGGGTCCCCCGCCCAAAGAGCCAGCAGGGAAAACTATGCCTTGTTCTAAAGCTCTTTGGGAACCGCTTGCGTAGCCCCACAGACCTGGGGGCTGCGGGCTTTCCTGCTGCCTTCAGATTCAAAGCCATCCTTTCCCTCTTGGGGCTTCGCCAGGCACAAAAATGGCCATACGGCTGGAGATGGGTCCCCCGCCCTAAGAGCCAGCAGGGAAAACTATGCCTTGTTCTAAAGCTCTTTGGGAACCGCTTGCGTAGCCCCACAGACCTGGGGGCTGCAGGCTTTGCTCCTGCCTTCAGCCTCAAAGCCACCCTTTCCCACTTGGCGCCGCGCCAGGCACAAAAATGGCCATACGGCTGGAGATTGGTCCCCGCCCAGAGAGCCAGCAGGGAAAACTATGCCTTGTTCTAAAGCTCTTTGGGAACCGCTTGCGTAGCCCCACAGACCTGGGGACTGCGGGCTTTCCTGCTGCCTTCAGCCTCGACACCACCCTTTCCCACTTGGCACCGCGCCAGGCACAAAAATGGCCATACGACTGGAGATGGGTCCCCCGCCCAAAGAGCCAGCAGGGAAAACTATGCCTTGTTCTAAAGCTCTTTGGGAACCGCTTGCATAGCCCCACAGACCTGGGGGCTGCAGGCTTTCCTGCTGTCTTCAGCCTCAAAGCCACCCTTTCCCACTTGGCGCCCTATCAGGCACAAAAATGGCCATACGGCTGGAGATGGGTCCCCCGCCCAAAGAGCCAGCAGGGAAAACTATGCCTTGTTCTAAAGCTCTTTGGGAACCGCTTGCGTAGCCCCACAGACCTGGGGGCTGCGGGCTTTCCTGCTGCCTTCAGCCTCAAAACCACCCTTTCCCACTTGGCGCCCTATCAGGCACAAAAATGGCCATACGGCTGGAGATGTGTCCCCCGCCCAAAGAGCCAGCAGGGAAAACTATGCCTTGTTCTAAAGCTCTTTGGGAACCGCTTGCGTAGCCCCACAGACCTGGGGGCTGCGGGCTTTGCTGCTGCCTTCAGCCTCAAAGCCACCCTTTCCCACTTGGCGCCGCGCCAGGCACAAAAATGGCCATACGGCTGGAGATGGGTCCCCCGCCCAAAGAGCCAGCAGGGAAAATTATGCCTTGTTCTAAAGCTCTTTGGGAACCGCTTGCGTAGCCCCACAGACCTGGGGGCTGCGGGCTTTCCTGCTGCCTTTAGCCTCGACACAACCCTTTCCCACTTGGCGCCGCGCCAGGCTCAAAAATGGCCATACGGCTGGAGATGGGTCCCCCGCCCAGAGAGCCAGCAGGGAAAACTATGCCTTGTTCTAAAGCTCTTTGGGAACCGCTTGCGTAGGCCCACAGACCTGGGGGCTGCGGGCTTTCTTGCTGCCTTCAAGCCTCAAAGCCACCCTTTCCCACTGGGCGCCGGGCCAGGCACAAAAATGGCCTATGGCTGGAGATGGGTCCCCCGCCCTAAGAGCCAGCAGGGAAAACTATGCCTTGTTCTAAAGCTCTTTGGGAACCGCTTGCGTAGCCCCACAGACCTGGGGGCTGCAGGCTTTGCTCCTGCCTTCAGCCTCAAAGCCACCCTTTCCCACCTGGCGCCGCGCCAGGCTCAAAAATGGCCATACGGCTGGAGATGGGTCCCCGCCCAGAGAGCCAGCAGGGAAAACTATGCCTTGTTCTAAAGCTCTTTGGGAACCGCTTGCGTAGCCCCACAGACCTGGGGGCTGCGGGCTTTCCTGCTGCCTTCAGCCTCAAAGCCACCCTTTCCCACCTGGCGCCGCGCCAGGCACAAAAATGGCCATACGGCTGGAGATGGGTCCCCCGCCCAGAGAGCCAGCAGGGAAAACTATGCCTTGTTCTAAAGCTCTTTGGGAACCGCTTGCGTAGCCCCACAGACCTGGGGGCTGCGGGCTTTCCTGCTGCCTTCAGTCTCAAAGCAACCCTTTCCCACTTGGCGCCCTATCAAGCACAAAAATGGCCTATGGCTGGAGATGGGTCCCATGCCCAAAGAGCCAGCAGGGAAAACTATGCCTTGTTCTAAAGCTCTTTGGGAACCGCTTGCGTAGCCCCACAGACCTGGGGGCTGCGGGCTTTCCTGCTGCCTTCAGCCTCAAAACCACCCTTTCCCACTTGGCCCCCGGCCAGGCACAAAAATGGCCATACGGCTGGAGATGGGTCCCCCGCCCAAAGAGCCAGCAGGGAAAACTATGCCTTGTTCTAAAGCTCTTTGGGAACCGCTTGCGTAGCCCCACAGACCTGGGGGCTGCGGGCTTTCCTGCTGCCTTCAGATTCAAAGCCATCCTTTCCCTCTTGGGGCTTCGCCAGGCACAAAAATGGCCATACGGCTGGAGATGGGTCCCCCGCCCTAAGAGCCAGCAGGGAAAACTATGCCTTGTTCTAAAGCTCTTTGGGAACCGCTTGCGTAGCCCCACAGACCTGGGGGCTGCAGGCTTTGCTCCTGCCTTCAGCCTCAAAGCCACCCTTTCCCACTTGGCGCCGCGCCAGGCACAAAAATGGCCATACGGCTGGAGATTGGTCCCCGCCCAGAGAGCCAGCAGGGAAAACTATGCCTTGTTCTAAAGCTCTTTGGGAACCGCTTGCGTAGCCCCACAGACCTGGGGACTGCGGGCTTTCCTGCTGCCTTCAGCCTCGACACCACCCTTTCCCACTTGGCACCGCGCCAGGCACAAAAATGGCCATACGACTGGAGATGGGTCCCCCGCCCAAAGAGCCAGCAGGGAAAACTATGCCTTGTTCTAAAGCTCTTTGGGAACCGCTTGCATAGCCCCACAGACCTGGGGGCTGCAGGCTTTCCTGCTGTCTTCAGCCTCAAAGCCACCCTTTCCCACTTGGCGCCCTATCAGGCACAAAAATGGCCATACGGCTGGAGATGGGTCCCCCGCCCAAAGAGCCAGCAGGGAAAACTATGCCTTGTTCTAAAGCTCTTTGGGAACCGCTTGCGTAGCCCCACAGACCTGGGGGCTGCGGGCTTTCCTGCTGCCTTCAGCCTCAAAACCACCCTTTCCCACTTGGCGCCCTATCAGGCACAAAAATGGCCATACGGCTGGAGATGTGTCCCCCGCCCAAAGAGCCAGCAGGGAAAACTATGCCTTGTTCTAAAGCTCTTTGGGAACCGCTTGCGTAGCCCCACAGACCTGGGGGCTGCGGGCTTTGCTGCTGCCTTCAGCCTCAAAGCCACCCTTTCCCACTTGGCGCCGCGCCAGGCACAAAAATGGCCATACGGCTGGAGATGGGTCCCCCGCCCAAAGAGCCAGCAGGGAAAATTATGCCTTGTTCTAAAGCTCTTTGGGAACCGCTTGCGTAGCCCCACAGACCTGGGGGCTGCGGGCTTTCCTGCTGCCTTTAGCCTCGACACAACCCTTTCCCACTTGGCGCCGCGCCAGGCTCAAAAATGGCCATACGGCTGGAGATGGGTCCCCCGCCCAGAGAGCCAGCAGGGAAAACTATGCCTTGTTCTAAAGCTCTTTGGGAACCGCTTGCGTAGGCCCACAGACCTGGGGGCTGCGGGCTTTCTTGCTGCCTTCAAGCCTCAAAGCCACCCTTTCCCACTGGGCGCCGGGCCAGGCACAAAAATGGCCTATGGCTGGAGATGGGTCCCCCGCCCTAAGAGCCAGCAGGGAAAACTATGCCTTGTTCTAAAGCTCTTTGGGAACCGCTTGCGTAGCCCCACAGACCTGGGGGCTGCAGGCTTTGCTCCTGCCTTCAGCCTCAAAGCCACCCTTTCCCACCTGGCGCCGCGCCAGGCTCAAAAATGGCCATACGGCTGGAGATGGGTCCCCGCCCAGAGAGCCAGCAGGGAAAACTATGCCTTGTTCTAAAGCTCTTTGGGAACCGCTTGCGTAGCCCCACAGACCTGGGGGCTGCGGGCTTTCCTGCTGCCTTCAGCCTCGACACCACCCTTTCCCACTTGGCGCCGCGCCAGGCACAAAAATGGCCATACGACTGGAGATGGGTCCCCCGCCCAAAGAGCCAGCAGGGAAAACTATGCCTTGTTCTAAAGCTCTTTGGGAACCGCTTGCGTAGCCCCACAGACCTGGGGGCTGCGGGCTTTCCTGCTGCCTTTAGCCTCGACACAACCCTTTCCCACTTGGCGCCGCGCCAGGCTCAAAAATGGCCATACGGCTGGAGATGGGTCCCCCGCCCAGAGAGCCAGCAGGGAAAACTATGCCTTGTTCTAAAGCTCTTTGGGAACCGCTTGCGTAGCCCCACAGACCTGGGGGCTGCGGGCTTTCCTGCTGCCTTCAAGCCTCAAAGCCACCCTTTCCCACTGGGCGCCGGGCCAGGCACAAAAATGGCCTATGGCTGGAGATGGGTCCCCCGCCCTAAGAGCCAGCAGGGAAAACTATGCCTTGTTCTAAAGCTCTTTGGGAACCGCTTGCGTAGCCCCACAGACCTGGGGGCTGCAGGCTTTGCTGCTGCCTTCAGCCTCAAAGCCACCCTTTCCCACCTGGCGCCGCGCCAGGCTCAAAAATGGCCATATGGCTGGAGTTGGTCCCCCGCCCAAAGAGCCAGCAGGGAAAACTATGCCTTGTTCTAAAGCTCTCTGGGAACCGCTTGCTTGGGCCCACAGACGTGGGGGCTGCGGGCTTTCCTGCTGCCTTCAGCCTCAAAACCACCCTATGCCACTACGCACCGCGCCAGGCACAAAAATAGCCATACGTCTGGAGATGGGTCCCCCACCCAAAGAGCCAGCAGGGAAAACTATGCCTTGTTCTAAAGCTCTTTGGGAACCGCTTGCGTAGCCCCACAGACCTGGGGGCTGCGGGCTGTCTTGCTGCCTTCAGCCTCAAAGCCACCCTTTCACACTTGGCGCCGCGCCAGGCACAGAAATGGCCATACGGCTGGAGATGGGTCCCATGCCCAAAGAGCCAGCAGGGAAAACTATGCCTTGTTCTAAAGCTCTTTGGGAACCGCTTGCGTAGCCCCACAGACCTGGGGGCTGCGGGCTTTCCTGCTGCCTTCAGCCTCAAAACCACCCTTTCCCACTACGCACCGCGCCAGGCACAAAAATGGCCATACGGCTGGAGATGGGTCCCCCGCCCAAAGAGCCAGCTGGGAAAACTATGCCTTGTTCTAAAGCTCTTTGGGAACCGCTTGCTTGGCCCCACAGACGTGGGGGCTGCGGGCTTTCCTGCTGCCTTCAGCCTCAAAACCACCCTATGCCACTACGCACTGCATCAGGCACAAAAATAGCCATACGGCTGGAGATGGGTCCCCCACCCAAAGAGCCAGCAGGGAAAACTATGCCTTGTTCTAAAGCTCTTTGGGAACCGCTTGCGTAGCCCCACAGACCTGGGGGCTGCAGGCTTTCCTGCTGTCTTCAGCCTCAAAGCCACCCTTTCCCACTTGGCGCCCTATCAGGCACAAAAATGGCCTATGGGTGGAGATGGGTCCCATGCCCAAAGAGCCAGCAGGGAAAACTATGCCTTGTTCTAAAGCTCTTTGGGAACCGCTTGCGTAGCCCCACAGACCTGGGGGCTGCGGGCTTTCCTGCTGCCTTCAGCCTCGACAGCACCCTTTCCCACTTGGCTTCGCGCCAGGCACAAAAATGGCCTATGGCTGGAGATGGGTCCCATGCCGTAAGAGCCAGCTGGGAAAACTATGCCTTGTTCTAAAGCTCTTTGGGAACCGCTTGCGTAGCACCACAGACCTGGGGGCTGCAGTCTTTGCTCCTGCCTTCAGCCTCAAAGCCACCCTTTCCCACCTGGCGCCGCGCCAGGCACAAAAATGGCCATACGGCTGGAGATGGGTCCCCCGCCCAGAGAGCCAGCAGGGAAAACTATGCCTTGTTCTAAAGCTCTTTGGGAACCGCTTGCGTAGCCCCACAGACCTGGGGGCTGCGGGCTTTCCTGCTGTCTTCAGCCTCAAAGCAACCCTTTCCCACTTGGCGCCCTATCAAGCATAAAAATGGCCTATGGCTGGAGATGGGTCCCATGCCCAAAGAGCCATCAGGGAAAACTATGCCTTGTTCTAAAGCTCTTTGGGAACCACTTGCGTAGCCGCACAGACCTGGGGGCTGCGGGCTTTCCTGCTGCCTTCAGCCTCAAAACCACCCTTTCCCACTTGGCCCCCGGCCAGGCACAAAAATGGCCATACGGCTGGAGATGGGTCCCCCGCCCAAAGAGCCAGCAGGGAAAACTATGCCTTGTTCTAAAGCTCTTTGGGAACCGCTTGCGTAGCCCCAAAGACCTGGGGGCTGCGGGCTTTGCTGCTGCCTTCAGCCTCAAAGCCACCCTTTTCCACTGGACGCTGCATCAGGCACAAAAATGGCCATACGGCTGGAGATGGGTCCCCCGCCCAAAGAGCCAGCAGGGAAAATTATGCCTTGTTCTAAAGCTCTTTGGGAACCGCTTGCGTAGCCCCACAGACCTGGGGGCTGCGGGCTTTCCTGCTGCCTTTAGCCTCGACACAACCCTTTCCCACTTGGCGCCGCGCCAGGCTCAAAAATGGCCATACGGCTGGACATGGGTCCCCCGCCCAGAGAGCCAGCAGGGAAAACTATGCCTTGTTCTAAAGCTCTTTGGGAACCGCTTGCGTAGCCCCACAGACCTGGGGGCTGCAGGCTTTCCTGCTGCCTTCAGCCTCAAAGCCACCCTTTCCCACTTGGCGCCCTATCAAGCACAAAAATGGCCTATGGCTGGAGATGGGTCCCAGGCCCAAAGAGCCAGCAGGGAAAACTATGCCTTGTTCTAAAGCTCTTTGGGAACCGCTTGCTTGGCCCCACAGACGTGGGGGCTGCGGGCTTTCCTGCTGCCTTCAGCCTCGACACCACCCTTTCCCACTTGGCGCCGCGCCAGGCTCAAAAATGGCCATACGGCTGGAGATGGGTCCCCCGCCCTAAGAGCCAGCAGGGAAAACTATGCCTTGTTCTAAAGCTCTTTGGGAACCGCTTGCGTAGCCCCACAGACCTGGGGGCTGCAGGCTTTCCTGCTGCCTTCAGACTCGACACCACCCTTTCCCACTTGGCGCCGCGCCAGGCACAAAAATGGCCATACGGCTGGAGATGGGTCCCCCGCCCAAAGAGCCAGCAGGGAAAACTATGCCTTGTTCTAAAGCTCTTTGGGAACTGCTTGCATAGCCCCACAGACCTGGGGGCTGCAGGCTTTGCTGCTGCCTTCAGCCTCAAAGCCACCCTATCCCACTTGGCGTCGCGCTAGGCACAAAAATGGCCTATGGGTGGAGATGGGTCCCATGCCCAAAGAGCCAGCAGGGAAAACTATGCCTTGTTCTAAAGCTCTTTGGGAACCGCTTGCGTAGCCCCACAGACCTGGGGGCTGCGGGCTTTCCTGCTGCCTTCAGCCTCGATACCACCATTTCCCACTTTGCGCCGGGCCAGGCACAAAAATGGCCATACGGCTGGAGATGGGTCCCCCGCCCAAAGAGCCAGCAGGGAAAACTATGCCTTGTTCTAAAGCTCTTTGGGAACCGCTTGCGTAGCCCCACAGACCTTGGGGCTGCGGGCTTTCCTGCTGCCTTCAGCCTCGACACCAGCCTTTCCCACTTGGCGCCCTATCAGGCACAAAAATGGCCATACGGCTGGAGATGGGTCCCCCGCCCAAAGAGCCAGCAGGGAAAACTATGCCTTGTTCTAAAGCTCTTTGGGAACCGCTTGCGTAGCCCCACAGACCTGGGGGCTGCGGGCTTTCCTGCTGCCTTCAGCCTCAAAGCCACCCTTTCCCACTTGGCGCCGTGCCAGGCACAAAAATGGCCTATGGCTGGAGATGGGTCCCATGCCCAAAGAGCCAGCAGGGAAAACTATGCCTTGTTCTAAAGCTCTTTGGGAACCGCTTGCTTGGCCCCACAGACCTGGGGGCTGCGGGCTTTCCTGCTGCCTTCAGCCTCAAAACCACCCTTTCCCACTACGCACCGCGCCAGGCACAAAAATGGCCATATGGCTGGAGATGGGTCCCCCGCCCAAAGAGCCAGCAGGGAAAACTATGCCTTGTTCTAAAGCTCTCTGGGAACCGCTTGCTTGGGCCCACAGACGTGGGGGCTGCGGGCTTTCCTGCTGCCTTCAGCCTCGACACCACCCTATGCCACTACGCACCGCGCCAGGCACAAAAATAGCCATACGTCTGGAGATTGGTCCCCCACCCAAAGAGCCAGCAGGGAAAACTATGCCTTGTTCTAAAGCTCTTTGGGAACCGCTTGCGTAGCCCCACAGACCTGGGGACTGCGGGCTTTCCTGCTGCCTTACGCCTCGACACCACCCTTTCCCACTTGGCGCCGCGCCAGGCACAAAAGTGGCCATACGGCTGGAGATGGGTCCCCCGCCCAAAGAGCCAGCAGGGAAAACTATGCCTTGTTCTAAAGCTCTTTGGGAACCGCTTGCGTAGCCCCACAGACCTGGGGGCTGCGGGCTTTGCTGCTGCCTTCAGCCTCAAAGCCACCCTTTCCCACTTGGCGCCGCGCCAGGCACAAAAATGGCCATACGGCTGGAGATGGGTCCCCCGCCCAAAGAGCCAGCAGGGAAAATTATGCCTTGTTCTAAAGCTCTTTGGGAACCGCTTGCGTAGCCCCACAGACCTGGGGGCTGCGGGCTTTCCTGCTGCCTTTAGCCTCGACACAACCCTTTCCCACTTGGCGCCGCGCCAGGCTCAAAAATGGCCATACGGCTGGAGATGGGTCCCCCGCCCAGAGAGCCAGCAGGGAAAACTATGCCTTGTTCTAAAGCTCTTTGGGAACCGCTTGCGTAGCCCCACAGACCTGGGGGCTGCGGGCTTTCCTGCTGCCTTCAAGCCTCAAAGCCACCCTTTCCCACTGGGCGCCGGGCCAGGCACAAAAATGGCCTATGGCTGGAGATGGGTCCCCTGAACAAAGAGCCAGCAGGGAAAACTATGCCTTGTTCTAAAGCTCTTTGGGAACTGCTTGTGTAGCCCCACAGACCTGGGGGCTGCAGGCTTTCCTGCTGCCTTCAGCCTCAAAGCCACCCTTTCCCACTTGGCGCCCTATCAAGCACAAAAATGGCCTATGGCTGGAGATGGGTCCCAGGCCCAAAGAGCCAGCAGGGAAAACTATGCCTTGTTCTAAAGCTCTTTGGGAACCGCTTGCTTGGCCCCACAGACGTGGGGGCTGCGGGCTTTCCTGCTGCCTTCAGCCTCGACACCACCCTTTCCCACTTGGCGCCGCGCCAGGCTCAAAAATGGCCATACGGCTGGAGATGGGTCCCCCGCCCTAAGAGCCAGCAGGGAAAACTATGCCTTGTTCTAAAGCTCTTTGGGAACCGCTTGCGTAGCCCCACAGACCTGGGGGCTGCAGGCTTTGCTGCTGCCTTCAGCCTCAAAGCCACCCTTTCCCACCTGGCGCCGCGCCAGGCTCAAAAATGGCCATATGGCTGGAGTTGGTCCCCCGCCCAAAGAGCCAGCAGGGAAAACTATGCCTTGTTCTAAAGCTCTCTGGGAACCGCTTGCTTGGGCCCACAGACGTGGGGGCTGCGGGCTTTCCTGCTGCCTTCAGCCTCAAAACCACCCTATGCCACTACGCACCGCGCCAGGCACAAAAATAGCCATACGTCTGGAGATGGGTCCCCCACCCAAAGAGCCAGCAGGGAAAACTATGCCTTGTTCTAAAGCTCTTTGGGAACCGCTTGCGTAGCCCCACAGACCTGGGGGCTGCGGGCTTTCCTGCTGCCTTCAGACTCGACACCACCCTTTCCCACTTGGCGCCGCGCCAGGCACAAAAATGGCCATACGGCTGGAGATGGGTCCCCCGCCCAAAGAGCCAGCAGGGAAAATTATGCCTTGTTCTAAAGCTCTTTGGGAACCGCTTGCGTAGCCCCACAGACCTGGGGGCTGCGGGCTTTCCTGCTGCCTTTAGCCTCGACACAACCCTTTCCCACTTGGCGTCGCGCTAGGCACAAAAATGGCCATACAGCTGGAGATGGGTCCCCCGCCCAAAGAGGCAGCAGGGAAAACTATGCCTTGTTCTAAAGCTCTTTGGGAACCGCTTGCGTAGCCACACAGACCTGGGGGCTGCGGGCTGTCTTGCTGCCTTCAGCCTCAAAGCCACCCTTTCACACTTGGCGCCGCGCCAGGCACAGAAATGGCCATACGGCTGGAGATGGGTCCCATGCCCAAAGAGCCAGCAAGGAAAACTATGCCTTGTTCTAAAGCTCTTTGGGAACCGCTTGCGTAGCCCCACAGACCTGGGGGCTGCGGGCTTTCCTGCTGCCTTCAGATTCAAAACCACCCTTTCCCACTACGCACCGCGCCAGGCACAAAAATGGCCATACGGCTGGAGATGGGTCCCCCGCCCAAAGAGCCAGCTGGGAAAACTATGCCTTGTTCTAAAGCTCTTTGGGAACCGCTTGCGTAGCCCCACAGACCTGGGGGCTGCGGGCTTTCCTGCTGCCTTCAGCCTCAAAACCACCCTATGCCACTACGCACTGCGTCAGGCACAAAAATAGCCATACGGCTGGAGATGGGTCCCCCACCCAAAGAGCCAGCAGGGAAAACTATGCCTTGTTCTAAAGCTCTTTGGGAACCGCTTGCGTAGCCCCACAGACCTGGGGGCTGCAGGCTTTCCTGCTGTCTTCAGCCTCAAAGCCACCCTTTCCCACTTGGCGCCCTATCAGGCACAAAAATGGCCTATGGGTGGAGATGGGTCCCATGCCCAAAGAGCCAGCAGGGAAAACTATGCCTTGTTCTAAAGCTCTTTGGGAACCGCTTGCGTAGCCCCACAGACCTGGGGGCTGCGGGCTTTCCTGCTGCCTTCAGCCTCGATACCACCATTTCCCACTTTGCGCCGGGCCAGGCACAAAAATGGCCATACGGCTGGAGATGGGTCCCCCGCCCAAAGAGCCAGCAGGGAAAACTATGCCTTGTTCTAAAGCTCTTTGGGAACCGCTTGCGTAGCCCCACAGACCTTGGGGCTGCGGGCTTTCCTGCTGCCTTCAGCCTCGACACCAGCCTTTCCCACTTGGCGCCCTATCAGGCACAAAAATGGCCATACGGCTGGAGATGGGTCCCCCGCCCAAAGAGCCAGCAGGGAAAACTATGCCTTGTTCTAAAGCTCTTTGGGAACCGCTTGCGTAGCCCCACAGACCTGGGGGCTGCGGGCTTTGCTGCTGCCTTCAGCCTCAAAGCCACCCTTTCCCACTTGGCGCCGTGCCAGGCACAAAAATGGCCTATGGCTGGAGATGGGTCCCATGCCCAAAGAGCCAGCAGGGAAAACTATGCCTTGTTCTAAAGCTCTTTGGGAACCGCTTGCTTGGCCCCACAGACCTGGGGGCTGCGGGCTTTCCTGCTGCCTTCAGCCTCAAAACCACCCTTTCCCACTACGCACCGCGCCAGGCACAAAAATGGCCATATGGCTGGAGATGGGTCCCCCGCCCAAAGAGCCAGCAGGGAAAACTATGCCTTGTTCTAAAGCTCTCTGGGAACCGCTTGCTTGGGCCCACAGACGTGGGGGCTGCGGGCTTTCCTGCTGCCTTCAGCCTCGACACCACCCTTTCCCACTTGGCGCCGCGCCAGGCTCAAAAATAGCCATACGTCTGGAGATTGGTCCCCCACCCAAAGAGCCAGCAGGGAAAACTATGCCTTGTTCTAAAGCTCTTTGGGAACCGCTTGCGTAGCCCCACAGACCTGGGGGCTGCGGGCTTTCCTGCTGCCTTACGCCTCGACACCACCCTTTCCCACTTGGCGCCGCGCCAGGCACAAAAATGGCCATACGGCTGGAGATGGGTCCCCCGCCCAAAGAGCCAGCAGGGAAAACTATGCCTTGTTCTAAAGCTCTTTGGGAACCGCTTGCGTAGCCCCACAGACCTGGGGGCTGCGGGCTTTGCTGCTGCCTTCAGCCTCAAAGCCACCCTTTCCCACTTGGCGCCGCGCCAGGCACAAAAATGGCCATACGGCTGGAGATGGGTCCCCCGCCCAAAGAGCCAGCAGGGAAAATTATGCCTTGTTCTAAAGCTCTTTGGGAACCGCTTGCGTAGCCCCACAGACCTGGGGGCTGCGGGCTTTCCTGCTGCCTTTAGCCTCGACACAACCCTTTCCCACTTGGCGCCGCGCCAGGCTCAAAAATGGCCATACGGCTGGAGATGGGTCCCCCGCCCAGAGAGCCAGCAGGGAAAACTATGCCTTGTTCTAAAGCTCTTTGGGAACCGCTTGCGTAGCCCCACAGACCTGGGGGCTGCGGGCTTTCCTGCTGCCTTCAAGCCTCAAAGCCACCCTTTCCCACTGGGCGCCGGGCCAGGCACAAAAATGGCCTATGGCTGGAGATGGGTCCCCTGAACAAAGAGCCAGCAGGGAAAACTATGCCTTGTTCTAAAGCTCTTTGGGAACTGCTTGTGTAGCCCCACAGACCTGGGGGCTGCAGGCTTTCCTGCTGCCTTCAGCCTCAAAGCCACCCTTTCCCACTTGGCGCCCTATCAAGCACAAAAATGGCCTATGGCTGGAGATGGGTCCCAGGCCCAAAGAGCCAGCAGGGAAAACTATGCCTTGTTCTAAAGCTCTTTGGGAACCGCTTGCTTGGCCCCACAGACGTGGGGGCTGCGGGCTTTCCTGCTGCCTTCAGCCTCGACACCACCCTTTCCCACTTGGCGCCGCGCCAGGCTCAAAAATGGCCATACGGCTGGAGATGGGTCCCCCGCCCTAAGAGCCAGCAGGGAAAACTATGCCTTGTTCTAAAGCTCTTTGGGAACCGCTTGCGTAGCCCCACAGACCTGGGGGCTGCAGGCTTTGCTGCTGCCTTCAGCCTCAAAGCCACCCTTTCCCACCTGGCGCCGCGCCAGGCTCAAAAATGGCCATATGGCTGGAGTTGGTCCCCCGCCCAAAGAGCCAGCAGGGAAAACTATGCCTTGTTCTAAAGCTCTCTGGGAACCGCTTGCTTGGGCCCACAGACGTGGGGGCTGCGGGCTTTCCTGCTGCCTTCAGCCTCAAAACCACCCTATGCCACTACGCACCGCGCCAGGCACAAAAATAGCCATACGTCTGGAGATGGGTCCCCCACCCAAAGAGCCAGCAGGGAAAACTATGCCTTGTTCTAAAGCTCTTTGGGAACCGCTTGCGTAGCCCCACAGACCTGGGGGCTGCAGGCTTTCCTGCTGCCTTCAGACTCGACACCACCCTTTCCCACTTGGCGCCGCGCCAGGCACAAAAATGGCCATACGGCTGGAGATGGGTCCCCCGCCCAAAGAGCCAGCAGGGAAAATTATGCCTTGTTCTAAAGCTCTTTGGGAACCGCTTGCATAGCCCCACAGACCTGGGGGCTGCAGGCTTTGCTGCTGCCTTCAGCCTCAAAGCCACCCTATCCCACTTGGCGTCGCGCTAGGCACAAAAATGGCCATACAGCTGGAGATGGGTCCCCCGCCCAAGGAGCCAGCAGGGAAAACTATGCCTTGTTCTAAAGCTCTTTGGGAACCGCTTGCGTAGCCACACAGACCTGGGGGCTGCGGGCTGTCTTGCTGCCTTCAGCCTCAAAGCCACCCTTTCACACTTGGCGCCGCGCCAGGCACAGAAATGGCCATACGGCTGGAGATGGGTCCCATGCCCAAAGAGCCAGCAGGGAAAACTATGCCTTGTTCTAAAGCTCTTTGGGAACCGCTTGCGTAGCCCCACAGACCTGGGGGCTGCGGGCTTTCCTGCTGCCTTCAGCCTCAAAACCACCCTTTCCCACTACGCACCGCGCCAGGCACAAAAATGGCCATACGGCTGGAGATGGGTCCCCCGCCCAAAGAGCCAGCTGGGAAAACTATGCCTTGTTCTAAAGCTCTTTGGGAACCGCTTGCTTGGCCCCACAGACGTGGGGGCTGCGGGCTTTCCTGCTGCCTTCAGCCTCAAAACCACCCTATGCCACTACGCACTGCGTCAGGCACAAAAATAGCCATACGGCTGGAGATGGGTCCCCCACCCAAAGAGCCAGCAGGGAAAACTATGCCTTGTTCTAAAGCTCTTTGGGAACCGCTTGCGTAGCCCCACAGACCTGGGGGCTGCAGGCTTTCCTGCTGTCTTCAGCCTCAAAGCCACCCTTTCCCACTTGGCGCCCTATCAGGCACAAAAATGGCCTATGGGTGGAGATGGGTCCCATGCCCAAAGAGCCAGCAGGGAAAACTATGCCTTGTTCTAAAGCTCTTTGGGAACCGCTTGCGTAGCCCCACAGACCTGGGGGCTGCGGGCTTTCCTGCTGCCTTCAGCCTCGATACCACCATTTCCCACTTTGCGCCGGGCCAGGCACAAAAATGGCCATACGGCTGGAGATGGGTCCCCCGCCCAAAGAGCCAGCAGGGAAAACTATGCCTTGTTCTAAAGCTCTTTGGGAACCGCTTGCGTAGCCCCACAGACCTTGGGGCTGCGGGCTTTCCTGCTGCCTTCAGCCTCGACACCAGCCTTTCCCACTTGGCGCCCTATCAGGCACAAAAATGGCCATACGGCTGGAGATGGGTCCCCCGCCCAAAGAGCCAGCAGGGAAAACTATGCCTTGTTCTAAAGCTCTTTGGGAACCGCTTGCGTAGCCCCACAGACCTGGGGGCTGCGGGCTTTGCTGCTGCCTTCAGCCTCAAAGCCACCCTTTCCCACTTGGCGCCGTGCCAGGCACAAAAATGGCCTATGGCTGGAGATGGGTCCCATGCCCAAAGAGCCAGCAGGGAAAACTATGCCTTGTTCTAAAGCTCTTTGGGAACCGCTTGCTTGGCCCCACAGACCTGGGGGCTGCGGGCTTTCCTGCTGCCTTCAGCCTCAAAACCACCCTTTCCCACTACGCACCGCGCCAGGCACAAAAATGGCCATATGGCTGGAGATGGGTCCCCCGCCCAAAGAGCCAGCAGGGAAAACTATGCCTTGTTCTAAAGCTCTCTGGGAACCGCTTGCTTGGGCCCACAGACGTGGGGGCTGCGGGCTTTCCTGCTGCCTTCAGCCTCGACACCACCCTTTCCCACTTGGCGCCGCGCCAGGCTCAAAAATAGCCATACGTCTGGAGATTGGTCCCCCACCCAAAGAGCCAGCAGGGAAAACTATGCCTTGTTCTAAAGCTCTTTGGGAACCGCTTGCGTAGCCCCACAGACCTGGGGGCTGCGGGCTTTCCTGCTGCCTTCATCCTCAAAGCCACCCTTTCCCACTTGGCGCCGCGCCAGGCACAAAAATGGCCATACGGCTGGAGATGGGTCCCCCGCCCAAAGAGCCAGCAGGGAAAACTATGCCTTGTTCTAAAGCTCTTTGGGAACCTCTTGCATAGCCCCACAGACCTGGGAGCTGCAGGCTTTCCTGCTGTCTTCAGCCTCAAAGCCACCCTTTCCCACTTGGCGCCCTATCAGGCACAAAAATGGCCTATGGGTGGAGATGGGTCCCATGCCCAAAGAGCCAGCAGGGAAAACTATGCCTTGTTCTAAAGCTCTTTGGGAACTGCTTGCTTGGCCCCACAGACGTGGGGGCTGCGGGCTTTCCTGCTGTCTTCAGCCTCGACACCACCCTTTCCCACTTGGCGCCGCATCAGGCACAAAAATGGCCTATGGCTGGAGATGGGTCCCCCGCCCAAAGAGCCAGCAGGGAAAACTATGCCTTGTTCTAAAGCTCTTTGGGAACCGCTTGCGTAGCCCCACAGACCTGGGGGCTGCAGGCTTTCCTGCTGCCTTCAGACTCGACACCACCCTTTCCCACTTGGCGCCGCGCCAGGCACAAAAATGGCCGTACGGCTGGAGATGGGTCCCCCGCCCAAAGAGCCAGCAGGGAAAACTTTGTCTACAGTCAGTCAAGTCGACGTACTCAACACTGATAAGTAAGATCACATGTGTTCTTGTGGTGAGGGATATCAAGTGGAAATCCTTCTCGCGGAGTGATCAAGCGATTTAAACTTTTCATCATAATCCAAAGTCTAACATGCAAAACAATTGTCTAAGCAAAGCACAATACAGTGAGTATTAGTAAAACAACAACAGAGTGAAGCATCTTGTTATAAAGTCCTGTAACTGTCGGTGACCATCCAAAAAGAGGATCTCCCCATCTATGTCCTTCGCCTCTCTTCACTCTTTCCAACGCTTTGTGTATTTCTTCAACCTGATGATGGACGGTAATCAAAGTTGTCTGTCTATTTTCTTGGGCCTCTTTCAAGAGTCGCTTCAATTCATTGTGTTTTAGCAGCTTCTTCACCAGGGAGAGATTCATTCCGATAGGGGCAGGCAACAATCTCGAATCAACGTATAATTAGGTTGTAGCAATTGAAAAGACGTAACAGGAGCTTAATAATTGAAGTCGCATCCCGTAACTTTGTGTTAGTAAAGTTCAAACACAAAGATTTGAGTGATTACTATGTCATCTCTGAATACAAGACTACAGGGAGACCTCATGCTAACGCACCCTTTCCCAATCTAGACAAGCACAGTCTCTGGGGTTTCATCGGGATGTGTCTCAAAGTGACAAGCATTCTGGTTGGTGTCAAGACAAAGGTCTTGTGCTTTGAGAGTATTACTCTCACAAATGAATCCTTGTTGGTCTCGTGAAACGCATGCGTCAACATCAGCAGTTTGCCATTTAGTCTCATTTTGTCGTGCCCAACCTCTGTGCTGTGTTGGATAGAGTAGAGCTCCTTGGTGATTCAACCCCAGTGCGATGATTGGGTATGTGGTGTATACGGAGGCATTGCGTATCGTTAAGACAAAAGCTGTGGCTTTGCTCTCAGTGGGATCGTAGGTGAAATTAACCAGATACCACCTGGACTGAAATTTTTTCTCAAATTCAATTGCGTTATCCCATATTACTTTTCGAATTTCGGTGGGCAAGGTGCCTTCTTTACCTTCCCTTATGATTGCGGCTGTCATAGATTGCATCCACAATTGGGCTTGGATACAACTAAGAGCCAAGGAAACATTGGTTTGAGTTGTACCAAGTGCATCTGTGATCAGCTGATGGTCTTTTTCACCCGTTTCTTCCCATTGAGGCAATATATTCGATAAAAGCCGTTGGTGGTTTCCCAATGCTAATAGAGAGGACCGTAGGGGATGTCTTAATTTGTCCAGATCAGTAGCGGTTGTGACTAGTTTGTTGGCAAGTATCTCAGCATCTATACTATTCAAGACTCCCAGGCCTGTTCCTAAGATACCAGTCGCATCCCTCTTCCGTCCGTGTGAAGTGGCAAGAGTTCGTTTGCGTAACCATGCTGACCATTCTGCATAAGATGTACTCAGGAATGGTGAGCAGGTGGGTTTGATCGCAGAGATTTTAATCTGCATTGACAATTCTGCTCGTTTGAGGGAATATGTGGGATTAAACAGTACCTGTTGTTGACCTGTGTGTGTTTAATAACGTAAGGGCCAATGTTGAAAATGTAAGGAGTTAGTCTAATGGAGGGCTTAGAAAAGAGAGAGGTGGTTTTTTTTTTTTTTCTCTTAGAAGAGAGAGCCTTTGAGAGTTTGTGGGGTGTAGGTTCTGGATTCATTTCAGCAAGTTCAGGTGTATTTGAGTCAATCATAAATTCAAATAACAATTCTGTGCCCTTGTAGCCCCAAATACAGTACACTACTGTAGGTTTGATGAAAGTGAAATTGTGCCAGCAATCTGAATTTGGCGCCATAATTTTGTAACAATCAGTGTTGTATTTGTCCGCTTTGGTAGAGTCTACATAGATGGTTTTAATTACAGTTGGCCTGTGGTGATTAGACCCGTTGATAAATCGGCAACCAATGTGTGTTCTTGTGGAATAATTACTAAATTGGCCAAGAATACAAAAATACAGCATTGTTCACACATTAAGGAAAGTCATAAAATCAAGAGGCTTCTGAGGTAGAATACAGCCGCAGCTAGCACACGAAGAATGCAACAGCTGTGATTCCCTGTACAAGGTTGTTTGCGAAACTACACGAGGGATGGAACGGAACGCGCTTGTTCCGTGGCCTTCCCTTGTGACGAATAGCAGATATGGGGACGAGATGGTACTACGGAACTGATAAGCGGCTTACACGCCACCCGAGCCAACATTTCGTCAAATGTTGATGAAATGCTGTCCTTTTGTGCGAACTTTGCTCACCACAATGTATCAAAACACACCTCCATCCCGGAGGCTATCCGCCCCCGAGGTGTGAACACTCCTCCTTGAGTACATTAATCATAATAAAAGTACATATGACTAAAGTCACTCAAACTCCACTTTGAAGTTAAAAAAATAATATAAAAATAGCCCAAGAGAGGGGGGATGTCTGGGAAGACACCATCGCGAAGAATCCCACCGCTGTTTTCTGGGATCAGTCGACGGGCTGAGCCTTTCTTCCCCCTCATAAGGACGCCTTTGGGTAAGACTTTGATTACACCGAGTGCTTTCTCGGGGACTCTAGAAATTTCTCTAGAGAATCTCTACCCTACATTTATAGCCAGGCTGTATCGTTTATAATTTTGTCACGCGTTTGTCTATTTAACAATGTCTTTATTTGCACGTGCTTTGCAGACAGTGTATTTATCACCGGCAATCCTAAAGAACCTGTATATCTGTTGTTTAAATAAACTGCACTGTTTCAGTAGCTAGTCGTTTCGCTTTCTCACTGAACGCGACCAAAACTTGAGAGAGGCCGTGCTGGTTCAGGAGCACGACTAGACTGAAGGTGCAGCCCACTATTAGTGTCTCCAAATCGTACTAGTTTAACACATATTAAACGCGATTGGCCTGATAGTGCTGAATTGGGCATCACTCAGAATTGAAACCCAGCCGCACCTGGCCTCCCACCTCGGTGAGGAGTGTTAGAACGCAAGGGGGTTTATCTTCTGCCAAAACCGCTTGGCCCCGTTTCACGCAACAGAATTTGGCGTAGTCGGCAGGATTGCCATGGATAAACTGCTGCAAAAATATGATTGTGCCCCTTCCCAGGCTGGGAAGGAGTGGGCCCAAAAATTTTGGAAGGATGAAGAGAAAGTGGTGGAACGTATTGAAGAGCGTCGGGTTTCACAGAAGCTCAGAGCGGGGAAAGGCAAGGGTGTGATTTGTGCTGTGTTAGGCGCCTGTTTATCTTGTGCACAACAAGAAGCTAGAGAAACCCCCGCTCCTAATCTGATTTCAGCTGTAGAATATGCAACCCTGAAATCGGAGAATGAGGTGCTGAAGTCATCATTAGCCTTGCAAAAGGAGACAGGAGAAAGATTAAGAACTCAAGTCGATAAGCTTGTGAGTGAGAATGAATGTTTAGGAAACCGGAATGCTCAACTTGGGAGTGAAAATCGCCAACTTAAAATGTTATTGAAAGGGTGACCGGGCTCTTAGATAAAATGCAGCCCTCGACCCAGGTCCAACAGATTCGTAAGTTAATGTGTTATCCAAATTCCGGAACCCAGACCGGAGATTTTTTTGTCTAATAGTGAGGATGACGAAGAAGATGAGGAGGAAAGGACTTTTACTTTGAAATCCCAAGTTTTTCCTTTACGTCCTCTGGTTAAAACTGAAACTGCAGTTGATGATGGTGATGAAATTCACACCACTGTGCGTACCGTTCCATGGACACCAACCGAGTTAACAAAAATAAGGGAGAAATATTCGAGGCGACCAGAAGAGTCAGCTGTTGAGTATGTGTGGCGAGTTTCTTCTGAAGGGGGGGGCAGAATTATGCTGAGTGAGGAAGAAGCAGGAGACTCTTGGGGACCAGGAGTGTTTTTAACCACTATGCCTGGGGATCATAATTATTCCCTAACCGCTCGAGCAGCCTTTTGGGCAGGGGGTATGGATCCGCGAGAGAGGGGGGAGCCGTTAGAGATTAGAGCTACAGGCTACTCTGATCTGTTTGCGGCTGTACGGAAAGCAGCTTGTCTGCAAGCCATGTATGACAGAGAGGAATTTCGGAAATCCCCAATGTCAGCCCCTATCGACCCGGATCGATTAGCCCCTCTCATCCGTGGTCTTCCCGGTTGCCTGAAACCGTTCCTTGTTCGCACTCAAGATCGTATACGGGATGCTCGGGGTGCTCATGGGCGGGGCCGTCGTCACTACATGCCCACCTGGAATGTACAGGAAATAGATCAATATGGGCGCCGAATGGGCTGGGCCAGCCAAACTAGTGAGAAATCCTCCGAACACCCGCGAAAGGTTCGCCAAGTCCAAACTCACACTCAAAACCCTAAATCAGAGGGAAGGTTTAAGCCAGATAAGGACCGGAATGAGTTGTGGCGTAAAGCCCTACAATTAGGGGTGCCCCGACAATTCTTGCACGGTGACCCTACGGGAGATCTCCGTACGCTAGTCCAATCTCTACCTAGAAAGAATAATGCGGCTGGGGAGAAAAGTCTAACCAGAGAATCCCCAAGCCGTGAGAAAACTGTGCCTTCTGCACCGGAACATAACTTGATTGATTTGACAGAGTCCCAGCCACAACACTCCTATCCCCGGGGAGGGCACTGAGCAACCCTGTCGGGCAGGTACTAGCAATCCAATGGCGCTCTCATAAAGACTCCGAACCTGTTATTGTCATTCCTGTTGGACCCCGGAAGATATTGGTAAATTTTATTATTGATACCGGAGCCCAAATGTCTGCAATCACTAACGAAACAGCACAACTTCTAGGTGTATAAATCCCACCCGACGCAGAGTCAACTTCACAGGAATTGATGGTGTGGTAAAAACATGCCCCACTGCAAAAATTAACCTCTGGTTGCCGGGAGAGCAGCGAATGACTAGGGCAGAAGTGTTAGTGGGTGCCTCACGTAGACCCGACTCAAAGTGTCAGGGACCCGCACAGGAAGTTAAATTCCTGGGGGTCTGGTGGATTAAGGGAGCTGCTTCTGTCCCTCAGGATACCCTGAAAAAATAGAACATGGACAGAATCCTTCCAGCACGAAGGAGTTACAGCAGGTCCTGGGAACTTTAAGTTATTGGCGTAAACACATCCCTGGCTTTTCCATCATTGCTCGCCCCCTTCATAGCTTGGCAAAAAAGGGTAAATCCTGGGTGTGGACTGAACAACACACTAATGCTCTGCAATTACTAATAAAGGAGCTAAGGTTATTCCAACAACTTGGCCCCATACATCCAACTGACCCTGTCCATGTAGAATGGGGGCTCAGTGAACATGGTTCCCGTTGTAATTTATGGCAGAAGGGACCAGCAGGACCGGAGAGACCATTAGAATTTTGCTCCCACTCCTTCAATGATACTGAATGCAGCTATTCAGACCTGGAGAAGGGTTTACTGTCCCTGGTGCGAGTGTTGCAACGAGCAGAGCAGATAAGAAGAGAACAGAGTGTGATCTTTCCTGGGACCTTTTCGCCTCCCAGATGTGGTCCTTAAAGGGACACCACCACCAGCTGGCATTGCCCAGAGAGCTACAGTTCGAAAGTGGTATGCTTATTTAGAAGGCATTAATGAAATCAAGCCAGTCTCTGAAGGCAGTGTTAAAGTATCCAAGGCTACTTCACAAGGATACCAAAGGATATAGATGGTGCCCTATTGTTCCAATCCCCACCAAACAGACCATCTCCGATCCAAGAAGCACCTCCTTTGAGGGACAGCAGTGATCTTAGAGGAGTGTGGTTTACTGGTGCGTCATCTCACCGTTAAAAAAATAAGTGCAAATATAAGGCCGTAGCACTGGAAGTAACAACGGGAGAAAGAGCAATTGAAATAGGGGAGGGTAGGGGAACTCAGAGCTGTCCTACTAGCTGCACAACATGGAGCTACTTACATTTACACTGACTCATATGCTGTTCTTAAAGGAGCCACTGAATGGCTAGGACACTGGGCAGCCAACGATTGGCAGGTGAATAGAGTCCCAGTTTGGGAGACAGATAATTGGAAGCAACTGTTGGAAATAGGAGGACAGAGACCATTGCACGTTGCTTGGGTAAAAGGCCACGATCGTTCAAACTCGATCACTGCTCAGTTCAACCAACAGGTAGATGGCCTCACGCGGCTGCAACAAATTGACATTGTAGATGATGGTCGGGAATGGGAACGCTTACTTGAATCGTTACATGTTAAACGTGGCCGCACAGGCCGTCCTGACCTGTATCGGGAAGGTGGGTGGCTTGTGTCAGTTAAGCTGTGCGAACAAATAGTAACTGCCTGTTCACAATGTCGCCTACGACTCAGCAAAGATCATCCGAGTAAGGCGCCTCCCTTACACATGCGGGACAAGAAAGCGTTGTGGCATTCATGGCAGCTTGATTATATTGGGCCCTTGAGATCATCAGGTGGGAAAAGATATGTCCTGGTAGGAGTGGAGATTATCTCCAGCCTCAGTATGGCCAGCAGTTTCAAACCAGCTACGAGGGACAACACAGTGAAAGGCCTAACAGGGTGGTTCAGCACACTTCCCCTTCCCGACGAAATCCAGAGTGATAACGTTTCACACTTTACGGCTTCGGTGGTACAAGATTGGGCCAAGGAAGAAGGGATTCGATGGGTATTTCATACTCCCTGTTATCCCCAGGCTAATGGCATTGTTGAACGCACCAATAGATTGGTTAAGCGTTTTGCAAAAGTCATGAACCTGGTTGGCATTTGCGATTGGATGATGCCATCTATCAACTAAATAACAAATGGAGTGGAGACGGCTGTCCTAAAATGAAAGCTTTCTGTGTACCTGCCAATATTATCTCGCCAAAGGCTGCCAATGAACCGGGAAAATACCCCGGAAGATTTCACCCTGGACTACCTGTGTTAGTGAAAATGCCTCAAAATGGGACGGTGCCAATGGTGCTAGCTACTCCCAAAAATCCCTATGCATGGGAAGCCAAGGATTGTTCAGGGAAGATACACCGGATCAGCACCCGGTGGACCGCACCTTCTTTTTAACCCCGTCGGTCGAATAAGACCGAGCAGATTTTCTTTTCCTTTATGTCTTACAGGAACCTTGGATGAGCTGTAGGATTGGCCTACGCTACCTTTGAATGTCTCCAGGGAATCCTGACATTGAACCTGGCAATAATACTACTTTTATGATGTATGGCTATTTGGAGGCCCAAATTCTAAAATGACGAATTGGCAGATGGAATTGATGCTATTCAGTTTCACCTTTTTATTCCCTGTTGTTTGTAGTCAAAGAGACCCAGAGTGGCCATGGTCTCAAGCCTTTCTCGTCTATAATACAAGACTACAGGGAGACCTCATGCTAACGCACCCTTTCCCAATATAGTCAAGCACAGTCTCTGGGGTTTCATCGGGATGTGTCTCAAAGTGACAAGCATTCTGGTTGGTGTCAAGACAAAGGTCTTGTGCTTTGAGAGTATTACTCTCACAAATGAATCCTTGTTGGTCTCGTGAAACGCATGCGTCAACATCAGCAGTTTGCCATTTAGTCTCATTTTGTCGTGCCCAACCTCTGTGCTGTGTTGGATAGAGTAGAGCTCCTTGATGATTCAACCCCAGTGCGATGATTGGGTATATGGTGGATACTGAGGCATTGCGTATCGTTAAGACAAAAGCTGTGGCTTTGCTCTCAGTGGGATCGTAGGTGAAATTAACCAGATACCACCAGGATTGAAATTTTCTCTCAAACTCAATTGCGTTATCCCATATTACTTTTCGAATTTCGGTGGGCAAGGTGCCTTCTTCACCTTCCCTTATGATTTATGAGTTTTTGCAAAACGCTTAACCAATCCGTTGGTGCATTCAACAATGCCATTAGCCTGAGGATAATAGGGAGTATGAAATACCCATCGAATCCCTTCTTCTTTGGCCCAATCTTGTACCACTGTAGCGGTAAAGTGTGAACCGTTATCACTTTGGATTTCCTCGGGAAGGGGAAGTGTGCTGAACCACCCTTTTAGGCCTTTCACTGTGTTGTCCCCAGCAGCTGATTTGAAGCCAGTGGCCATACTGAGGCTGGAGATAATCTCCACTCCGACTAGGACATATCTTTTCCCACCTGATGATCTCAAGGGCCCAATATAATCAATCTGCCATGAATGCCACAACATTTTCTTGTCCCGCATGTGTAAGGGAGGCGCCTTACTCGGATGATCTTTGCTGAGTCGTAGGCGACATTGTGACCAGGCAGTTACTACTTGTTCGCACAGCTTAACCGACACAGGCCACCCCCGGGCTAGACCTTCCTGATACAGATCAGCACGGCCTGTATGGCCAGGCTTAATATGTAACCATTCCCGACCATCATCTACAGTGTCAATTTGTTGTAGCCGCGTGAGGCTATCTACCTGTTGGTTGAACTGAGCAGTGATCGAGTTTGAACGATCGTGGCCTTTTACCCAAGCAATGTGCAATGGTCTCTGTCCTCCTATTTCCAACAGTTGCTTCCAACTGTCTGTCTCCCAGATCGGGACTCTATTCACCTGCCAATCATTGGCTGCCCAGTGTCCTAGCCATTCAGTGGCTCCTTTAAAAACAGCATATGAGTCAGTGTAAATGTAAGTAGCTCCATGTTGTGCAGCTAGTAGGACGGCTCTGAGTTCCCCTACTTGTGCCCTACCTTCTCCTGTTTCAATTGCTCTTTCCCCCGTTGCTACTTCCAGTGCTACGGCCTTGTATTTCCACTTACTGTTCTCACGGTGAGATGACACACCAGTAAACCACACTCCTGTAAGATCACTGCCTGCTTTCAGAGGAGGTGCTTCTTGGATTGGAGATGGTCTGTTTGGTGGGGATTGGAACAATAGGGCACCATCTCTATCCTTCTGGAGCATGGATACTTTGATACTACCTTCAGAGACTGGCATGATATCATTAATGCCTTCTAAATAAGCATACCACTTTCGAACTGTGGGTTTCTGGGCAATGCCAGCTGGCGGTGCTGTCCCTTTACGGACCACATCTAGGAGTCGAAAAGGGCCCCGAACAATCACGCTCTGTTCTCTCCTTATCTGCTCTGCTCGTTGCAATGCTCGCACCAGGGACAGTAAACCCTTCTCCAGGTCTGAATAGCTGCTCTCAGTATCATTAAAGGCGTGAGAGCTAAATTCTAATGGTCTCTCCGGTCCTGCTGGTCCCTTCTGGCATAAATTACAACGGGAACCATGTTCACTGAGCCCCCATTCTACATGGACAGGGTCAGTTGGATGTATGGGGCCAAGTTGTTGGAATAACCTTAGCTCTTTTATTAGCAATTCTAGTGCATTAGTGTGTTGTTCAGTCGACTCCCAGGATTTACCTTTTTTGAGCAAACAATAAAGGGGGCGAGCAATGATGGAAAAGCCAGGGATGTGTTTACGCTAATAACTTAAAGTTCCCAGGACTTGCTGTAACTCCTTCGTGCTGGAAGGATTCTGTCCATGTTCTATTTTTTCAGGGTATCCTGAGGGACAGAAGCAGCTCCCTTAATCCACCAGACCCCCAGGAATTTAACTTCCTGTGCGGGTCCCTGACACTTTGAGTCGGGAATTTCCAATCCCAAATCTGATAATGTTTTTCGGATGTTTTCCATCATGTCTTGTACACTTTCTTGGTTCTCTCCCCTATTAAGATGTCATCAATAATATATTGGTATATTGTACATCCCTGTGAAACAGGAATCTCTGATAGCACTTTAGCCAAAGCATTATGGGCAATAGTGGGGGAATGTTTGTATCCTTGTGGAAAGCGGTTAAAGGTATATTGCACTCCTTTCCATGTGAATGCAAACTGCGCTTTGTCCTGCTCAAGGAGGAGAATCATAAAAAAATATGTCTTTAAAATCTAAGGCAACCCTGCAAGGATGGGCAGCTCCTTTTATCATTGTCACAATTTCCGCGATATTCGGAACATCAGCGGTCAGAGGTGCAGTGTTGGCGTTTAATTTTCCGTAATCTACTGTGAAACGCCATTGCCTTTTTGGTTTCTTTACTGGCCACACCGGTGAAAAATAAGGCGAGTGAATCCTCTTAATGATGTCCCTTTTTTCTAAATTTGATACCAATCTGTCTGCTCCTGCAACAGCAGTTGCAGGCAGTGGATACTACAGGACACCAGAGATTTTAGAGGGAGGGAAAAGTATGGAAGTTTCCAATAGACTCAATTTCACTGTGTCTATTACTTTTTCAAATCCTGCAAAACTTCACACTGTGGAGACATCATTAAGAAAAGGCATTAAGAAACCCTCGGACGGCAGGCTTTCCTGCTGCCTTCAGCCTCAAAACCACCCTTTCCCACGACGCACCGCGCCAGGCACAAAAATGGCCATACGGCTGGAGATGGGTCCCCCGCCCAAAGAGCCAGCAGGGAAAACTATGCCTTGTTCTAAAGCTCTTTGGGAACCGCTTGCGTAGCCCCACAGACCTGGGGGCTGCGGGCTCTCCTGCTGCCTTCAGCCTCAAAGCCACCCTTTCCCGCTTGGCGCCGGGCCAGGCACAAAAATGGCCATACGGCTGGAGATGGGTCCCCCGCCCAAAGAGCCAGCAGGGAAAACTATGCCTTGTTCTAAAGCTCTTTGGGAACCGCTTGCGTAGCCCCACAGACCTGGGGGCTGCAGGCTTTCCTGCTGCCTTCAGCCTCGACACCACCCTTTCCCACTTGGCGCTTCGCCAGGCATAAAAATGGCCATATGGCTGGATATGGGTCCCCCGCCCAAAGAGCCAGCAGGGAAAACTATGCCTTGTTCTAAAGCTCTTTGGGAACCGCTTGCGTAGCCCCACAGACCTGGGGGCTGCGGGCTTTCCTGCTGCCTTCAGCCTCAAAGCCACCCTTTCCCACTTGGCGCCGCGCCAGGCACAAAAATGGCCATACGGCTGGAGATGGGTCTCCAGCCCAAGGAGCCAGCAGGGAAAACTATGCCTTGTTCTAAAGCTCTTTGGGAACCGCTTCCATAGCCCCACAGACCTGGGGGCTGCAGGCTTTCCTGCTGCCTTCAGCCTCAAAGCCACCCTTTCCCACTAGGCGCTGCATCAGGCACAAAAATGGCCTATGGCTGGAGATGGGTCCCATGCCCTAAGAGCCAGCTGGGAAAACTATGACTTGTTCTAAAGCTCTTTGGGAACCGCTTGCGTAGCCCCACAGACCTGGGGGCTGCAGGCTTTGCTCCTGCCTTCAGCCTCAAAGACACCCTTTCCCACCTGGCGCCGTGCCAGGCTCAAAAATGGCCATACGGCTGGAGATGGGTCCCCCGCCCAAGGAGCCAGCAGGGAAAACTATGCCTTGTTCTAAAGCTCTTTGGGAACCGCTTGCTTGGCCCCACAGACCTTGGGGCTGCGGGCTTTCCTGCTGCCTTCAGCCTCGACACCACCCTTTCCCACTTGGCGCCGCATCAGGCACAAAAATGGCCTATGGCTGGAGATGGGTCCCATGCCCAAAGAGCCAGCAGGGAAAACTATGCCTTGTTCTAAAGCTCTTTGGGAACCGCTTGCGTAGCCGCACAGACCTGGGGGCTGCGGGCTTTCCTGCTGCCTTTAGCCTCGACACCACCCTTTCCCACTTGGCGCCGCGCCAGGCACAAAAATGGCCATACGGCTGGAGATGGGTCCCCCGCCCAAAGAGCCAGCAGGGAAAACTATGCCTTGTTCTAAAGCTCTTTGGGAACCGCTTGCGTAGCCCCACAGACCTGGGGCTGCAGGGTTTGTGCTGCCTTCAGCGTCAAAGCCACCCTTTCCCACTTGGCGCTGCGCCATGCACAAAAATGGCCGTACGGCTGGAGATGGGTCCCCCGCCCAAAGAGCCAGCAGGGAAAACTATGCCTTGTTCTAAAGCTCTTTGGGAACCGCTTGCGTAGCCGCACAGACCTGGGGGCTGCGGGCTTTGCTGCTGCCTTCAGCCTCAAAGCCACCCTTTCCCACTTGGCGCCGGGCCAGGCGCAAAAATGGCCATACGGCTGGAGATGGGTCCCCCGCCCAAAGAGCCAGCAGGGAAAACTATGCCTTGTTCTAAAGCTCTTTGTGATCCGCTTGTGTAGCCGCACAGACCTGGGGGCTGCAGGCTTTCCTGCTGCCTTCAGCCTCAAAACCATCCTATGCCACTACGCACCGCGCCAGGCACAAAAATAGCCATACGGCTGGAGATGGGTCCCCCGCCCAAAGAGCCAGCAGTGAAAACTATGCCTTGTTCTAAAGCTCTTTGTGATCCGCTTGTGTAGCCCCACAGACCTGGGGGCTGCAGGCTTTCCTGCTGCCTTCAGCCTCAAAACCATCCTATGCCACTACGCACCGCGCCAGGCACAAAAATAGCAATACGGCTGGAGATGGGTCCCCTGCCCAAAGAGCCAGCAGGGAAAATTATGCCTTGTTCTAAAGCTCTTTGGGAACCGCTTGCGTAGCCCCACACACCTGGGGGCTGCAGGCTTTCCTGCTGCCTTCAGCCTCGACAGCACCCTTTCCCACTTGGCTTCGCGCCAGGCACAAAAATGGCCTATGGCTGGAGATGGGTCCCATGCCCTAAGAGCCAGCTGGGAAAACTATGCCTTGTTCTAAAGCTCTTTGGGAACCGCTTGCGTAGCACCACAAACCTGGGGGCTGCAGGCTTTTCTCCTGCCTTCAGCCTCAAAGCCACCCTTTCCCACCTGGCGCCGCGCCAGGCTCAAAAATGGCCATACGGCTGGAGATGGGTCCCCCGCCCAGAGAGCCAGCAGGGAAAACTATGCCTTGTTCTAAAGCTCTTTGGGAACCGCTTGCGTAGCCCCACAGACCTGGGGGCTGCGGGCTTTCCTGCTGCCTTCAGCCTCGACACCACCCTTTCCCACTTGGCGCCCTATCAAGCACAAAAATGGCCTATGGCTGGAGATGGGTCCCATGCCCAAAGAGCCAGCAGGGAAAACTATGCCTTGTTCTAAAGCTCTTTGGGAACCGCTTGCTTGGCCCCACAGACCTGGGGGCTGCGGGCTTTCCTGCTGCCTTCAGCCTCGACACCACCCTTTCCCACTTGGCGCCGCGCCAGGCACAAAAATGGCCATACGGCTGGAGATGGGTCCCCCGCCCAAAGAGCCAGCAGGGAAAATTATGCCTTGTTTTAAAGCTCTTTGGGAACCGCTTGCGTAGACCTACAGACCTGGGGGCTGCGGGCTTTCCTGCTGCCTTCAGCCTCAAAGCCACCCTTTCCCTCTTGGCGCCGCGCCAGGCACAAAAATGGCCATACGGCTGGAGATGGGTCCCCCGCCCAAAGAGCCAGCAGGGAAAACTATGCCTTGTTCTAAAGCTCTTTGGGAACCGCTTGCGTAGCCCCACAGACCTGGGGCTGCAGGGTTTGTGCTGCCTTCAGCGTCAAAGCCACCCTTTCCCACTTGGCGCTGCACCATGCACAAAAATGGCCGTACGGCTGGAGATGGGTCCCCCGCCCAAAGAGCCAGCAGGGAAAACTATGCCTTGTTCTAAAGCTCTTTGGGAACCGCTTGCGTAGCCGCACAGACCTGGGGGCTGCGGGCTTTGCTGCTGCCTTCAGCCTCAAAGCCACCCTTTCCCACTTGGCGCCGGGCCAGGCGCAAAAATGGCCATACGGCTGGAGATGGGTCCCCCGCCCAGAGAGCCAGCAGGGAAAACTATGCCTTGTTCTAAAGCTCTTTGGGAACCGCTTGCGTAGCCCCACAGACCTGGGGGCTGCGGGCTTTCCTGCTGCCTTCAGCCTCGACACCACCCTTTCCCACTTGGCGCCCTATCAAGCACAAAAATGGCCTATGGCTGGAGATGGGTCCCCCGCCCAAAGAGCCAGCAGGGAAAATTATGCCTTGTTCTAAAGCTCTTTGGGAACCGCTTGCGTAGACCTACAGACCTGGGGGCTGCGGGCTTTCCTGCTGCCTTCAGCCTCAAAGCCACCCTTTCCCTCTTGGCGCCGCGCCAGGCACAAAAATGGCCATATGGCTGGAGATGGGTCCCCCGCCCAAAGAGCCAGCAGGGAAAACTATGCCTTGTTCTAAAGCTCTTTGGGAACCGCTTGCGTAGCCCCACAGACCTGGGGCTGCAGGGTTTGTGCTGCCTTCAGCGTCAAAGCCACCCTTTCCCACTTGGCGCTGCACCATGCACAAAAATGGCCGTACGGCTGGAGATGGGTCCCCCGCCCAAAGAGCCAGCAGGGAAAACTATGCCTTGTTCTAAAGCTCTTTGGGAACCGCTTGCGTAGCCCCACAGACCTGGGGGCTGCGGGCTCTCCTGCTGCCTTCAGCCTCAAAGCCACCCTTTCCCGCTTGGCGCCGGGCCAGGCACAAAAATGGCCATACGGCTGGAGATGGGTCCCCCGCCCAAAGAGCCAGCAGGGAAAACTATGCCTTGTTCTAAAGCTCTTTGGGAACCGCTTGCGTAGCCCCACAGACCTGGGGGCTGCAGGCTTTCCTGCTGCCTTCAGCCTCGACACCACCCTTTCCCACTTGGCGCTTCGCCAGGCATAAAAATGGCCATATGGCTGGATATGGGTCCCCCGCCCAAAGAGCCAGCAGGGAAAACTATGCCTTGTTCTAAAGCTCTTTGGGAACCGCTTGCGTAGCCCCACAGACCTGGGGGCTGCGGGCTTTCCTGCTGCCTTCAGCCTCAAAGCCACCCTTTCCCACTTGGCGCCGCGCCAGGCACAAAAATGGCCATACGGCTGGAGATGGGTCTCCAGCCCAAGGAGCCAGCAGGGAAAACTATGCCTTGTTCTAAAGCTCTTTGGGAACCGCTTCCATAGCCCCACAGACCTGGGGGCTGCAGGCTTTCCTGCTGCCTTCAGCCTCAAAGCCACCCTTTCCCACTAGGCGCTGCATCAGGCACAAAAATGGCCTATGGCTGGAGATGGGTCCCATGCCCTAAGAGCCAGCTGGGAAAACTATGCCTTGTTCTAAAGCTCTTTGGGAACCGCTTGCGTAGCCCCACAGACCTGGGGGCTGCAGGCTTTGCTGCTGCCTTCAGCCTCAAAGACACCCTTTCCCACCTGGCGCCGCGCCAGGCTCAAAAATGGCCATACGGCTGGAGATGGGTCCCCCGCCCAGAGAGCCAGCAGGGAAAACTATGCCTTGTTCTAAAGCTCTTTGGGAACCGCTTGCGTAGCCCCACACACCTGGGGGCTGCGGGCTTTCCTGCTGCCTTCAGCCTCGACACCACCCTTTCCCACTTGGCGCCCTATCAAGCACAAAAATGGCTATGGGTGGAGATGGGTCCCCCACCCAAAGAGCCAGCAGGGAAAATTATGCCTTGTTCTAAAGCTCTTTGGGAACCGCTTGCGTAGCCCCACACACCTGGGGGCTGCAGGCTTTCCTGCTGCCTTCAGCCTCGACAGCACCCTTTCCCACTTGGCTTCGCGCCAGGCACAAAAATGGCCTATGGCTGGAGATGGGTCCCATGCCCTAAGAGCCAGCAGGGAAAACTATGCCTTGTTCTAAAGCTCTTTGGGAACCGCTTGCGTAGCACTACAAACCTGGGGGCTGCAGGCTTTGCTCCTGCCTTCAGCCTCAAAGCCACCCTTTCCCACCTGGCGCCGCGCCAGGCTCAAAAATGGCCATACGGCTGGAGATGGGTCCCCCGCCCAGAGAGCCAGCAGGGAAAACTATGCCTTGTTCTAAAGCTCTTTGGGAACCGCTTGCGTAGCCCCACACACCTGGGGGCTGCGGGCTTTCCTGCTGCCTTCAGCCTCGACACCACCCTTTCCCACTTGGCGCCCTATCAAGCACAAAAATGGCTATGGGTGGAGATGGGTCCCATGCCCAAAGAGCCAGCAGGGAAAACTATGCCTTGTTCTAAAGCTCTTTGGGAACCGCTTGCGTAGCCCCACACACCTGGGGGCTGCGGGCTTTCCTGCTGCCTTCAGCCTCAAAACCACCCTTTCCCACTTGGCCCCCGGCCAGGCACAAAAATGGCCATACGGCTGGAGATGGGTCCCCCGCCCATAGAGCCAGCAGGGAAAATTATGCCTTGTTTTAAAGCTCTTTGGGAACCGCTTGCGTAGCCCTACAGACCTGGGGGCTGCGGGCTTTCCTGCTGCATTCAAGCCTCAACGCCACCCTTTCCCACTGGGCGCCGGGCCAGGCACAAAAATGGCCTGTGGCTGGAGATGGGTCCCCCGCCCAAAGAGCCAGCAGGGAAAACTATGCCTTGTTCTAAAGCTCTTTGGGAACCGCTTGCTTGGCCCCACAGACCTGGGGGCTGCAGGCTTTGCTGCTGCCTTCAGCCTCAAAGCCACCCTTTCCCACTTGGCGCCCTATCAAGCACAAAAATGGCCTATGGCTGGAGATGGGTCCCATGCCCAAAGAGCCAGCAGGGAAAACTATGCCTTGTTCTAAAGCTCTTTGGGAACCGCTTGCTTGGCCCCACAGACGTGGGGGCTGCGGGCTTTCCTGCTGCCTTCAGCCTCGACACCACCCTTTCCCACTTGGCGCCGCGCCAGGCACAAAAATGGCCATACGGCTGGAGATGGGTCCCCCGCCCAAAGAGCCAGCAGGGAAAACTATGCCTTGTTCTAAAGCTCTTTGGGAACCGCTTGCGTAGCCCCACAGACCTGGGGGCTGCGGGCTTTCCTGCTGCCTTCACCCTCAAAACCACCCTTTCCCACTTGGCACTGCTCCAGGCTCAAAAATGGCCATACGGCTGGAGATGGGTCCCCCGCCCAGAGAGCCAGCAGGGAAAACTATGCCTTGTTCTAAAGCTCTTTGGGAACCGCTTGCGTAGCCCCACAGACCTGGGGGCTGCGGGCTTTCCTGCTGCCTTCAGCCTCAAAGCCACCCTTTCCCACTTGGCGCCGGGCCAGGCACAAAAATGGCCATATGGCTGGAGATGGGTCCCATGCCCAAAGCCATGCCCAAAGAGCCAGCAGGGAAAACTATGCCTTGTTCTAAAGCTCTTTGGGAACCGCTTGCGTAGCCGCACAGACCTGGGGGCTGCGGGCTTTGCTGCTGCCTTCAGCCTCGACACCACCCTTTCCCACTTGGCGCCGCGCCAGGCACAAAAATGGCCATACGGCTGGAGATGGGTCCCCCGCCCAAAGAGCCAGCAGGGAAAACTATGCCTTGTTCTAAAGCTCTTTGGGAACCGCTTGCGTAGCCCCACAGACCTGGGGGCTGCAGTCTTTGCTGCTGCCTTCAGCGTCAAAACCACCCTTTCCCACTACGCACCGCGCCAGGCACAAAAATGGCCATACGGCTGGAGATGGGTCCCCCGCCCAAAGAGCCAGCAGGGAAAACTATGCCTTGTTCTAAAGCTCTTTGGGAACCGCTTGCTTGGCCCCACAGACGTGGGGGCTGCGGGCTTTCCTGCTGCCTTCAGCCTCAAAACCACCCTATGCCACTATGCACCGCGTCAGGCACAAAAATAGCCATACGGCTGGAGATGGGTCCCCCACCCAAAGAGCCAGCAGGGAAAATTATGCCTTGTTCTAAAGCTCTTTGGGAACCGCTTGCGTAGCCCCACAGACCTGGGGGCTGCGGGCTTTCCTGCTGCCTTCAGCCTCGACACCACCCTTTCCCACTTGGCACTGCTCCAGGCTCAAAAATGGCCATACGGCTGGAGATGGGTCCCCCGCCCAGAGAGCCAGCAGGGAAAACTATGCCTTGTTCTAAAGCTCTTTGGGAACCGCTTGCGTAGCCCCACAGACCTGGGGGCTGCGGGCTTTCCTGCTGCCTTCAGCCTCAAAGCCACCTTTTCGCACTTGGGGCTTCGCCAGGCACAAAAATGGCCATATGGCTGGAGATGGGTCCCCCGCCCAAAGAGCGAGCAGGGAAAACTATGCCTTGTTCTAAAGCTCTTTGGGAACCGCTTGCGTAGCCCCACAGACGTGGGGGCTGCGGGCTTTCCTGCTGCCTTCAGCCTCAAAGCCACACTTTCCCACTTGGCGCCGGGTCAGGGACAAAAATGGCCATACGGCTGGAGATGGGTCCCATGCCCAAAGAGCCAGCAGGGAAAACTATGCCTTGTTCTAAAGCTCTTTGGGAACCGCTTGCTTGGCCCCACAGACCTGGGGGCTGCAGGCTTTGCTGCTGCCTTCAGCCTCGACACCACCCTTACCCACTTGGCGCCGCGCCAGGCACAAAAATGGCCATACGGCTGGAGATGGTTCCCCCGCCCTAAGAGCCAGCAGGGAAAACTATGCCTTGTTCTAAAGCTCTTTGGGAACCGCTTGCGTAACCCCACAGACCTGGGGGCTGCGGGCTTTCCTGCTGCCTTCAGCCTCAAAACCACCTTTTCCCACTACGCACAGCGCCAGGCACAAAAATGGCCATACGGCTGGAGATGGGTCCCCCGCCCAAAGAGCCAGCAGGGAAAACTATGCCTTGTTCTAAAGCTCTTTGGGAACCGCTTGCGTAGCCGCACAGACCTGGAGGTTGCGGGCTTTCCTGCTGCCTTCAGCCTCAAAACCACCCTATGCCACTACGCACCGCGTCAGGCACAAAAATAGCCATACGGCTGGAGATGGGTCCCCCACCCAAAGAGCCAGCAGGGAAAACTATGCCTTGTTCTAAAGCTCTTTGGGAACCGCTTGCGTAGCCCCACAGACCTGGGGGCTGCAGGCTTTCCTGCTGTCTTCAGCCTCAAAGCCACCCTTTCCCACTTGGCGCCCTATCAGGCACAAAAATGGCCTATGGGTGGAGATGGGTCCCATGCCCAAAGAGCCAGCAGGGAAAACTATGCCTTGTTCTAAAGCTCTTTGGGAACCGCTTGCGTAGCCCCACAGACCTGGGGGCTGCGGGCTTTCCTGCTGCCTTCAGCCTCGATACCACCATTTCCCACTTGGCGCTGCGCCATGCACAAAAATGGCCATACGGCTGGAGATGGGTCCCCCGCCCAAAGAGCCAGCAGGGAAAACTATGCCTTGTTCTAAAGCTCTTTGGGAACCGCTTGCGTAGCCCCACAGACCTTGGGGCTGCGGGCTTTCCTGTTGCCTTCAGCCTCAAAACCACCCTTTCCCACTACGCAACGCGCCAGGCACAAAAATAGCCATACGACTGGAGATGGGTCCCCCGCCCAAAGAGCCAGCAGGGAAAACTATGCCTTGTTATAAAGCTCTTTGGGAACCGCTTGCGTAGCCCCACAGACCTTGGGGCTGCGGGCTTTCCTGCTGCCTTCAGCCTCGACACCACCCTTTCCCACTTGGCTTCGCGCCAGGCACAAAAATGGCCTATGGCTGGAGATGGGTCCCATGCCCTAAGAGCCAGCTGGGAAAACTATGCCTTGTTCTAAAGCTCTTTGGGAACCGCTTGCATAGCCCCACAGACCTGGGGGCTGCGGGCTTTCCTGCTGTCTTCAGCCTCAAAGCAACCCTTTCCCACTTGGCGCCCTATCAAGCACAAAAATGGCCTATGGCTGGAGATGGGTCCCATGCCCAAAGAGCCAGCTGGGAAAACTATGCCTTGTTCTAAAGCTCTTTGGGAACCGCTTGCTTGCCCCACAGACCTGGGGGCTGCGGACTTTCCTGCTGCCTTCAGCCTCGACACCACCCTTTCCCACTTGGCGCCGCGCCAGGCACAAAAATGGCCTATGGCTGGAGATGGGTCCCATGCCCAAAGAGCCAGCAGGGAAAACTATGCCTTGATCTAAAGCTCTTTGGGAACCGCTTGCGTAGCCCCACACACGTGGGGGCTGCGGGCTTTCCTGCTGCCTTCAGCCTCAAAACCACCCTTTCCCACTTGGCCCCCGGCCAGGCACAAAAATGGCCATATGGCTGGAGATGGGTCCCCCGCCCAAAGAGCCAGCAGGGAAAACTATGCCTTGTTCTAAAGCTCTTTGGGAACCGCTTGCGTAGCCCCACAGACCTGGGGGCTGCGGGCTTTCCTGCTGCCTTCAGCCTCAAAGCCACACTTTCCACTTGGCGCCGGGTCAGGCACAAAAATGGCCATACGGCTGGAGATGGTCCCCCACCCAAAGAGCCAGCAGGGAAAACTATGCCTTGTCTAAAGCTCTTTGGGAACTGCTTGCGTAGCCCCACAGACCTGGGGGCTGCAGGCTTTCCTGCTGTCTTTAGCCTCAAAGCCACCCTTTCTCACTTGGCGCCCTATCAGGCACAAAAATGGCCTATGGGTGGAGATGGGTCCCATGCCCAAAGAGCCAGCAGGGAAAACTATGCCTTGTTCTAAAGCTCTTTGGGAACCGCTTGCGTAGCCCCACAGACCTGGGGGCTGCGGGCTTTCCTGCTGCCTTCAGCCTCAAAGCCACCCTTTCCCACTTGGCGCTGCGCCATGCACAAAAATGGCCATACGGCTGGAGATGGGTCCCCCGCCCAAAGAGCCAGCAGGGAAAACTATGCCTTGTTCTAAAGCTCTTTGGGAACTGCTTGCGTAGCTCCACAGACCTGGGGGCTGCGGGCTTTCCTGCTGCCTTTAGCCTCGACACCACCCTTTCCTCTTGGCGCCCGCGCCAGGCACAAAAATGGCCGTACGGCTGGAGATGGGTCCCCCGCCCAAAAAGCCAGCAGGGAAAATTATGCCTTGTTCTAAAGCTCTTTGGAACCGCTTGCGTAGCCGCACAGACCTGGGGGCTGCGGGCTTTCCTGCTGCCTTCAGCCTCGACACCACCCTTTCCCACTTGGCGCCCTATCAAGCACAAAAATGGCCTATGGCTGGAGATGGGGTCCCATGCCCCAAAGAGCCAGCAGGGAAAACTATGCCTTGTTCTAAAGCTCTTTGGGAACCGCTTGCGTAGCCCCACACACGTGGGGGCTGCGGGCTTTCCTGCTGCCTTCAGCCTCAAAACCACCCTTTCCCACTTGGCCCCCGGCCAGGCACAAAAATGGCCATACGGCTGGAGATGGGTCCCCCGCCCAAAGAGCCAGCAGGGAAAATTATGCCTTGTTCTAAAGCTCTTTGGAACCGCTTGCGTAGCCCCACAGACCTGGGGGCTGCAGGCTTTGCTGCTGCCTTCAGCCTCAAAACACCCTTTCCACTTGGCGCCGGGCCAGGCACAAAAATGGCCATATGGCTGGAGATGGGTCCCCCGCCAAAGAGCCAGCAGGGAAAAATATGCCTTGTTCTAAAGCTCTTTGGGAACCGCTTGCGTAGCCCACAGACCTGGGGGCTGCGGGCTTTCCTGCTGCCTTCAAGCCTCAAAGCCACCCTTTCCCACTGGCGCCGGGCCAGGCACAAAATGGACTATGGCATGGGAGATGGGTCCCCCGCCCAAAGAGCCAGCAGGAAAACTATGCCTTGTTCTAAAGCTCTTTGGGAACTGCTTGCGTAACCCCACACACCTGGGGGCTGCGGGCTTTCCTTGCTGCCTTCAGCCTCGACACCACCCTTTCCCACTTGGCACTGCTCCAGGCTCAAAAATGGCCATACGGCTGGAGATGGGTCCCCCGCCCAGAGAGCCAGCAGGAAAACTATGCCTTGTTCTAAAGCTCTTTGGGAACCGCTTGCGTAGCCCCACAGACCTGGGGGCTGCCGGCTTTCCTGCTGCCTTCAGTCTCAAAGCCACCCTTTCCCACTTGGCGCCGGGCCAGGCACAAAATGGCCATACGGCTGGAGAGGGTCTCCTGCCAAAAGAGCCAGTAGGGAAAACTATGCCTTGTTCTAAAGCTCTTTGGGAACCGCTTGCGTAGCCCCACAGACCCTGGGGGCTGCGGGCTTTCCTGCTGCCTTCAGCCTCAATGCCACCCTTTCGCACTTGGGGCTTCGCCAGGCACAAAAATGGCCATATGGCTGGAGATGGGTCCCCCGCCCAAAGAGCGAGCAGGGAAAACTATGCCTTGTTCTAAAGCTCTTTGGGAACCGCTTGCGTAGCCCCACAGACCTGGGGGCTGCGGGCTTTCCTGCTGCCTTCAGCCTCAAAGCCACCCTTTCCACTTGGCGCCGGCCAGGGACAAAAATGGCCATACGGCTGGAGATGGGTCCCATGCCCAAAGAGCCAGCAGGGGAAAACTATGCCTTGTTCTAAAGCTCTTTGGGAACCGCTTGCTTGGCCCCACAGACGTGGGGGCTGCAGGCTTTGCTGCTGCCTTCAGACTCGACACCACCCTTACCCACTTGGCGCCGCGCCAGGCACAAAAATGGCCATACGGCTGGAGATGGTCCCCCGCCCAAAGAGCCAGCAGGGAAAACTATGCCTTGTTCTAAAGCTCTTTGGGAACCGCTTTGCGTAGCCCCACAGACCTGGGGGCTGCGGCTTTCCTGCTGCCTTCAGCGTCAAAACCACCCTTTCCCACTACGCACCGCGCCAGGCACAAAAAATGGCCATACGGCTGGAGATGGTCCCCCGCCCAAAGAGCCAGCAGGGAAAACTATGCCTTGTTCTAAAGCTCTTTGGGAACTGCTTGCGTAGCTCCACAGACCTGGGGGCTGCGGGCTTTCCTGCTGCCTTTAGCCCTCGACACCACCCTTTCCCTCTTGGCGCCGCGCCAGGCACAAAAATGGCCGTACGGCTGGAGATGGGTCCCCGTCCGAAGAGCCAGCAGGGAAAATTATGCCTTGTTCTAAAGCTCTTTGGGAACCGCTTGTGTAGCCGCACAGACCTGGGGGCTGCGGGCTTTCCTGCTGCCTTCAGCCTCGGACACCACCCTTTCCCACTTGCGCCCTATCAAGCACAAAAATGGCCTATGGGCTGGAGATGGGTCCCATGCCCAAAGAGCCAGCCAGGGAAAACTATGCCTTGTTCTAAAGCTCTTTGGGAACCGCTTGCTTGGCCCCACAGACGTGGGGGCTGCGGGCTTTCCTGCTGTCTTCAGCTCGACACCACCTTTTCGCACTTGGCGCCTATCAGGCACAAAAATGGCCATACGGCTGGAGATGGGTCCCCCGCCCAAAGAGCCAGCAGGGAAAACTAGGCCTTGTTCTAAAGCTCTTTGGGAACCGCTTGCGTAGCCCCACAGACCCTGGGGGCTGCGGGCTTTCCTGCTGCCTTCAGCCTCAAGCCACCCTTTCCCACTTGGCGCCGGGCCAGGGACAAAAATGCCATACGGCTGGAGATGGGTCCCATGCCCAAAGAGCCAGCAGGGAAAACTATGCCTTGTTCTAAAGCTCTTTGGGAACCGCTTGCTTGGCCCCACAGACCTGGGGGCTGCAGGCTTTGCTGCTGCCTTCAGCCTCGACACCACCCTTACCCACTTGGCGCCGCGCCAGGCACAAAAATGGCCATACGGCTGGAGATGGGTCCCCCGCCAAAGAGCCAGCAGGGAAAACTATGCCTTGTTCTAAAGCTCTTTGGGACCGCTTGCTTGGCCCCACAGACCTGGGGGCTGCAGTCTTTGCTGCTGCCTTCAGCCTCAACACCACCCTTTCCCACTTGGCGCCGGGCCAGGGACAAAAATGGCCATACGGCTGGAGATGGGTCCCCTGCCCAAAGAGCCAGCAGGGAAAACTATGCCTTGTTCTAAAGCTCTTTGGTGAACCGCTTGCGTAGCCCCACAGACCTGGGGGCTGCGGGCTTTCCTGCTGCCTTCAGCGTCAAAACCACCCTTTCCCACTACGCACCGCGCCAGGCACAAAAATGGCCTATGGCTGGAGATGGGTCCCCCCGCCCAAAGAGCCCAGGGAAAACTATGCCTTGTTCTAAAGCTCTTTGGGAACCGCTTGCTTGGCCCCACAGACCTGGGGGCTGCGGGCTTTCCTGCTGCCTTCAGCCTCAAAACCACCCTATGCCACTACGCACCGCGTCAAGCACAAAAATAGCCATACGGCTGGAGATGGGTCCCCCACCCAAAGAGCCAGCAGGGAAAACTATGCCTTGTTCTAAAGCTCTTTGGGAACCGCTTGCGTAGCCCCACAGACCTGGGGGCTGCAGGCTTTCCTGCTGTCTTTAGCCTCAAAGCCACCCTTTCTCACTTGGCGCCCTATCAGGCACAAAAATGGCCATACGGCTGGAGATGGGTCCCCCGCCCAAAGAGCCAGCAGGGAAAACTATGCCTTGTTCTAAAGCTCTTTGGGAACTGCTTGCGTAGCTCCACAGACCTGGGGGCTGCGGGCTTTCCTGCTGCCTTTAGCCTCGACACCACCCTTTCCCTCTTGGCGCCGCGCCAGGCACAAAAATGGCCGTACGGCTGGAGATGGGTCCCCCGCCCAAAAAGCCAGCAGGGAAAATTATGCCTTGTTCTAAAGCTCTTTGGGAACCGCTTGCGTAGCCGCACAGACCTGGGGGCTGCGGGCTTTCCTGCTGCCTTCAGCCTCGACACCACCCTTTCCCACTTGGCGCCCTATCAAGCACAAAAATGGCCTATGGCTGGAGATGGGTCCCATGCCCAAAGAGCCAGCAGGGAAAACTATGCCTTGTTCTAAAGCTCTTTGGGAACCGCTTGCGTAGCCCCACACACGTGGGGGCTGCAAGCTTTCCTGCTGCCTTAAGCCTCAAAACCACCCTTTCCCACTTGGCGCTGCGCCAGGCACAAAAATGGCCATATGGCTGGAGATGGGTCCCCCGCCCAAAGAGCCAGCAGGGAAAACTATGCCTTGTTCTAAAGCTCTTTGGGAACCGCTTGCGTAGCCGCACAGACCTGGGGGGCTGCGGGCTTTCCTGCTGCCTTCAGCCTCGACACCACCCTTTCCCACTTGGCACTGCTCCAGGCTCAAAAATGGCCATACGGCTGGAGATGGGTCCCCCGCCCAGAGAGCCAGCAGGAAAAACTATGCCTTGTTCTAAAGCTCTTTGGGAACCGCTTGCGTAGCCCCACAGACCTGGGGGCTGCGGGCTTTCCTGCTGCCTTCAGCCTCAAAGCCACCTTTTCGCACTTGGGGCTTCGCCAGGCACAAAAATGGCCATATGGCTGGAGATGTGTCCCCCGCCCAAAGAGCGAGCAGGAAAACTATGCCTTGTTCTAAAGCTCTTTGGAACCGACTTGCGTAGCCACACAGACCTGGGGGCTGCGGGCTTTCCTGCTGCCTTCAGCCTCAGAGCACACTTTCCCACTTGGCGCCGGGTCAGGCACAAAAATGGCCATACGGCTGGAGATGGGTCCCCCCACCCAAAGAGCCAGCAGGGAAAACTATGCCTTGTTCTAAAGCTCTTTGGGAACTGCTTGCGTAGCCCCACAGACCTGGGGGCTGCAGGCTTTCCTGCTGCCTTCAGCCTCAAAGCCACCCTTTCTCACTTGGCGCCCTATCAGGCACAAAAATGGCCTATGGGTGGAGATGGGTCCCATGCCCAAAGAGCCAGCAGGGAAAACTATGCCTTGTTCTAAAGCTCTTTGGGAACCGCTTGCGTAGCCCCACAGACGTGGGGGCTGCGGGCTTTCCCTGCTGCCTTCAGCCTCAAAGCCACCCTTTCCCACTTGGCGCTGCGCCATGCACAAAAATGGCCATACGGCTGGAGATGGGTCCCCCGCCCAAAGAGCCAGCAGGGAAAACTATGCCTTGTTCTAAAGCTCTTTGGGAACCGCTTGCGTAGCTCCACAGACCTGGGGGCTGCGGGCTTTCCTGCTGCCTTTAGCCTCGACACCACCCTTTCCCTCTTGGCGCCGCGCCAGGCACAAAAATGGCCGTACGGCTGGAGATGGGTCCCCCACCCAAAGAGCCAGCAGGGAAAATTATGCCTTGTTCTAAAGCTCTTTGGGAACCGCTTGCGTAGCCGCACAGACCTGGGGCTGCGGGCTTTCCTGCTGCCTTCAGCCTCGACACCACCCTTTCCCACTTGGCGCCCTATCAAGCACAAAAATGGCCTATGGCTGGAGATGGGTCCCATGCCCAAAGAGCCAGCAGGGAAAACTATGCCTTGTTCTAAAGCTCTTTGGGAACCGCTTGCGTAGCCCCACACACGTGGGGGCTGCGGGCTTTCCTGCTGCCTTCAGCCTCAAAACCACCCTTTCCCACTTGGCCCCCGGCCAGGCACAAAAATGGCCATACGGCTGGAGATGGGTCCCCCGCCCAAAGAGCCAGCAGGGAAAATTATGCCTTGTTCTAAAGCTCTTTGGGAACCGCTTGCGTAGCCCCACAGACCTGGGGGCTGCGGGCTTTCCTGCTGCCTTCAAGCCTCAAAGCCACCCTTTCCCACTGGGCGCCGGGCCAGGCACAAAAATGGCCTATGGCTGGAGATGGGTCCCCCGCCCAAAGAGCCAGCAGGGAAAACTATGCCTTGTTCTAAAGCTCTTTGGGAACCGCTTGCGTAACCCCACAGACCTGGGGGCTGCGGGCTTTCCTGCTGCCTTCAGCCTCGACACCACCCTTTCCCACTTGGCACTGCTCCAGGCTCAAAAATGGCCATACGGCTGGAGATGGGTCCCCCGCCCAGAGAGCCAGCAGGGAAAACTATGCCTTGTTCTAAAGCTCTTTGGGAACCGCTTGCGTAGCCCCACAGACCTGGGGGCTGCCGGCTTTCCTGCTGCCTTCAGTCTCAAAGCCACCCTTTCCCACTTGGCGCCGGGCCAGGCACAAAAATGGCCATACGGCTGGAGATGGGTCCCCTGCCAAAAGAGCCAGTAGGGAAAACTATGCCTTGTTCTAAAGCTCTTTGGGAACCGCTTGCGTAGCCCCACAGACCTGGGGGCTGCGGGCTTTCCTGCTGCCTTCAGCCTCAAAGCCACCCTTTCGCACTTGGGGCTTCGCCAGGCACAAAAATGGCCATATGGCTGGAGATGGGTCCCCCGCCCAAAGAGCGAGCAGGGAAAACTATGCCTTGTTCTAAAGCTCTTTGGGAACCGCTTGCGTAGCCCCACAGACCTGGGGGCTGCGGGCTTTCCTGCTGCCTTCAGCCTCAAAGCCACCCTTTCCACTTGGCGCCGGGCCAGGGACAAAAATGGCCATACGGCTGGAGATGGGTCCCATGCCCAAAGAGCCAGCAGGGAAAACTATGCCTTGTTCTAAAGCTCTTTGGGAACCGCTTGCTTGGCCCCACAGACGTGGGGGCTGCAGGCTTTGCTGCTGCCTTCAGCCTCGACACCACCCTTACCCACTTGGCGCCGCGCCAGGCACAAAAATGGCCATACGGCTGGAGATGGGTCCCCCGCCCAAAGAGCCAGCAGGGAAAACTATGCCTTGTTCTAAAGCTCTTTGGGAACCGCTTGCGTAGCCCCACAGACCTGGGGGCTGCGGGCTTTCCTGCTGCCTTCAGCGTCAAAACCACCCTTTCCCACTACGCACCGCGCCAGGCACAAAAATGGCCATACGGCTGGAGATGGGTCCCCCGCCCAAAGAGGCAGCAGGGAAAACTATGCCTTGTTCTAAAGCTCTTTGGGAACTGCTTGCGTAGCTCCACAGACCTGGGGGCTGCGGGCTTTCCTGCTGCCTTTAGCCTCGACACCACCCTTTCCCTCTTGGCGCCGCGCCAGGCACAAAAATGGCCGTACGGCTGGAGATGGGTCCCCCGTCCGAAGAGCCAGCAGGGAAAATTATGCCTTGTTCTAAAGCTCTTTGGGAACCGCTTGCGTAGCCGCACAGACCTGGGGGCTGCGGGCTTTCCTGCTGCCTTCAGCCTCGACACCACCCTTTCCCACTTGGCGCCCTATCAAGCACAAAAATGGCCTATGGCTGGAGATGGGTCCCATGCCCAAAGAGCCAGCAGGGAAAACTATGCCTTGTTCTAAAGCTCTTTGGGAACCGCTTGCTTGGCCCCACAGACGTGGGGGCTGCGGGCTTTCCTGCTGCCTTTAGCCTCGACACCACCTTTTCGCACTTGGCGCCCTATCAGGCACAAAAATGGCCATACGGCTGGAGATGGGTCCCCCGCCCAAAGAGCCAGCAGGGAAATCTAGGCCTTGTTCTAAAGCTCTTTGGGAACCGCTTGCGTAGCCCCACAGACCTGGGGGCTGCGGGCTTTCCTGCTGCCTTCAGCCTCAAAGCCACCCTTTCCCACTTGGCGCCGGGCCAGGGACAAAAATGGCCATACGGCTGGAGATGGGTCCCATGCCCAAAGAGCCAGCAGGGAAAACTATGCCTTGTTCTAAAGCTCTTTGGGAACCGCTTGCTTGGCCCCACAGACCTGGGGGCTGCAGGCTTTGCTGCTGCCTTCAGCCTCGACACCACCCTTACCCACTTGGCGCCGCGCCAGGCACAAAAATGGCCATACGGCTGGAGATGGGTCCCCCGCCCAAAGAGCCAGCAGGGAAAACTATGCCTTGTTCTAAAGCTCTTTGGGAACCGCTTGCTTGGCCCACAGACCTGGGGGCTGCAGTCTTTGCTGCTGCCTTCAGCCTCAACACCACCCTTTCCCACTTGGCGCCGGGCCAGGGACAAAAATGGCCATACGGCTGGAGATGGGTCCCCTGCCCAAAGAGCCAGCAGGGAAAACTATGCCTTGTTCTAAAGCTCTTTGGTGAACCGCTTGCGTAGCCCCACAGACCTGGGGGCTGCGGGCTTTCCTGCTGCCTTCAGCGTCAAAACCACCCTTTCCCACTACGCACCGCGCCAGGCACAAAAATGGCCTATGGCTGGAGATGGGTCCCCCGCCCAAAGAGCCAGCAGGGAAAACTATGCCTTGTTCTAAAGCTCTTTGGGAACCGCTTGCTTGGCCCCACAGACCTGGGGGCTGCGGGCTTTCCTGCTGCCTTCAGCCTCAAAACCACCCTATGCCACTACGCACCGCGTCAAGCACAAAAATAGCCATACGGCTGGAGATGGGTCCCCCACCCAAAGAGCCAGCAGGGAAAACTATGCCTTGTTCTAAAGCTCTTTGGGAACCGCTTGCGTAGCCCCACAGACCTGGGGGCTGCAGGCTTTCCTGCTGTCTTTAGCCTCAAAGCCACCCTTTCTCACTTGGCGCCCTATCAGGCACAAAAATGGCCATACGGCTGGAGATGGGTCCCCCGCCCAAAGAGCCAGCAGGGAAAACTATGCCTTGTTCTAAAGCTCTTTGGGAACTGCTTGCGTAGCTCCACAGACCTGGGGGCTGCGGGCTTTCCTGCTGCCTTTAGCCTCGACACCACCCTTTCCCTCTTGGCGCCGCGCCAGGCACAAAAATGGCCGTACGGCTGGAGATGGGTCCCCCGCCCAAAAAGCCAGCAGGGAAAATTATGCCTTGTTCTAAAGCTCTTTGGGAACCGCTTGCGTAGCCGCACAGACCTGGGGGCTGCGGGCTTTCCTGCTGCCTTCAGCCTCGACACCACCCTTTCCCACTTGGCGCCGTATCAAGCACAAAAATGGCCTATGGCTGGAGATGGGTCCCATGCCCAAAGAGCCAGCAGGGAAAACTATGCCTTGTTCTAAAGCTCTTTGGGAACCGCTTGCGTAGCCCCACACACGTGGGGGCTGCGGGCTTTCCTGCTGCCTTCAGCCTCAAAACCACCCTTTCCCACTTGGCCCCCGGCCAGGCACAAAAATGGCCATACGGCTGGAGATGGGTCCCCCGCCCAAAGAGCCAGCAGGGAAAATTATGCCTTGTTCTAAAGCTCTTTGGGAACCGCTTGCGTAGCCCCACAGACCTGGGGGCTGCAGGCTTTGCTGCTGCCTTCAGCCTCAAAACCACCCTTTCCCACTTGGCGCTGCGCCAGGCACAAAAATGGCCATATGGCTGGAGATGGGTCCCCCGCCCAAAGAGCCAGCAGGGAAAACTATGCCTTGTTCTAAAGCTCTTTGGGAACCGCTTGCGTAGCCGCACAGACCTGGGGGCTGCGGGCTTTCCTGCTGCCTTCAGCCTCGACACCACCCTTTCCCACTTGGCACTGCTCCAGGCTCAAAAATGGCCATACGGCTGGAGATGGGTCCCCCGCCCAGAGAGCCAGCAGGGAAAACTATGCCTTGTTCTAAAGCTCTTTGGGAACCGCTTGCGTAGCCCCACAGACCTGGGGGCTGCGGGCTTTCCTGCTGCCTTCAGCCTCAAAGCCACCTTTTCGCACTTGGGGCTTCGCCAGGCACAAAAATGGCCATATGGCTGGAGATGTGTCCCCCGCCCAAAGAGCGAGCAAAGAAAACTATGCCTTGTTCTAAAGCTCTTTGGGAACCGCTTGCGTAGCCCCACAGACCTGGGGGCTGCGGGCTTTCCTGCTGCCTTCAGCCTCAAAGCCACACTTTCCCACTTGGCGCCGGGTCAGGCACAAAAATGGCCATACGGCTGGAGATGGGTCCCCCACCCAAAGAGCCAGCAGGGAAAACTATGCCTTGTTCTAAAGCTCTTTGGGAACTGCTTGCGTAGCCCCACAGACCTGGGGGCTGCAGGCTTTCCTGCTGTCTTTAGCCTCAAAGCCACCCTTTCTCACTTGGCGCCCTATCAGGCACAAAAATGGCCTATGGGTGGAGATGGGTCCCATGCCCAAAGAGCCAGCAGGGAAAACTATGCCTTGTTCTAAAGCTCTTTGGGAACCGCTTGCGTAGCCCCACAGACGTGGGGGCTGCGGGCTTTCCTGCTGCCTTCAGCCTCAAAGCCACCCTTTCCCACTTGGCGCTGCGCCATGCACAAAAATGGCCATACGGCTGGAGATGGGTCCCCCGCCCAAAGAGCCAGCAGGGAAAACTATGCCTTGTTCTAAAGCTCTTTGGGAACTGCTTGCGTAGCTCCACAGACCTGGGGGCTGCAGGCTTTCCTGCTGCCTTTAGCCTCGACACCACCCTTTCCCTCTTGGCGCCGCGCCAGGCACAAAAATGGCCGTACGGCTGGAGATGGGTCCCCCGCCCAAAAAGCCAGCAGGGAAAATTATGCCTTGTTCTAAAGCTCTTTGGGAACCGCTTGCGTAGCCGCACAGACCTGGGGGCTGCGGGCTTTCCTGCTGCCTTCAGCCTCGACACCACCCTTTCCCACTTGGCGCCCTATCAAGCACAAAAATGGCCTATGGCTGGAGATGGGTCCCATGCCCAAAGAGCCAGCAGGGAAAACTATGCCTTGTTCTAAAGCTCTTTGGGAACCGCTTGCGTAGCCCCACACACGTGGGGGCTGCGGGCTTTCCTGCTGCCTTCAGCCTCAAAACCACCCTTTCCCACTTGGCCCCCGGCCAGGCACAAAAATGGCCATACGGCTGGAGATGGGTCCCCCGCCCAAAGAGCCAGCAGGGAAAATTATGCCTTGTTCTAAAGCTCTTTGGGAACCGCTTGCGTAGCCCCACAGACCTGGGGGCTGCGGGCTTTCCTGCTGCCTTCAAGCCTCAAAGCCACCCTTTCCCACTGGGCGCCGGGCCAGGCACAAAAATGGCCTATGGCTGGAGATGGGTCCCCCGCCCAAAGAGCCAGCAGGGAAAACTATGCCTTGTTCTAAAGCTCTTTGGGAACTGCTTGCGTAACCCCACACACCTGGGGGCTGCGGGCTTTCCTGCTGCCTTCAGCCTCGACACCACCCTTTCCCACTTGGCACTGCTCCAGGCTCAAAAATGGCCATACGGCTGGAGATGGGTCCCCCGCCCAGAGAGCCAGCAGGGAAAACTATGCCTTGTTCTAAAGCTCTTTGGGAACCGCTTGCGTAGCCCCACAGACCTGGGGGCTGCGGGCTTTCCTGCTGCCTTCAGTCTCAAAGCCACCCTTTCCCACTTGGCGCCGGGCCAGGCACAAAAATGGCCATACGGCTGGAGATGGGTCCCCTGCCAAAAGAGCCAGTAGGGAAAACTATGCCTTGTTCTAAAGCTCTTTGGGAACCGCTTGCGTAGCCCCACAGACCTGGGGGCTGCGGGCTTTCCTGCTGCCTTCAGCCTCAAAGCCACCCTTTCGCACTTGGGGCTTCGCCAGGCACAAAAATGGCCATATGGCTGGAGATGGGTCCCCCGCCCAAAGAGCGAGCAGGGAAAACTATGCCTTGTTCTAAAGCTCTTTGGGAACCGCTTGCGTAGCCCCACAGACCTGGGGGCTGCGGGCTTTCCTGCTGCCTTCAGCCTCAAAGCCACCCTTTCCACTTGGCGCCGGGCCAGGGACAAAAATGGCCATACGGCTGGAGATGGGTCCCATGCCCAAAGAGCCAGCAGGGAAAACTATGCCTTGTTCTAAAGCTCTTTGGGAACCGCTTGCTTGGCCCCACAGACGTGGGGGCTGCAGGCTTTGCTGCTGCCTTCAGCCTCGACACCACCCTTACCCACTTGGCGCCGCGCCAGGCACAAAAATGGCCATACGGCTGGAGATGGGTCCCCCGCCCAAAGAGCCAGCAGGGAAAACTATGCCTTGTTCTAAAGGTCTTTGGGAACCGCTTGCGTAGCCCCACAGACCTGGGGGCTGCGGGCTTTCCTGCTGCCTTCAGCGTCAAAACCACCCTTTCCCACTACGCACCGCGCCAGGCACAAAAATGGCCATACGGCTGGAGATGGGTCCCCCGCCCAAAGAGCCAGCAGGGAAAACTATGCCTTGTTCTAAAGCTCTTTGGGAACTGCTTGCGTAGCTCCACAGACCTGGGGGCTGCGGGCTTTCCTGCTGCCTTTAGCCTCGACACCACCCTTTCCCTCTTGGCGCCGCGCCAGGCACAAAAATGGCCGTACGGCTGGAGATGGGTCCCCCGTCCGAAGAGCCAGCAGGGAAAATTATGCCTTGTTCTAAAGCTCTTTGGGAACCGCTTGCGTAGCCGCACAGACCTGGGGGCTGCGGGCTTTCCTGCTGCCTTCAGCCTCGACACCACCCTTTCCCACTTGGCGCCCTATCAAGCACAAAAATGGCCTATGGCTGGAGATGGGTCCCATGCCCAAAGAGCCAGCAGGGAAAACTATGCCTTGTTCTAAAGCTCTTTGGGAACCGCTTGCTTGGCCCCACAGACGTGGGGGCTGCGGGCTTTCCTGCTGTCTTCAGCCTCGACACCACCTTTTCGCACTTGGCTCCCTATCAGGCACAAAAATGGCCATACGGCTGGAGATGGGTCCCCCGCCCAAAGAGCCAGCAGGGAAAACTAGGCCTTGTTCTAAAGCTCTTTGGGAACCGCTTGCGTAGCCCCACAGACCTGGGGGCTGCGGGCTTTCCTGCTGCCTTCAGCCTCAAAGCCACCCTTTCCCACTTGGCGCCGGGCCAGGGACAAAAATGGCCATACGGCTGGAGATGGGTCCCATGCCCAAAGAGCCAGCAGGGAAAACTATGCCTTGTTCTAAAGCTCTTTGGGAACCGCTTGCTTGGCCCCACAGACCTGGGGGCTGCAGGATTTGCTGCTGCCTTCAGCCTCGACACCACCCTTACCCACTTGGCGCCGCGCCAGGCACAAAAATGGCCATACGGCTGGAGATGGGTCCCCCGCCCAAAGACACAGCAGGGAAAACTATGCCTTGTTCTAAAGCTCTTTGGGAACCGCTTGCTTGGCCCCACAGACCTGGGGGCTGCAGTCTTTGCTGCTGCCTTCAGCCTCAACACCACCCTTTCCAACTTGGCGCCGGGCCAGGGACAAAAATGGCCATACGGCTGGAGATGGGTCCCCTGCCCAAAGAGCCAGCAGGGAAAACTATGCCTTGTTCTAAAGCTCTTTGGTGAACCGCTTGCGTAGCCCCACAGACCTGGGGGCTGCGGGCTTTCCTGCTGCCTTCAGCGTCAAAACCACCCTTTCCCACTACGCACCGCGCCAGGCACAAAAATGGCCTATGGCTGGAGATGGGTCCCCCGCCCAAAGAGCCAGCAGGGAAAACTATGCCTTGTTCTAAAGCTCTTTGGGAACCGCTTGCTTGGCCCCACAGACCTGGGGGCTGCGGGCTTTCCTGCTGCCTTCAGCCTCAAAACCACCCTATGCCACTACGCACCGCGTCAAGCACAAAAATAGCCATACGGCTGGAGATGGGTCCCCCACCCAAAGAGCCAGCAGGGAAAACTATGCCTTGTTCTAAAGCTCTTTGGGAACCGCTTGCGTAGCCCCACAGACCTGGGGGCTGCAGGCTTTCCTGCTGTCTTTAGCCTCAAAGCCACCCTTTCTCACTTGGCGCCCTATCAGGCACAAAAATGGCCATACGGCTGGAGATGGGTCCCCCGCCCAAAGAGCCAGCAGGGAAAACTATGCCTTGTTCTAAAGCTCTTTGGGAACTGCTTGCGTAGCTCCACAGACCTGGGGGCTGCGGGCTTTCCTGCTGCCTTTAGCCTCGACACCACCCTTTCCCTCTTGGCGCCGCGCCAGGCACAAAAATGGCCGTACGGCTGGAGATGGGTCCCCCGCCCAAAAAGCCAGCAGGGAAAATTATGCCTTGTTCTAAAGCTCTTTGGGAACCGCTTGCGTAGCCGCACAGACCTGGGGGCTGCGGGCTTTCCTGCTGCCTTCAGCCTCGACACCACCCGTTCCCACTTGGCGCCCTATCAAGCACAAAAATGGCCTATGGCTGGAGATGGGTCCCATGCCCAAAGAGCCAGCAGGGAAAACTATGCCTTGTTCTAAAGCTCTTTGGGAACCGCTTGCGTAGCCCCACACACGTGGGGGCTGCGGGCTTTCCTGCTGCCTTCAGCCTCAAAACCACCCTTTCCCACTTGGCCCCCGGCCAGGCACAAAAATGGCCATACGGCTGGAGATGGGTCCCCCGCCCAAAGAGCCAGCAGGGAAAATTATGCCTTGTTCTAAAGCTCTTTGGGAACCGCTTGCGTAGCCCCACAGACCTGGGGGCTGCAGGCTTTGCTGCTGCCTTCAGCCTCAAAACCACCCTTTCCCACTTGGCGCTGCGCCAGGCACAAAAATGGCCATATGGCTGGAGATGGGTCCCCCGCCCAAAGAGCCAGCAGGGAAAACTATGCCTTGTTCTAAAGCTCTTTGGGAACCGCTTGCGTAGCCGCACAGACCTGGGGGCTGCGGGCTTTCCTGCTGCCTTCAGCCTCGACACCACCCTTTCCCACTTGGCACTGCTCCAGGCTCAAAAATGGCCATACGGCTGGAGATGGGTCCCCCGCCCAGAGAGCCAGCAGGGAAAACTATGCCTTGTTCTAAAGCTCTTTGGGAACCGCTTGCGTAGCCCCACAGACCTGGGGGCTGCGGGCTTTCCTGCTGCCTTCAGCCTCAAAGCCACCTTTTCGCACTTGGGGCTTCGCCAGGCACAAAAATGGCCATATGGCTGGAGATGTGTCCCCCGCCCAAAGAGCGAGCAGGGAAAACTATGCCTTGTTCTAAAGCTCTTTGGGAACCGCTTGCGTAGCCCCACAGACCTGGGGGCTGCGGGCTTTCCTGCTGCCTTCAGCCTCAAAGCCACACTTTCCCACTTGGCGCCGGGTCAGGCACAAAAATGGCCATACGGCTGGAGATGGGTCCCCCACCCAAAGAGCCAGCAGGGAAAACTATGCCTTGTTCTAAAGCTCTTTGGGAACTGCTTGCGTAGCCCCACAGACCTGGGGGCTGCAGGCTTTCCTGCTGTCTTTAGCCTCAAAGCCACCCTTTCTCACTTGGCGCCCTATCAGGCACAAAAATGGCCTATGGGTGGAGATGGGTCCCATGCCCAAAGAGCCAGCAGGGAAAACTATGCCTTGTTCTAAAGCTCTTTGGGAACCGCTTGCGTAGCCCCACAGACGTGGGGGCTGCGGGCTTTCCTGCTGCCTTCAGCCTCAAAGCCACCCTTTCCCACTTGGCGCTGCGCCATGCACAAAAATGGCCATACGGCTGGAGATGGGTCCCCCGCCCAAAGAGCCAGCAGGGAAAACTATGCCTTGTTCTAAAGCTCTTTGGGAACTGCTTGCGTAGCTCCACAGACCTGGGGGCTGCGGGCTTTCCTGCTGCCTTTAGCCTCGACACCACCCTTTCCCTCTTGGCGCCGCGCCAGGCACAAAAATGGCCGTACGGCTGGAGATGGGTCCCCCGCCCAAAAAGCCAGCAGGGAAAATTATGCCTTGTTCTAAAGCTCTTTGGGAACCGCTTGCGTAGCCGCACAGACGTGGGGGCTGCGGGCTTTCCTGCTGCCTTCAGCCTCGACACCACCCTTTCCCACTTGGCGCCCTATCAAGCACAAAAATGGCCTATGGCTGGAGATGGGTCCCATGCCCAAAGAGCCAGCAGGGAAAACTATGCCTTGTTCTAAAGCTCTTTGGGAACCGCTTGCGTAGCCCCACACACGTGGGGGCTGCGGGCTTTCCTGCTGCCTTCAGCCTCAAAACCACCCTTTCCCACTTGGCCCCCGGCCAGGCACAAAAATGGCCATACGGCTGGAGATGGGTCCCCCGCCCAAAGAGCCAGCAGGGAAAATTATGCCTTGTTCTAAAGCTCTTTGGGAACCGCTTGCGTAGCCCCACAGACCTGGGGGCTGCAGGCTTTGCTGCTGCCTTCAGCCTCAAAACCACCCTTTCCCACTTGGCGCCGGGCCAGGCACAAAAATGGCCATATGGCTGGAGATGGGTCCCCCGCCCAAAGAGCCAGCAGGGAAAAATATGCCTTGTTCTAAAGCTCTTTGGGAACCGCTTGCGTAGCCCCACAGACCTGGGGGCTGCGGGCTTTCCTGCTGCCTTCAAGCCTCAAAGCCACCCTTTCCCACTGGGCGCCGGGCCAGGCACAAAAATGGCCTATGGCTGGAGATGGGTCCCCCGCCCAAAGAGCCAGCAGGGAAAACTATGCCTTGTTCTAAAGCTCTTTGGGAACTGCTTGCGTAACCCCACAGACCTGGGGGCTGCGGGCTTTCCTGCTGCCTTCAGCCTCGACACCACCCTTTCCCACTTGGCACTGCTCCAGGCTCAAAAATGGCCATACGGCTGGAGATGGGTCCCCCGCCCAGAGAGCCAGCAGGGAAAACTATGCCTTGTTCTAAAGCTCTTTGGGAACCGCTTGCGTAGCCCCACAGACCTGGGGGCTGCGGGCTTTCCTGCTGCCTTCAGTCTCAAAGCCACCCTTTCCCACTTGGCGCCGGGCCAGGCACAAAAATGGCCATACGGCTGGAGATGGGTCCCCTGCCAAAAGAGCCAGTAGGGAAAACTATGCCTTGTTCTAAAGCTCTTTGGGAACCGCTTGCGTAGCCCCACAGACCTGGGGGCTGCGGGCTTTCCTGCTGCCTTCAGCCTCAAAGCCACCCTTTCGCACTTGGGGCTTCGCCAGGCACAAAAATGGCCATATGGCTGGAGATGGGTCCCCCGCCCAAAGAGCGAGCAGGGAAAACTATGCCTTGTTCTAAAGCTCTTTGGGAACCGCTTGCGTAGCCCCACAGACCTGGGGGCTGCGGGCTTTCCTGCTGCCTTCAGCCTCAAAGCCACCCTTTCCACTTGGCGCCGGGCCAGGGACAAAAATGGCCATACGGCTGGAGATGGGTCCCATGCCCAAAGAGCCAGCAGGGAAAACTATGCCTTGTTCTAAAGCTCTTTGGGAACCGCTTGCGTAGCCGCACAGACCTGGGGGCTGCAGGCTTTCCTGCTGCCTTCAGCCTCGACACCACCTTTACCCACTTGGCACCGCGCCAGGCACAAAAATGGCCATACGGCTGGAGATGGGTCCCCCGCCCAAAGAGCCAGCAGGGAAAACTATGCCTTGTTCTAAAGCTCTTTGGGAACCGCTTGCGTAGCCCCACAGACCTGGGGGCTGCGGGCTTTCCTGCTGCCTTCAGCCTCAAAGCCACCTTTTCGCACTTGGGGCTTCGCCAGGCACAAAAATGGCCATATGGCTGGAGATGTGTCCCCCGCCCAAAGAGCGAGCAGGGAAAACTATGCCTTGTTCTAAAGCTCTTTGGGAACCGCTTGCGTAGCCCCACAGACCTGGGGGCTGCGGGCTTTCCTGCTGCCTTCAGCCTCAAAGCCACACTTTCCCACTTGGCGCCGGGTCAGGCACAAAAATGGCCATACGGCTGGAGATGGGTCCCCCACCCAAAGAGCCAGCAGGGAAAACTATGCCTTGTTCTAAAGCTCTTTGGGAACTGCTTGCGTAGCCCCACAGACCTGGGGGCTGCAGGCTTTCCTGCTGTCTTTAGCCTCAAAGCCACCCTTTCTCACTTGGCGCCCTATCAGGCACAAAAATGGCCTATGGGTGGAGATGGGTCCCATGCCCAAAGAGCCAGCAGGGAAAACTATGCCTTGTTCTAAAGCTCTTTGGGAACCGCTTGCGTAGCCCCACAGACGTGGGGGCTGCGGGCTTTCCTGCTGCCTTCAGCCTCAAAGCCACCCTTTCCCACTTGGCGCTGCGCCATGCACAAAAATGGCCATACGGCTGGAGATGGGTCCCCCGCCCAAAGAGCCAGCAGGGAAAACTATGCCTTGTTCTAAAGCTCTTTGGGAACTGCTTGCGTAGCTCCACAGACCTGGGGGCTGCGGGCTTTCCTGCTGCCTTTAGCCTCGACACCACCCTTTCCCTCTTGGCGCCGCGCCAGGCACAAAAATGGCCGTACGGCTGGAGATGGGTCCCCCGCCCAAAAAGCCAGCAGGGAAAATTATGCCTTGTTCTAAAGCTCTTTGGGAACCGCTTGCGTAGCCGCACAGACGTGGGGGCTGCGGGCTTTCCTGCTGCCTTCAGCCTCGACACCACCCTTTCCCACTTGGCGCCCTATCAAGCACAAAAATGGCCTATGGCTGGAGATGGGTCCCATGCCCAAAGAGCCAGCAGGGAAAACTATGCCTTGTTCTAAAGCTCTTTGGGAACCGCTTGCGTAGCCCCACACACGTGGGGGCTGCGGGCTTTCCTGCTGCCTTCAGCCTCAAAACCACCCTTTCCCACTTGGCCCCCGGCCAGGCACAAAAATGGCCATACGGCTGGAGATGGGTCCCCCGCCCAAAGAGCCAGCAGGGAAAATTATGCCTTGTTCTAAAGCTCTTTGGGAACCGCTTGCGTAGCCCCACAGACCTGGGGGCTGCAGGCTTTGCTGCTGCCTTCAGCCTCAAAACCACCCTTTCCCACTTGGCGCCGGGCCAGGCACAAAAATGGCCATATGGCTGGAGATGGGTCCCCCGCCCAAAGAGCCAGCAGGGAAAAATATGCCTTGTTCTAAAGCTCTTTGGGAACCGCTTGCGTAGCCCCACAGACCTGGGGGCTGCGGGCTTTCCTGCTGCCTTCAAGCCTCAAAGCCACCCTTTCCCACTGGGCGCCGGGCCAGGCACAAAAATGGCCTATGGCTGGAGATGGGTCCCCCGCCCAAAGAGCCAGCAGGGAAAACTATGCCTTGTTCTAAAGCTCTTTGGGAACTGCTTGCGTAACCCCACAGACCTGGGGGCTGCGGGCTTTCCTGCTGCCTTCAGCCTCGACACCACCCTTTCCCACTTGGCACTGCTCCAGGCTCAAAAATGGCCATACGGCTGGAGATGGGTCCCCCGCCCAGAGAGCCAGCAGGGAAAACTATGCCTTGTTCTAAAGCTCTTTGGGAACCGCTTGCGTAGCCCCACAGACCTGGGGGCTGCGGGCTTTCCTGCTGCCTTCAGTCTCAAAGCCACCCTTTCCCACTTGGCGCCGGGCCAGGCACAAAAATGGCCATACGGCTGGAGATGGGTCCCCTGCCAAAAGAGCCAGTAGGGAAAACTATGCCTTGTTCTAAAGCTCTTTGGGAACCGCTTGCGTAGCCCCACAGACCTGGGGGCTGCGGGCTTTCCTGCTGCCTTCAGCCTCAAAGCCACCCTTTCGCACTTGGGGCTTCGCCAGGCACAAAAATGGCCATATGGCTGGAGATGGGTCCCCCGCCCAAAGAGCGAGCAGGGAAAACTATGCCTTGTTCTAAAGCTCTTTGGGAACCGCTTGCGTAGCCCCACAGACCTGGGGGCTGCGGGCTTTCCTGCTGCCTTCAGCCTCAAAGCCACCCTTTCCACTTGGCGCCGGGCCAGGGACAAAAATGGCCATACGGCTGGAGATGGGTCCCATGCCCAAAGAGCCAGCAGGGAAAACTATGCCTTGTTCTAAAGCTCTTTGGGAACCGCTTGCGTAGCCGCACAGACCTGGGGGCTGCAGGCTTTCCTGCTGCCTTCAGCCTCGACACCACCTTTACCCACTTGGCACCGCGCCAGGCACAAAAATGGCCATACGGCTGGAGATGGGTCCCCCGCCCAAAGAGCCAGCAGGGAAAACTATGCCTTGTTCTAAAGCTCTTTGGGAACCGCTTGCGTAGCCCCACAGACCTGGGGGCTGCGGGCTTTCCTGCTGCCTTCAGCGTCAAAACCACCCTTTCCCACTACGCACCGCGCCAGGCACAAAAATGGCCATACGGCTGGAGATGGGTCCCCCGCCCAAAGAGCCAGCAGGGAAAACTATGCCTTGTTCTAAAGCTCTTTGGGAACTGCTTGCGTAGCTCCACAGACCTGGGGGCTGCGGGCTTTCCTGCTGCCTTTAGCCTCGACACCACCCTTTCCCTCTTGGCGCCGCGCCAGGCACAAAAATGGCCGTACGGCTGGAGATGGGTCCCCCGCCCAAAGAGCCAGCAGGGAAAATTATGCCTTGTTCTAAAGCTCTTTGGGAACCGCTTGCGTAGCCGCACAGACCTGGGGGCTGCGGGCTTTCCTGCTGCCTTCAGCCTCGACACCACCCTTTCCCACTTGGCGCCCTATCAAGCACAAAAATGGCCTATGGCTGGAGATGGGTCCCATGCCCAAAGAGCCAGCAGGGAAAACTATGCCTTGTTCTAAAGCTCTTTGGGAACCGCTTGCTTGGCCCCACAGACGTGGGGGCTGCGGGCTTTCCTGCTGTCTTCAGCCTCGACACCACCTTTTCGCACTTGGCGCCCTATCAGGCACAAAAATGGCCATACGGCTGGAGATGGGTCCCCCGCCCAAAGAGCCAGCAGGGAAAACTAGGCCTTGTTCTAAAGCTCTTTGGGAACCGCTTGCGTAGCCGCACAGACCTGGGGGCTGCGGGCTTTCCTGCTGCCTTCAGCCTCAAAGCCACCCTTTCCCACTTGGCGCCGGGCCAGGGACAAAAATGGCCATACGGCTGGAGATGGGTCCCATGCCCAAAGAGCCAGCAGGGAAAACTATGCCTTGTTCTAAAGCTCTTTGGGAACCGCTTGCTTGGCCCCACAGACCTGGGGGCTGCAGGCTTTGCTGCTGCCTTCAGCCTCGACACCACCCTTACCCACTTGGCGCCGCGCCAGGCACAAAAATGGCCATACGGCTGGAGATGGGTCCCCCGCCCAAAGAGCCAGCAGGGAAAACTATGCCTTGTTCTAAAGCTCTTTGGGAACCGCTTGCTTGGCCCCACAGACCTGGGGGCTGCAGTCTTTGCTGCTGCCTTCAGCCTCAACACCACCCTTTCCCACTTGGCGCCGGGCCAGGGACAAAAATGGCCATACGGCTGGAGATGGGTCCCCTGCCCAAAGAGCCAGCAGGGAAAACTATGCCTTGTTCTAAAGCTCTTTGGTGAACCGCTTGCGTAGCCCCACAGACCTGGGGGCTGCGGGCTTTCCTGCTGCCTTCAGCCTCAAAACCACCCTATGCCACTACGCACCGCGTCAGGCACAAAAATAGCCATACGGCTGGAGATGGGTCCCCCACCCAAAGAGCCAGCAGGGAAAACTATGCCTTGTTCTAAAGCTCTTTGGGAACCGCTTGCGTAGCCCCACAGACCTGGGGGCTGCAGGCTTTCCTGCTGTCTTTAGCCTCAAAGCCACCCTTTCTCACTTGGCGCCCTATCAGGCACAAAAATGGCCATACGGCTGGAGATGGGTCCCCCGCCCAAAGAGCCAGCAGGGAAAACTATGCCTTGTTCTAAAGCTCTTTGGGAACTGCTTGCGTAGCTCCACAGACCTGGGGGCTGCGGGCTTTCCTGCTGCCTTTAGCCTCGACACCACCCTTTCCCTCTTGGCGCCGCGCCAGGCACAAAAATGGCCGTACGGCTGGAGATGGGTCCCCCGCCCAAAAAGCCAGCAGGGAAAATTATGCCTTGTTCTAAAGCTCTTTGGGAACCGCTTGCGTAGCCGCACAGACCTGGGGGCTGCGGGCTTTCCTGCTGCCTTCAGCCTCGACACCACCCTTTCCCACTTGGCGCCCTATCAAGCACAAAAATGGCCTATGGCTGGAGATGGGTCCCATGCCCAAAGAGCCAGCAGGGAAAACTATGCCTTGTTCTAAAGCTCTTTGGGAACCGCTTGCGTAGCCCCACACACGTGGGGGCTGCGGGCTTTCCTGCTGCCTTCAGCCTCAAAACCACCCTTTCCCACTTGGCCCCCGGCCAGGCACAAAAATGGCCATACGGCTGGAGATGGGTCCCCCGCCCAAAGAGCCAGCAGGGAAAATTATGCCTTGTTCTAAAGCTCTTTGGGAACCGCTTGCGTAGCCCCACAGACCTGGGGGCTGCAGGCTTTGCTGCTGCCTTCAGCCTCAAAACCACCCTTTCCCACTTGGCGCTGCGCCAGGCACAAAAATGGCCATATGGCTGGAGATGGGTCCCCCGACCAAAGAGCCAGCAGGGAAAATTATGCCTTGTTCTAAAGCTCTTTGGGAACCGCTTGCGTAGCCCCACAGACGTGGGGGCTGCGGGCTTTCCTGCTGCCTTCAAGCCTCAAAGCCACCCTTTCCCACTGGGCGCCGCGCCAGGCACAAAAATGGCCCATGGCTGGAGATGGGTCCCCCGCCCAAAGAGCCAGCAGGGAAAACTATGCCTTGTTCTAAAGCTCTTTGGGAACCGCTTGCGTAGCCCCACAGACCCGGGGGCTGTGGGCTTTCCTGCTGCCTTCAGCCTCGACAGCACCCTTTCCCACTTGGCGCCGCGCCAGGCACAAAAATGGCCATACGGCTGGAGATGGGTCCCCCGCCCAAAGAGCCAGCAGGGAAAACTATGCCTTGTTCTAAAGCTTTTGGGAACCGCTTGCGTAGCCCCACAGACCTGGGGGCTGGAGCCTTTGCTGCTGCCTTCAGCCTCAAAGCCACCCTTTTCGAACTTGGCGTCGCGCTAGGCACAAAAATGGCCATATGGCTGGACATGGGTGCCCCGCCCAAAGAGCCAGCAGGGAAAACTATGCCTTGTTCTAAAGCTCTTTGGGAACCACTTGTGTAGCCCCACAGACCTGGGGGCTGTGGGCCTTCCTGCTGCCTTCAGCCTCGACACCACCCTTTCCCACTTGGCCCCTGGCCAGGCACAAAAATGGCCATACGGCTGGAGATGGGTCCCCCGCCCAAAGAGCCAGCAGGGAAAACTATGCCTTGTTCTAAAGCTCTTTGGGAACCGCTTGCGTAGCCCCACAGACCTGGGGGCTGCGGGCTTTGCTGCTGCCTTCAGCCTCAAAGCCACCCTTTCCCACTTGGCGCCGCATCAGGCACAAAAATGGCCTATAGCTGGAGATGGGTCCCCTGCCAAAAGAGCCAGCAAGGAAAATTATGCCTTGTTCTAAAGCTCTTTGGGAACCGCTTGCTTGGCCCCACAGACCTGGGGGCTGCAGACTTTCTTATGCCTTCAGCCTCGACAGCACACTTTCCCACTTGGCACCGCGCCAGGCACAAAAATGGCCTATGGCTGGAGATGGGTCCCATGCCCTAAGAGCCAGGTGGGAAAACTATGCCTTGTTCTAAAGCTCTTTGGGAACCGCTTGCGTAGCCCCACAGACCTGGGGGCTGCAGGCTTTCCTGCTGCCTTCACCCTCAAAACCACCCTTTCCCAATTGGCACCGCGCCAGGCACAAAAATGGCCTATGGCTGGAGATGGGTGCCCCGTCCAAAGAGCCAGCAGGGAAAACTATGCCTTGTTCTAAAGCTCTTTGGGAACCGCTTGCGTAGCCCCACAGACCTGGGGGCTGCGGGCTTTCCTGCTGCCTTCAGCCTCGACAACACCCTTTCCCACTTGGCGCCGCGCCAGGCACAAAAATAGCTATACGGCTTTAGATGGGTCCCATGCCCAAAGAGCCAGCAGGGAAAACTATGCCTTGTTCTAAAGCTCTTTGGGAACCACTTGCGTAGCGCCACAGACCTGGGGGCTGTGGGCTTTCCTGCTGCCTTCAGCCTCGACACCACCCTTTCCCACTTGGCACTGCGCCAGGCACAAAAATGGCCATACGGCTGGAGATGGGTCCCCCGCCCAAAGAGCCAGCAGGGAAAACTATGCCTTGTTCTAAAGCTCTTTGGGAACCGCTTGCGTAGCCCCACAGACCTGGGGGCTGTGGGCTTTCCTGCTGCCTTCAGCCTCGACACCACCCTTTCCCACTTGGCGCCGCGCCAGGCACAAAAATGCCCATACGGCTGGAGATGGGTCCCCCGCCCAAAGAGCCAGCAGGGAAAACTATGCCTTGTTCTAAAGCTCTTTGGGAACCGCTTGCGTAGCTCCACAGACCTGGGGGCTGGAGCCTTTGCTGCTGCCTTCAGCCTCAAAACCACCCTTTCCCACTTGGCACTGCGCCAGGCACAAAAATGGCCATACGGCTGGAGATGGGTCCCACGCCCAAGGAGCCAGCAGGGAAAACTATGCCTTGTTCTAAAGCTCTTTGGGAACCGCTTGCGTAGCCGCACAGACCTGGGGGCTGCAGGCTTTCCTGCTGCCTTCAGCCTCGACAGCACACTTTCCCACTTGGCACCGCGTCAGGCACAAAAATGGCCTATGGCTGGAGATGGGTCCCATGCCCTAAGAGCCAGCAGGGAAAACTATGCCTTGTTCTAAAGCTCTTTGGGAACCGCTTGCGTAGCCGCACAGACCTGGGGGCTGCGGGCTTTCCTGCTGCCTTCAGCCTCGACACCACCCTTTCCCACTTGGCGCCCTATCAAGCACAAAAATGGCCTATGGCTGGAGATGGGTCCCATGCCCAAAGAGCCAGCAGGGAAAACTATGCCTTGTTCTAAAGCTCTTTGGGAACCGCTTGCGTAGCCCCACACACGTGGGGGCTGCGGGCTTTCCTGCTGCCTTCAGCCTCAAAACCACCCTTTCCCACTTGGCCCCCGGCCAGGCACAAAAATGGCCATACGGCTGGAGATGGGTCCCCCGCCCAAAGAGCCAGCAGGGAAAATTATGCCTTGTTCTAAAGCTCTTTGGGAACCGCTTGCGTAGCCCCACAGACCTGGGGGCTGCAGGCTTTGCTGCTGCCTTCAGCCTCAAAACCACCCTTTCCCACTTGGCGCTGCGCCAGGCACAAAAATGGCCATATGGCTGGAGATGGGTCCCCCGACCAAAGAGCCAGCAGGGAAAATTATGCCTTGTTCTAAAGCTCTTTGGGAACCGCTTGCGTAGCCCCACAGACCTGGGGGCTGCGGGCTTTCCTGCTGCCTTCAAGCCTCAAAGCCACCCTTTCCCACTGGGCGCCGCGCCAGGCACAAAAATGGCCCATGGCTGGAGATGGGTCCCCCGCCCAAAGAGCCAGCAGGGAAAACTATGCCTTGTTCTAAAGCTCTTTGGGAACCGCTTGCGTAGCCGCACAGACCTGGGGGCTGCAGGCTTTCCTGCTGCTTTCAGCCTCGACAGCACCCTTTCCCACTTGGCGCCGCGCCAGGCACAAAAATGGCCATACGGCTGGAGATGGGTCCCCCGCCCAAAGAGCCAGCAGGGAAAACTATGCCTTGTTCTAAAGCTTTTGGGAACCGCTTGCGTAGCCCCACAGACCTGGGGGCTGGAGCCTTTGCTGCTGCCTTCAGCCTCAAAGCCACCCTTTTCGAACTTGGCGTCGCGCTAGGCACAAAAATGGCCATATGGCTGGACATGGGTGCCCCGCCCAAAGAGCCAGCAGGGAAAACTATGCCTTGTTCTAAAGCTCTTTGGGAACCACTTGTGTAGCCCCACAGACCTGGGGGCTGTGGGCCTTCCTGCTGCCTTCAGCCTCGACACCACCCTTTCCCACTTGGCCCCTGGCCAGGCACAAAAATGGCCATACGGCTGGAGATGGGTCCCCCGCCCAAAGAGCCAGCAGGGAAAACTATGCCTTGTTCTAAAGCTCTTTGGGAACCGCTTGCGTAGCCCCACAGACCTGGGGGCTGCGGGCTTTGCTGCTGCCTTCAGCCTCAAAGCCACCCTTTCCCACTTGGCGCCGCATCAGGCACAAAAATGGCCTATAGCTGGAGATGGGTCCCCTGCCAAAAGAGCCAGCAAGGAAAATTATGCCTTGTTCTAAAGCTCTTTGGGAACCGCTTGCTTGGCCCCACAGACCTGGGGGCTGCAGACTTTCTTATGCCTTCAGCCTCGACAGCACACTTTCCCACTTGGCACCGCTCCAGGCACAAAAATGGCCTATGGCTGGAGATGGGTCCCATGCCCTAAGAGCCAGGTGGGAAAACTATGCCTTGTTCTAAAGCTCTTTGGGAACCGCTTGCGTAGCCCCACAGACCTGGGGGCTGCAGGCTTTCCTGCTGCCTTCACCCTCAAAACCACCCTTTCCCAATTGGCACCGCGCCAGGCACAAAAATGGCCTATGGCTGGAGATGGGTGCCCCGTCCAAAGAGCCAGCAGGGAAAACTATGCCTTGTTCTAAAGCTCTTTGGGAACCGCTTGCGTAGCCCCACAGACCTGGGGGCTGCGGGCTTTGCTGCTGCCTTCAGCCTCGACACCACCCTTTCCCACTTGGCGCCGCGCCAGGCACAAAAATGGCCATACGGCTGGAGATGGGTCCCCCGCCCAAAGAGCCAGCAGGGAAAACTATGCCTTGTTCTAAAGCTCTTTCAGAACGGCTTGCGTAGCCCCACAGACCTGGGGGCTGCAGGCTTTCCTGCTGCCTTCAGCCTCGACACCACCCTTTCCCACTTGGCGCCGCGCCAGGCACAAAAATGGCCTATGGCTGGAGATGGGTCCCCCGCTGAAGGAGCCAGCAGGGAAAACTATGCCTTGTTCTAAAGCTCTTTGGGAACCACTTGCGTAGCCCCACAGACCTGGGGGCTGTGGGCTTTCCTGCTGCCTTCAGCCTCGACACCACCCTTTCCCACTTGGCGCCGCGCCAGGCACAAAAATGGCCATACGGCTGGAGATGGGTCCCCCGCCCAAAGAGCCAGCAGGGAAAACTATGCCTTGTTCTAAAGCTCTTTGGGAACCGCTTGCGTAGCCCCACAGACCTGGGGGCTGCAGGCTTTGCTCCTGCCTTCAGCCTCAAAACCACCCTTTCCCACTTGGCACCGCGCCAGGCACAAAAATGGCCATACGGCTGGAGATGTGTCGACCGCCCAAAGAGCCAACAGGGAAAACTATGCCTTGTTCTAAAGCTCTTTGGGAACCGCTTGCGTAGCCCCACAGACCTGGGGGCTGCGGGCTTTCCTGCTGCCTTCAGCCTCGACACCACCCTTTCCCACTTGGCACCGCGCCAGGCACAAAATTGGCCTATGGCTGGAGATGGGTCCCCCGCCCAAAGAGCCAGCAGGGAAAACTATGCCTTGTTCTAAAGCTCTTTGGGAACCGCTTGCGTAGCCCCACAGACCTGGGGGCTGCGGGCTTTGCTGCTGCCTTCAGCCTCAAAGCCACCCTTTCCCACTTGGCGCCGCGCCAGGCACAAAAATGGCCATACGGCTGGAGATGGGTCCCCCGCCCAAAGAGCCAGCAGGGAAAACTATGCCTTGTTCTAAAGCTCTTTGGGAACCGCTTGCTTGGCCCCACAGACCTGGGGGCTGCGGGCTTTGCTGCTGCCTTCAGCCTCGACACCACCCTTTCCCACTTGGCGCCGCGCCAGGCACAAAAATGGCCATACGGCTGGAGATGGGTCCCCTGCCCAAAGAGCCAGCAGGGAAAACTATGCCTTGTTCTAAAGCTCTTTGGGAACCGCTTGCGTAGCCCCACAGACCTGGGGGCTGCGGGCTTTCCTGCTGCCTTCAGCCTCGACACCACCCTTTCCCACTTGGCACTGCGCCAGGCACAAAAATGGCCTATGGCTGGAGATGGGTCCCCCGCCCAAAGAGCCAGCAGGGAAAAATATGCCTTGTTCTAAAGCTCTTTGGGAACCGCTTGCGTAGCCCCACAGACCTGGGGGCTGCAGGCTCTCCTGCTGCCTTCAGACTCAAAGCCACCCTTTCCCACTTGGCCCCGCGCCAGGCACAAAAATGGCCATACGGCTGGAGATGGGTCCCCCGCCCAACGAACAAGCAGGGAAAACTATGCCTTGTTCTAAAGCTCTTTGGGAACCGCTTGCGTAGCCGCACAGACCTGGGGGCTGCAGGCTTTCCTGCTGCCTTCAGCCTCGACACCACCCTTTCCCACTTGGCGCTGCGCCAGGCACAAAAATGGCCATATGGCTGGACATGGGTCCCATGCCCAAAGAGCCAGCAGGGAAAACTATGCCTTGTTCTAAAGCTCTTTGGGAACCGCTTGCGTAGCCCCACAGACCTGGGGGCCGCAGGCTTTCCTGCTGCCTTCAGCCTCGACACCACCCTTTCCCACTTGGCGCCACGCTAGGCACAAAAATGGCCTATGGCTGGAGATGGGTCCCCCGCCCAAAGAGCCAGCAGGGAAAACTATGCCTTGTTCTAAAGCTCTTTGGGAACCGCTTGCATAGGCCCACAGACCTGGGGGCCGCAGGCTTTCCTGCTGCCTTCAGCCTCAAAACCACCCTTTCCCACTTGGCGTCGCGCTAGGCACAAAAATGGCCATATGGCTGGACATGGGTGCCCCGCCCAAAGAGCCAGCAGGGAAAACTATACCTTGTTCTAAAGCTCTTTGGGAACCACTTGCGTAGCCCCACAGACGTGGGGGCTGTGGGCCTTCCTGCTGCCTTCAACCTCGACACCACCCTTTCCCACTTGCCCCCTGGCCAGGCACAAAAATGGCCATACGGCTGGAGATGGGTCCCCCGCCCTAAGAGCCAGCAGGGAAAACTATGCCTTGTTCTAAAGCTCTTTGGGAACCGCTTGCGTAGCCCCACAGACCTGGGGGCTGCGGGCTTTGCTGCTGCCTTCAGCCTCAAAGCCACCCTTTCCCACTTGGCGCCGCATCAGGCACAAAAATGGCCTATAGCTGGAGATGGGTCCCCTGCCAAAAGAGCCAGCAAGGAAAATTATGCCTTGTTCTAAAGCTCTTTGGGAACCGCTTGCTTGGCCCCACAGACCTGGGGGCTGCAGGCTTTCTTATGCCTTCAGCCTCGACAGCACACTTTCCCACTTGGCACCGCGCCAGGCACAAAAATGGCCTATGGCTGGAGATGGGTCCCATGCCCTAAGAGCCAGGTGGGAAAACTATGCCTTGTTCTAAAGCTCTTTGGGAACCGCTTGCGTAGCCCCACAGACCTGGGGGCTGCAGGCTTTCCTGCTGCCTTCACCCTCAAAACCACCCTTTCCCAATTGGCACCGCGCCAGGCACAAAAATGGCCTATGGCTGGAGATGGGTGCCCCGTCCAAAGAGCCAGCAGGGAAAACTATGCCTTGTTCTAAAGCTCTTTGGGAACCGCTTGCGTAGCCCCACAGACCTGGGGGCTGCGGGCTTTCCTGCTGCCTTCAGCCTCGACAACACCCTTTCCCACTTGGTGCCGCGCCAGGCACAAAAATAGCTATACGGCTTTAGATGGGTCCCATGCCCAAAGAGCCAGCAGGGAAAACTATGCCTTGTTCTAAAGCTCTTTGGGAACCACTTGCGTAGCGCCACAGACCTGGGGGCTGTGGGCTTTCCTGCTGCCTTCAGCCTCGACACCACCCTTTCCCACTTGGCACTGCGCCAGGCACAAAAATGGCCATACGGCTGGAGATGGGTCCCCCGCCCAAAGAGCCAGCAGGGAAAACTATGCCTTGTTCTAAAGCTCTTTGGGAACCGCTTGCGTAGCCCCACAGACCTGGGGGCTGTGGGCTTTCCTGCTGCCTTCAGCCTCGACACCACCCTTTCCCACTTGGCGCCGCGCCAGGCACAAAAATGCCCATACGGCTGGAGATGGGTCCCACGCCCAAGGAGCCAGCAGGGAAAACTATGCCTTGTTCTAAAGCTCTTTGGGAACCGCTTGCGTAGCCGCACAGACCTGGGGGCTGCAGGCTTTCCTGCTGCCTTCAGCCTCGACAGCACACTTTCCCACTTGGCACCGCGTCAGGCACAAAAATGGCCTATGGCTGGAGATGGGTCCCATGCCCTAAGAGCCAGGTGGGAAAACTATGCCTTGTTCTAAAGCTCTTTGGGAACCGCTTGCGTAGCCCCACAGACCTGGGGCTGTGGGGTTTCCTGCTGCCTTCAGCCTCAAAACCACCCTTTCCCACTACGCACCGCGCCAGGCACAAAAATGGCCTATGGCTGGAGATGGGTCCCCTGCCCAAGGAGCCAACAGGGAAAACTATGCCTTGTTCTAAAGCTCTTTCAGAACCGCTTCCGTAGCCCCCAGACCTGGGGGCTGCAGGCTTTCTTGCTGCCTTCAGCCTCGACAGCACCCTTTCCCACTTGGCGCCGCGCCAGGCACAAAAATGGCCATACGGCTGGAGATGGGTCCCATGCCCAAAGAGCCAGCAGGGAAAACTATGCCTTGTTCTAAAGCTCTTTGGGAACCGCTTGCGTAGCCCCACAGACCTGGGGGCTGTGGGCTTTCCTGCTGCCTTCAGCCTCGACACCACCCTTTCCCACTTGGCGCCGCGCCAGGCACAAAAATGCCCATACGGCTGGAGATGGGTCCCACGCCCAAGGAGCCAGCAGGGAAAACTATGCCTTGTTCTAAAGCTCTTTGGGAACCGCTTGCGTAGCCGCACAGACCTGGGGGCTGCAGGCTTTCCTGCTGCCTTCAGCCTCGACAGCACACTTTCCCACTTGGCACCGCGTCAGGCACAAAAATGGCCTATGGCTGGAGATGGGTCCCATGCCCTAAGAGCCAGGTGGGAAAACTATGCCTTGTTCTAAAGCTCTTTGGGAACCGCTTGCGTAGCCCCACAGACCTGGGGCTGTGGGGTTTCCTGCTGCCTTCAGCCTCAAAACCACCCTTTCCCACTACGCACCGCGCCAGGCACAAAAATGGCCTATGGCTGGAGATGGGTCCCCTGCCCAAGGAGCCAACAGGGAAAACTATGCCTTGTTCTAAAGCTCTTTCAGAACCGCTTCCGTAGCCCCCAGACCTGGGGGCTGCAGGCTTTCTTGCTGCCTTCAGCCTCGACAGCACCCTTTCCCACTTGGCGCCGCGCCAGGCACAAAAATGGCCATACGGCTGGAGATGGGTCCCATGCCCAAAGAGCCAGCAGGGAAAACTATGCCTTGTTCTAAAGCTCTTTGGGAACCACTTGCGTAGCCCTACAGACCTGGGGGCTGCGGGCTTTGCTGCTGCCTTCAGCCTCGACACCACCCTTTCCCACTTGGCGCCGCGCCAGGCACAAAAATGGCCATACGGCTGGAGATGGGTCCCCCGCCCAAAGAGCCAGCAGGGAAAACTATGCCTTGTTCTAAAGCTCTTTGGGAACCACTTGCGTAGCGCCACAGACCTGGGGGCTGCGGGCTTTGCTGCTGCCTTCAGCCTCGACACCACCCTTTCCCACTTGGCGCCGCGCCAGGCACAAAAATGGCCATACGGCTGGAGATGGGTCCCCCGCCCAAAGAGCCAGCAGGGAAAACTATGCCTTGTTCTAAAGCTCTTTCAGAACGGCTTGCGTAGCCCCACAGACCTGGGGGCTGCAGGCTTTCCTGCTGCCTTCAGCCTCGACACCACCCTTTCCCACTTGGCGCCGCGCCAGGCACAAAAATGGCCTATGGCTGGAGATGGGTCCCCCGCTGAAGGAGCCAGCAGGGAAAACTATGCCTTGTTCTAAAGCTCTTTGGGAACCACTTGCGTAGCCCCACAGACCTGGGGGCTGTGGGCTTTCCTGCTGCCTTCAGCCTCGACACCACCCTTTCCCACTTGGCGCCGCGCCAGGCACAAAAATGGCCATACGGCTGGAGATGGGTCCCCCGCCCAAAGAGCCAGCAGGGAAAACTATGCCTTGTTCTAAAGCTCTTTGGGAACCGCTTGCGTAGCCCCACAGACCTGGGGGCTGCAGGCTTTGCTCCTGCCTTCAGCCTCAAAACCACCCTTTCCCACTTGGCACCGCGCCAGGCACAAAAATGGCCATACGGCTGGAGATGTGTCGACCGCCCAAAGAGCCAACAGGGAAAACTATGCCTTGTTCTAAAGCTCTTTGGGAACCGCTTGCGTAGCCCCACAGACCTGGGGGCTGCGGGCTTTCCTGCTGCCTTCAGCCTCAAAACCACCCTTTCCCACTTGGCGCCGCGCCAGGCACAAAAATGGCCTATGGCTGGAGATGGGTCCCCTGCCCAAAGAGCCAACAGGGAAAACTATGCCTTGTTCTAAAGCTCTTTCAGAACCGCTTCCGTAGCCCCCAGACCTGGGGGCTGCAGGCTTTCTTGCTGCCTTCAGCCTCGACAGCACCCTTTCCCACTTGGCGCCGCGCCAGGCACAAAAATGGCCATACGGCTGGAGATGGGTCCCATGCCCAAAGAGCCAGCAGGGAAAACTATGCCTTGTTCTAAAGCTCTTTGGGAACCACTTGCGTAGCCCTACAGACCTGGGGGCTGCGGGCTTTGCTGCTGCCTTCAGCCTCGACACCACCCTTTCCCACTTGGCGCCGCGCCAGGCACAAAAATGGCCATACGGCTGGAGATGGGTCCCCCGCCCAAAGAGCCAGCAGGGAAAACTATGCCTTGTTCTAAAGCTCTTTGGGAACCACTTGCGTAGCGCCACAGACCTGGGGGCTGCGGGCTTTGCTGCTGCCTTCAGCCTCGACACCACCCTTTCCCACTTGGCGCCGCGCCAGGCACAAAAATGGCCATACGGCTGGAGATGGGTCCCCCGCCCAAAGAGCCAGCAGGGAAAACTATGCCTTGTTCTAAAGCTCTTTCAGAACGGCTTGCGTAGCCCCACAGACCTGGGGGCTGCAGGCTTTCCTGCTGCCTTCAGCCTCGACACCACCCTTTCCCACTTGGCGCCGCGCCAGGCACAAAAATGGCCTATGGCTGGAGATGGGTCCCCCGCCCAAAGAGCCAGCAGGGAAAACTATGCCTTGTTCTAAAGCTCTTTGGGAACCGCTTGCGTAGCCCCACAGACCTGGGGGCTGCGGGCTTTCCTGCTGCCTTCAGCCTCAAAGCCACCCTTTCCCACTTGGCGCCGCGCCAGGTACAAAAATGGCCTATGGCTGGAGATGGGTCCCCCGCCCAAAGAGCCAGCAGGGAAAACTATGCCTTGTTCTAAAGCTCTTTGGGAACCGCTTGCTTGGCCCCACAGACCTGGGGGCTGCGGGCTTTGCTGCTGCCTTCAGCCTCGACACCACCCTTTCCCACTTGGCGCTGCGCCAGGCACAAAAATGGCCATATGGCTGGACATGGGTCCCATGCCCAAAGAGCCAGCAGGGAAAACTATGCCTTGTTCTAAAGCTCTTTGGGAACCGCTTGCGTAGCCCCACAGACCTGGGGGCCGCAGGCTTTCCTGCTGCCTTCAGCCTCGACACCACCCTTTCCCACTTGGCGCCACGCTAGGCACAAAAATGGCCTATGGCTGGAGATGGGTCCCCCGCCCAAAGAGCCAGCAGGGAAAACTATGCCTTGTTCTAAAGCTCTTTGGGAACCACTTGCGTAGCCCCACAGACCTGGGGGCTGCGGGCTTTGCTGCTGCCTTCAGCCTCAAAGCCACCCTTTCCCACTTGGCGCCGTGCCAGGCACAAAAATGGCCATACGGCTGGAGATGGGTCCCCCGCCCAAAGAGCCAGCAGGGAAAATTATGCCTTGTTCTAAATCTCTTTGGGAACCACTTGCGTAGCCCAACTGATCTTGGGCCTGTGGGCTTTCCTGCTGCCTTCAGCCTCGACACCACCCTTTCCCACTAGGTGCCTCGCCACGCACACAAATGGCCATACGGCTGGAGATGGGTCCCCTGCCCAAGGAGCCAGCAGGGAAAACTATGCCTTCTTCTAAAGCTCTTTGGGAACCGCTTGCTTGGCCCCACAGACGTGGGGGCTGCAGGCTTTCTTGCTGCCTTCAGCCTCGACAGCACACTTTCCCATTTGGCACCGCGTCAGGCACAAAAATGGCCTATGGATGGAGATGGGTCCCATGCCCAAAGAGCCAGCAGGGAAAACTATGCCTTGTTCTAAAGCTCTTTGGGAACCGCTTGCGTAGCCCCACAGACCTGGGGCTGTGGGGTTTCCTGCTGCCTTCAGCCTCAAAACCACCCTTTCCCACTTGGCGCCGGGCGAGGCACAAAAATGGCCATACGGCTGGAGATGGGTCCCACGCCCAAGGAGCCAGCAGGGAAAACTATGCCTTGTTCTAAAGCTCTTTGGGAACCGCTTGCTTTGCCCCACAGACCTGGGGGCTGCAGGCTTTCTTATGCCTTCAGCCTCGACAGCACACTTTCCCACTTGGCACCGCGTCAGGCACAAAAATGGCCTATGGCTGGAGATGGGTCCCATGCCCTAAGAGCCAGCTGGGAAAACTATGCCTTGTTCTAAAGCTCTTTGGGAACCGCTTGCGTAGCCCCACAGACCTGGGGCTGTGGGGTTTCCTGCTGCCTTCAGCCTCAAAACCACCCTTTCCCACTTGGCACCGCGCCAGGCACAAAAATGGCCTATGGCTGGAGATGGGTGCCCCGCCCAAAGAGCCAGCAGGGAAAACTCTGCCTTGTTCTAAAGCTCTTTGGGAACCGCTTGCGTAACCCCACAGACCTGGGGGCTGCAGGCTCTCCTGCTGCCTTCAGCCTCGACAACACCCTTTCCCACTTGGCGCCGCGCCAGGCACAAAAATATCTATACGGCTGGAGATGGGTCCCATGCCCAAAGAGCCAGCAGGGAAAACTATGCCTTGTTCTAAAGCTCTTTGGGAACCGCTTGCGTAGCCCCCAGACCTGGGGGCTGCAGGCTTTCTTGCTGCCTTCAGCCTCGACACCACCCTTTCCCACTTGGCGCCGCGCCAGGCACAAAAATGGCCATACGGCTGGAGATGGGTCCCCTGCCAAAAGGGCCAGCAGGGAAAACTATGCCTTGTTCTAAAGCTCTTTGGGAACCGCTTGCGTAGCCCCACAGACCTGGGGGCTGCGGGCTTTCCTGCTGCCTTCAGCCTCAAAGCCACCCTTTCCCACTTGGCGCCGCGCCAGGCACAAAAATGGCCATACGGCTGGAGATGGGTCCCCCGCCCAAAGAGCCAGCAGGGAAAACTATGCCTTGTTCTAAAGCTCTTTGGGAACCGCTTGCGTAGCCCCACAGACCTGGGGGCTGCAGGCTCTCCTGCTGCCTTCAGACTCAAAGCCACCCTTTCCCACTTGGCCCCGCGCCAGGCACAAAAATGGCCTATGGCTGGAGATGGGTCCCCCGCCCAAAGAGCCAGCAGGGAAAACTATGCCTTGTTCTAAAGCTCTTTGGGAACCGCTTGCGTAGCCCCACAGACCTGGGGGCTGCGGGCTTTCCTGCTGCCTTCAGCCTCGACACCACCCTTTCCCACTTGGCGCCGCGCCAGGCACAAAAATGGCCATACGGCTGGAGATGGGTACCCCGCCCAAAGAGCCAGCAGGGAAAACTATGCCTTGTTCTAAAGCTCTTTGGGAACCACTTGCGTAGCGCCACAGACCTGGGGGCTGTGGGCTTTCCTGCTGCCTTCAGCCTCGACACCACCCTTTCCCACTTGGCACTGCGCCAGGCACAAAAATGGCCATACGGCTGGAGATGGGTCCCCCGCCCAAAGAGCCAGCAGGGAAAACTATGCCTTGTTCTAAAGCTCTTTGGGAACTGCTTGCGTAGCCGCACAGACCTGGGGGCTGCGGGCTTTCCTGCTGCCTTCAGCCTCGACACCACCCTTTCCCACTTGGCACTGCGCCAGGCACAAAAATGGCCTATGGCTGGAGATGGGTCCCCCGCCCAAAGAGCCAGCAGGGAAAACTATGCCTTGTTCTAAAGCTCTTTGGGAACCGCTTGCGTAGCCGCACAGACCTGGGGGCTGTGGGCTTTCCTGCTGCCTTCAGCCTCGACACCACCCTTTCCCACTTGGCGCCGCGCCAGGCACAAAAATGGCCATACGGCTGGAGATGGGTCCCCCGCCCAAAGAGCCAGCAGGGAAAACTATGCCTTGTTCTAAAGCTCTTTGGGAACTGCTTGCGTAGCCCCACAGACCTGGGGGCTGCGGGCTTTGCTCCTGCCTTCAGCCTCAAAACCACCCTTTCCCACTTGGCGCCGCGCTAGGCACAAAAATGGCCATACGGCTGGAGATGGGTCCCCCGCCCAAAGAGCCAGCAGGGAAAACTATGCCTTGTTCTAAAGCTCTTTGGGAACCGCTTGCGTAGCCCCACAGACCTGGGGGCTGCGGGCTTTCCTGCTGCCTTCAGCCTCAAAGCCACCCTTTCCCACTTGGCGCCGCGCCAGGCACAAAAATGGCCATACGGCTGGAGATGGGTCGACCGCCCTAAGAGCCAGCAGGGAAAACTATGCCTTGTTCTAAAGCTCTTTGGGAACCGCTTGCTTGGCCCCACAGACCTGGGGGCTGCGGGCTTTGCTGCTGCCTTCAGCCTCGACACCACCCTTTCCCACTTGGCGCCGCGCCAGGCACAAAAATGGCCATACGGCTGGAGATGGGTCCCATGCCCAAAGAGCCAGCAGGGAAAACTATGCCTTGTTCTAAAGCTCTTTGGGAACCGCTTGCCTAGCCCCACAGACCTGGGGGCTGCAGGCTCTCCTGCTGCCTTCAGCCTCAAAGCCACCCTTTCCCACTTGGCCCCGCGCCAGGCACAAAAATGGCCTATGGCTGGAGATGGGTCCCCTGCCCAAAGAGCCAGCAGGGAAAACTATGCCTTGTTCTAAAGCTCTTTGGGAACCGCTTGCGTAGCCCCACAGACCTGGGGGCTGCGGGCTTTCCTGCTGCCTTCAGCCTCGACACCACCCTTTCCCACTTGGCGCCGCGCCAGGCACAAAAATGCCCATACGGCTGGAGATGGGTCCCCCGCCCAAAGAGCCAGCAGGGAAAACTATGCCTTGTTCTAAAGCTCTTTGGGAACCGCTTGCGTAGCCCCAAAGATCTGGGGGCTGCGGGCTTTCCTGCTGCCTTCAGCCTCAAAACCACCCTTTCCCACTTGGCGCCGCGCCAGGCACAAAAATGGCCTATGGCTGGAGATGGGTCCCCCGCCCAACGAACAAGCAGGGAAAACTATGCCTTGTTCTAAAGCTCTTTGGGAACCGCTTGCGTAGCCCCACAGACCTGGGGGCTGCAGGCTTTCCTGCTGCCTTCAGCCTCAAAGCCACCCTTTCCCACTTGGAGCTACGCCAGGCACAAAAATGGCCATACGGCTGGAGATGGGTCCCCCGCCCAAAGAGCCAGCAGGGAAAACTATGCCTTGTTCTAAATCTCTTTGGGAACCACTTGCGTAGCCCCACAGACCTGGGGGCTGCGGGCTTTCCTGCTGCCTTCAGCCTCGACACCACCCTTTCCCACTTGGCGCCACGCCAGGCACAAAAATGGCCATACGGCTGGAGATGGGTCCCCCGCCCAAAGAGCCAGCAGGGAAAACTATGCCTTGTTCTAAAGCTCTTTGGGAACCGCATGCGTAACCCAACAGATCTTGGGCCTGTGGGCTTTCCTGCTTCCTTCAGCCTAGACAAGACTCTTTCCCACTAGGTGCCTCGCACGCACACAAATGGCCATACGGCTGGAGATGGGTCCCCTGCCCAAGGAGCCAGCAGGGAAAACTATGCCTTGTTCTAAAGCTCTTTGGGAACCGCTTGCGTAGCCCCACAGACCTGGGGGCTGCGGGCTTTCTTGCTGCCTTCAGCCTCGACACCACGCTTTCCCTTTTGGCACCGCGTCAGGCACAAAAATGGCCTATGGATGGAGATGGGTCCCATGCCCAAAGAGCCAGCAGGGAAAACTATGCCTTGTTCTAAAGCTCTTTGGGAACCGCTTGCGTAGCCCCACAGACCTGGGGGCTGCAGGCTTTGCTGCTGCCTTCAGCCTCAAAACCACCCTTTCCCACTTGGCACCGCGCCAGGCACAAAAATGGCCTATGGCTGGAGATGGGTGCCCCGCCCAAAGAGCCAGCAGGGAAAACTATGCCTTGTTCTAAAGCTCTTTCAGAACCGCTTGCGTAGCCCCCAGACCTGGGGGCTGCAGGCTTTCTTGCTGCCTTCAGCCTCGACAGCACACTTTCCCACTTGGCACCGCGTCAGTCACAAAAATGGCCTATGGCTGGAGATGGGTCCCCTGCCCAAGGAGCCAGCAGGGAAAACTATGCCTTGTTCTAAAGCTCTTTGGGAACCGCTTGCGTAGCCCCACAGACCTGGGGGCTGCGGGCTTTCCTGCTGCCTTCAGCCTCGACACCACCCTTTCCCACTTGGCGCCGCGCCAGGCTCAAAAATGGCCATACGGCTGGAGATGGGTCCCCCACCCAAAGAGTCAGCAGGGAAAACTATGCCTTGTTCTAAAGCTCTTTGGGAACCGCTTGGATAGCCCTACAGACCTGGGGGCTGCAGGCTCTCCTGCTGCCTTCAGCCTCGACACCACCCTTTCCCACTTGGCGCCGCGCCAGGCACAAAAATGGCCTATGGCTGGAGATGGGTCCCATGCCCAAAGAGCCAGCAGGGAAAACTATGCCTTGTTCTAAAGCTCTTTGGGAACCGCTTGCGTAGCCCCACAGACCTGGGGGCTGCGGGCTTTGCTGCTGCCTTCAGCCTCGACACCACCCTTTCCCACTTGGCGCCGCGCCAGGCACAAAAATGGCCATACGGCTGGAGATGGTTCCCCCGCCCAAAGAGCCAGCAGGGAAAACTATGCCTTGTTCTAAAGCTCTTTGGGAACCGCTTGCGTAGCCCCACAGACCTGGGGGCTGCGGGCTTTGCTGCTGCCTTCAGCCTCGACACCACCCTTTCCCACTTGGCGCCGCGCCAGGCACAAAAATGGCCATACGGCTGGAGATGGGTCCCCCGCCCAAAGAGCCAGCAGGGAAAACTATGCCTTGTTCTAAAGCTCTTTGGGAACCGCTTGCGTAGCCCCACAGACCTGGGGGCTGCAGGCTCTCCTGCTGCCTTCAGACTCAAAGCCACCCTTTCCCACTTGGCCCCGCGCCAGGCACAAAAATGGCCTATGGCTGGAGATGGGTCCCCTGCCCAAAGAGCCAGCAGGGAAAACTATGCCTTGTTCTAAAGCTCTTTGGGAACCGCTTGCGTAGCCCCACAGACCTGGGGGCTGCGGGCTTTGCTGCTGCCTTCAGCCTAGACAAGACTCTTTCCCACTAGGTGCCTCGCACGCACACAAATGGCCATACGGCTGGAGATGGGTCCCCTGCCCAAGGAGCCAGCAGGGAAAACTATGCCTTGTTCTAAAGCTCTTTGGGAACCGCTTGCGTAGCCCCACAGACCTGGGGGCTGCGGGCTTTCTTGCTGCCTTCAGCCTCGACACCACGCTTTCCCTTTTGGCACCGCGTCAGGCACAAAAATGGCCTATGGATGGAGATGGGTCCCATGCCCAAAGAGCCAGCAGGGAAAACTATGCCTTGTTCTAAAGCTCTTTGGGAACCGCTTGCGTAGCCCCACAGACCTGGGGGCTGCAGGCTTTGCTGCTGCCTTCAGCCTCAAAACCACCCTTTCCCACTTGGCACCGCGCCAGGCACAAAAATGGCCTATGGCTGGAGATGGGTGCCCCGCCCAAAGAGCCAGCAGGGAAAACTATGCCTTGTTCTAAAGCTCTTTGGGAACCGCTTGCGTAGCCCCACAGACCTGGGGGCTGCGGGCTTTCCTGCTGCCTTCAGCCTCGACAACACCCTTTCCCACTTGGCGCCGCGCCAGGCACAAAAATAGCTATACGGCTGGAGATGGGTCCCATGCCCAAAGAGCCAGCAGGGAAAACTATGCCTTGTTCTAAAGCTCTTTCAGAACCGCTTGCGTAGCCCCCAGACCTGGGGGCTGCAGGCTTTCTTGCTGCCTTCAGCCTCGACAGCACACTTTCCCACTTGGCACCGCGTCAGTCACAAAAATGGCCTATGGCTGGAGATGGGTCCCCTGCCCAAGGAGCCAGCAGGGAAAACTATGCCTTGTTCTAAAGCTCTTTGGGAACCGCTTGCGTAGCCCCACAGACCTGGGGGCTGCGGGCTTTGCTGCTGCCTTCAGCCTCGACACCACCCTTTCCCACTTGGCGCCGCGCCAGGCACAAAAATGGCCATACGGCTGGAGATGGGTCCCCCGCCCAAAGAGCCAGCAGGGAAAACTATGCCTTGTTCTAAAGCTCTTTGGGAACCGCTTGCGTAGCCCCACAGACCTGGGGGCTGCAGGCTCTCCTGCTGCCTTCAGACTCAAAGCCACCCTTTCCCACTTGGCCCCGCGCCAGGCACAAAAATGGCCTATGGCTGGAGATGGGTCCCCTGCCCAAAGAGCCAGCAGGGAAAACTATGCCTTGTTCTAAAGCTCTTTGGGAACCGCTTGCGTAGCCCCACAGACCTGGGGGCTGCGGGCTTTCCTGCTGCCTTCAGCCTCGACACCACCCTTTCCCACTTGGCGCCGCGCCAGGCACAAAAATGGCCATACGGCTGGAGATGGGTCCCCCGCCCAAAGAGCCAGCAGGGAAAACTATGCCTTGTTCTAAAGCTCTTTGGGAACCACTTGCGTAGCCCCACAGACCTGGGGGCTGCGGGCTTTCCTGCTGCCTTCAGCCTCGACACCACCCTTTCCCACTTGGCCCCCGGCCAGGCACAAAAAAAGCCATACGGCTGGAGATGGGTCCCCCGCCCAAAGAGCCAGCAGGGAAAACTATGCCTTGTTCTAAAGCTCTTTGGGAACCGCTTGCGTAGCCCCACAGACCTGGGGGCTGCGGGCTTTCCTGCTGCCTTCAGCCTCAAAACCACCCTTTCCCACTTGGCGCCGCGCCAGGCACAAAAATGGCCTATGGCTGGAGATGGGTCCCCCGCCCAACGAACAAGCAGGGAAAACTATGCCTTGTTCTAAAGCTCTTTGGGAACCGCTTGCGTAGCCCCACAGATCTTGGGCCTGTGGGCTTTCCTGCTGCCTTCAGCCTAGACAACACCCTTTCCCACTAGGTGCCTCGCCACGCACACAAATGGCCATACGGCTGGAGATGGGTCCCCTGCCCAAGGAGCCAGCAGGGAAAACTATGCCTTGTTCTAAAGCTCTTTGGGAACCGCTTGCTTGGCCCCACAGACGTGGGGGCTGCAGGCTTTCTTGCTGCCTTCAGCCTCGACACCACACTTTCCCTTTTGGCACTGCGTCAGGCACAAAAATGGCCTATGGATGGAGATGGGTCCCCTGCCCAAAGAGCCAGCAGGGAAAACTATGCCTTGTTCTAAAGCTCTTTGGGAACCGCTTGCGTAGCCCCACAGACCTGGGGGCTGCAGGCTTTGCTGCTGCCTTCAGCCTCAAAACCACCCTTTCCCACTTGGCACCGCGCCAGGCACAAAAATGGCCTATGGCTGGAGATGGGTCCCCTGCCCAAGGAGCCAGCAGGGAAAACTATGCCTTGTTCTAAAGCTCTTTGGGAACCGCTTGCGTAGCCCCACAGACCTGGGGGCTGTGGGCTTTCCTGCTGCCTTCAGCCTCAAAGCCACCCTTTCCCACTTGGCGCCGCGCCAGACTCAAAAATGGCCTATGGCTGGAGATGGGTCCCCCGCCCAAAGAGCCAGCAGGGAAAACTATGCCTTGTTCTAAAGCTCTTTGTGAACCGCTTGGATAGCCCCACAGACCTGGGGGCTGCAGGCTCTCCTGCTGCCTTCAGCCTCGACACCACCCTTTCCCACTTGGCGCCGCGCCAGGCACAAAAATGGCCTATGGCTGGAGATGGGTCCCATGCCCAAAGAGCCAGCAGGGAAAACTATGCCTTGTTCTAAAGCTCTTTGGGAACCGCTTGCGTAGCCCCACAGACCTGGGGGCTGTGGGATTTCCTGCTGCCTTCAGACTCGACACCACCCTTTCCCACTTGGCGCCGCGCCAGGCTCAAAAATGGCCATACGGCTGGAGATGGGTGCCCCGCCCAAAGAGCCAGCAGGGAAAACTATGCCTTGTTCTAAAGCTCTTTGGGAACCGCTTGCGTAGCCCCACAGACCTGGGGGCTGCGGGCTTTCCTGCTGCCTTCAGCCTCGACAACACCCTTTCCCACTTGGCGCCGCGCCAGGCACAAAAATAGCTATACGGCTGGAGATGGGTCCCATGCCCAAAGAGCCAGCAGGGAAAACTATGCCTTGTTCTAAAGCTCTTTGGGAACCGCTTGCGTAGCCCCCAGACTTGGGGGCTGCAGGCTTTCTTGCTGCCTTCAGCCTCGACAGCACCCTTTCCCACTTGGCACCGCGTCAGTCACAAAAATGGCCTATGGCTGGAAATGGGTCCCCCGCCCAAGGAGCCAGCAGGGAAAACTATGCCTTGTTCTAAAGCTCTTTCAGAACCGCTTGCGTAGCCCCACAGACCTGGGGGCTGCGGGCTTTCCTGCTGCCTTCAGCGTCGACACCACCCTTTCCCACTTGGCGCCGCGCCAGGCTCAAAAATGGCCATACGGCTGGAGATGGGTCCCCCACCCAAAGAGCCAGCAGGGAAAACTATGCCTTGTTCTAAAGCTCTTTGTGAACTGCTTGGATAGCCCCACAGACCTGGGGGCTGCAGGCTCTCCTGCTGCCTTCAGCCTCGACACCACCCTTTCCCACTTGGCGCCGCGCCAGGCACAAAAATGGCCTATGGCTGGAGATGGGTCCCATGCCCAAAGAGCCAGCAGGGAAAACTATGCCTTGTTCTAAAGCTCTTTGGGAACCGCTTGCGTAGCCCCACAGACCTGGGGGCTGTGGGATTTCCTGCTGCCTTCAGACTCGACACCACCCTTTCCCACTTGGCGCCGCGCCAGGCTCAAAAATGGCCATACGGCTGGAGATGGGTGCCCCGCCCAAAGAGCCAGCAGGGAAAACTATGCCTTGTTCTAAAGCTCTTTGGGAACCGCTTGCGTAGCCCCACAGACCTGGGGGCTGCGGGCTTTCCTGCTGCCTTCAGCCTCGACAACACCCTTTCCCACTTGGCGCCGCGCCAGGCACAAAAATAGCTATACGGCTGGAGATGGGTCCCATGCCCAAAGAGCCAGCAGGGAAAACTATACCTTGTTCTAAAGCTCTTTGGGAACCGCTTGCGTAGCCCCCAGACTTGGGGGCTGCAGGCTTTCTTGCTGCCTTCAGCCTCGACAGCACCCTTTCCCACTTGGCACCGCGTCAGTCACAAAAATGGCCTATGGCTGGAAATGGGTCCCCCGCCCAAGGAGCCAGCAGGGAAAACTATGCCTTGTTCTAAAGCTCTTTCAGAACCGCTTGCGTAGCCCCACAGACCTGGGGGCTGCGGGCTTTCCTGCTGCCTTCAGCCTCGACACCACCCTTTCCCACTTGGCGCCGCGCCAGGCTCAAAAATGGCCATACGGCTGGAGATGGGTCCCCCACCCAAAGAGCCAGCAGGGAAAACTATGCCTTGTTCTAAAGCTCTTTGTGAACTGCTTGGATAGCCCCACAGACCTGGGGGCTGCAGGCTCTCCTGCTGCCTTCAGCCTCGACACCACCCTTTCCCACTTGGCACCGCGTCAGTCACAAAAATGGCCTATGGCTGGAGATGGGTCCCCCGCCCAAGGAGCCAGCAGGGAAACTATGCCTTGTTCTAAAGCTCTTTCAGAACCGCTTGCGTAGCCCCACAGACCTGGGGGCTGCGGGCTTTCCTGCTGCCTTCAGCCTCGACACCACCCTTTCCCACTTGGCGCCGCGCCAGGCACAAAAATGGCCATACGGCTGGAGATGGGTTCCCCGCTGAAGGAGCCAGCAGGGAAAACTATGCCTTGTTCTAAAGCTCTTTGGGAACCGCTTGCGTAGCCCCACAGACCTGGGGGCTGTGTGCTTTCCTGCTGCCTTCAGCCTCAAAGCCACCCTTTCCCACTTGGCGCCACGCCAGGCACAAAAATGGCCATACGGCTGGAGATGGGTCCCCCGCCCAAAGAGCCAGCAGGGAAAACTTTGTCTACAGTCAGTCAAGTCGACGTACTCAACACTGATAAGAAAGATCACATGTGTTCTTGTGGTGAGGGATATCAAGTGGAAATCCTTCTCGCGGAGTGATCAAGCGATTTAAACTTTTCATCATAATCCAAAGTCTAACATGCAAAACAATTGTCTAAGCAAAGCACAATACAGTGAGTATTAGTAAAACAACAACAGAGTGAAGCATCTTATTATAAAGTCCTGTAACTGTCGGTGACCATCCAAAAAGAGGATCTCCCCATCTATGTCCTTCGCCTCTCTTCACTCTTTCCAACGCTTGGTGTATTTCTTCAACCTGATGATGGACGGTAATCAAAGTTGTCTGTCTATTTTCTTGGGCCTCTTTCAAGAGTCGCTTCAATTCATTGTGTTTTAGCAGCTTCTTCACCAGGGAGAGATTCATTCCGATAGGGGCAGGCAACAATCTCGAATCAACGTATAATTAGGTTGTAGCAATTGAAAAGACGTAACAGGAGCTTAATAATTGAAGTCGCATCCCGTAACTTTGTGTTAGTAAAGTTCAAACACAAAGATTTGAGTGATTACTATGTCATCTCTGAATACAAGACTACAGGGAGACCTCATGCTAACGCACCCTTTCCCAATATAGTCAAGCACAGTCTCTGGGGTTTCATCGGGATGTGTCTCAAAGTGACAAGCATTCTGGTTGGTGTCAAGACAAAGGTCTTGTGCTTTGAGAGTATTACTCTCACAAATGAATCCTTGTTGGTCTCGTGAAACGCATGCGTCAACATCAGCAGTTTGCCATTTAGTCTCATTTTGTCGTGCCCAACCTCTGTGCTGTGTTGGATAGAGTAGAGCTCCTTGGTGATTCAACCCCAGTGCGATGATTGGGTATATGGTGGATACTGAGGCATTGCGTATCGTTAAGACAAAAGCTGTGGCTTTGCTCTCAGTGGGATCGTAGGTGAAATTAACCAGATAACACCTGGACTGAAATTTTTTCTCAAATTCAATTGTGTTATCCCATATTACTTTTCGAATTTCGGTGGGCAAGGTGCCTTCTTCACCTTCCCTTATGATTGCGGCTGTCATAGATTGCATCCACAATTGGGCTTGGATACAACTAAGAGCCAAGGAAACATTGGTTTGAGTTGTACCAAGTGCATCTGTGATCAGCTGATGGTCTTTTTCACCCGTTTCTTCCCATTGAGGCAATATATTCGATAAAAGCCGTTGGTGGTTTCCCAATGCTAATAGAGAGGACTGTAGGGGACGTCTTAATTTGTCCAGATCAGTAGCGGTTGTGACTAGTTTGTTGGCAAGTATCTCAGCATCTATACTATTCAAGACTCCCAGGCCTGTTCCTAAGATACCAGTCGCATCCCTCTTCCGTCCGTGTGAAGTGGCAAGAGTTCGTTTGCGTAACCATGCTGACCATTCTGCATAAGATGTACTCAGGAATGGTAAGCAGGTGGGTTTGATCGCAGAGATTTTAATCTGCATTGACAATTCTGCTCGTTTGAGGGAATATGTGGGATTAAACAGTACCTGTTGTTGACCTGTGTGTGTTTAATAACGTAAGGGCCAATGTTGAAAATGTAAGGAGTTAGTCTAATGGAGGGCTTAGAAAAGAGAGAGGTGTTTTTTTTTTTTCTCTTAGAAGAGAGAGCCTTTGAGAGTTTGTGGGGTGTAGGTTCTGGATTCATTTCAGCAAGTTCAGGTGTATTTGAGTCAATCATAAATTCAAATAACAATTCTGTGCCCTTGTAGCCCCAAATACAGTACACTACTGTAGGTTTGATGAAAGTGAAATTGTGCCAGCAATCTGAATTTGGCGCCATAATTTTGTAACAATCAGTGTTGTATTTGTCCGCTTTGGTAGAGTCTACATAGATGGTTTTAATTACAGTTGGCCTGTGGTGATTAGACCCGTTGATAAATCGGCAACCAATGTGTGTTCTTGTGGAATAATTACTAAATTGGCCAAGAATACAAAAATACAGCATTGTTCACACATTAAGGAAAGTCATAAAATCAAGAGGCTTCTGAGGTAGAATACAGCCGCAGCTGGCACACGAAGAATGCAACAGCTGTGATTCCCTGTACAAGGTTGTTTGCGAAACTACACGAGGGATGGAACGGAACGCGCTTGTTCCGTGGCCTTCCCTTGTGACGAATAGCAGATATGGGGACGAGATGGTACTACGGAACTGATAAGCGGCTTACACGCCACCCGAGCCAACATTTCGTCAAATGTTGATGAAATGCTGTCCTTTTGTGCGAACTTTGCTCACCACAATGTACCAAAACACACCTCCATCCCGGAGGCTATCCGCCCCCGAGGTGTGAACACTCCTCCTTGAGTACATTAATCATAATAAAAGTACATATGACTAAAGTCACTCAAACTCCACTTTGAAGTTAAAAAAATAATATAAAAATAGCCCAAGAGAGGGGGGATGTCTGGGAAGACACCATCGCGAAGAATCCCACCGCTGTTTTCTGGGATCAGTCGACAGGCTGAGCCTTTCTTCCCCCTCATAAGGACGCCTTTGGGTAAGACTTTGATTACACCGAGTGCTTTCTCGGGGACTCTAGAAATTTCTCTAGAGAATCTCTACCCTACATTTAGAGCCAGGCTGTTTCGTTTATAATTTTGTCGCGCGTTTGTCTATTTAACAATGTCTTTATTTGCACGTGCTTTGCAGACAGTGTATTTATCACCGGCAATCCTAAAGAACCTGTATATCTGTTGTTTAAATAAACTGCACTGTTTCAGTAGCTAGTCGTTTCGCTTTCTCACTGAACGCGACCAAAACTTGAGAGAGGCCGTGCTGGTTCAGGAGCACGACTAGACTGAAGGTGCAGCCCACTATTAGTGTCTCCAAATCGTAATAGTTTAACACATAGTAAACGCGATTGGGCTGATAGTGCTGAATTGGGCATCACTCAGAATTGAAACCCAGCCGCACCTGGCCTCCCACCTCGGTGAGGAGTGTTAGAACGCAAGGGGGTTTATCTTCTGCCAAAACCGCTTGGCCCCGTTTCACGCAACAGAATTTGGCGTAGTCGGCAGGATTGCCATGGATAAACTGCTGCAAAAATATGATTGTGCCCCTTCCCAGGGTGGGAAGGAGTGGGCCCAAAAATTTTGGAAGGATGAAGAGAAAGTGGTGGAACGTATTGAAGAGCGTCGGGTTTCACAGAAGCTCAGAGCGGGGAAAGGCAAGGGTGTGATTTGTGCTGTGTTAAGCGCCTGTTTATCTTGTGCACAACAAGAAGCTAGAGAAACCCCCGCTCCTAATCTGATTTCAGCTGTAGAATATGCAACCCTGAAATCGGAGAATGAGGTGCTGAAGTCATCATTAGCCTTGCAAAAGGAGACAGGAGAAAGATTAAGAACTCAAGTCGATAAGCTTGTGAGTGAGAATGAATGTTTAGGAAACCGGAATGCTCAACTTGGGAGTGAAAATCGCCAACTTAAAATGTTATTGAAAGGGTGACCGGGCTCTTAGATAAAATGCAGCCCTCGACCCAGGTCCAACAGATTCGTAAGTTAATGTGTTATCCAAATTCCGGAACCCAGACCGGAGATTTTTTTGTCTAATAGTGAGGATGACGAAGAAGATGAGGAGGAAAGGACTTTTACTTTGAAATCCCAAGTTTTTCCTTTACGTCCTCTGGTTAAAACTGAAACTGCAGTTGATGATGGTGATGAAATTCACACCACTGTGCGTACCGTTCCATGGACACCAACCGAGTTAACAAAAATAAGGGAGAAATATTCGAGGCGACCAGAAGAGTCAGCTGTTGAGTACGTGTGGCGAGTTTCTTCTGAAGGGGGGGGGCAGAATTATGCTGAGTGAGGAAGAAGCAGGAGACTCTTGGGGACCAGGAGTGTTTTTAACCACTATGCCTGGGGATCATAATTATTCCCTAACCGCTCGAGCAGCCTATTGGGCAAGGGGTATGGATCCGCGAGAGAGGGGGGAGCCGTTAGAGATTAGAGCTACAGGCTACTCTGATCTGTTTGCGGCTGTACGGAAAGCAGCTTGTCTGCAAGCCATGTATGACAGAGAGGAATTTCGGAAATCCCCAATGTCAGCCCCTATCGACCCGGATCGATTAGCCCCTCTCATCCGTGGTCTTCCCGGTTGCCTGAAACCGTTCCTTGTTCGCACTCAAGATCGTATACGGGATGCTCGGGGTGCTCATGGGCGGGGCCGTCGTCACTACATGCCCACCTGGAATGTACAGGAAATAGATCAATATGGGCGCCGAATGGGCTGGGCCAGCCAAACTAGTGAGAAATCCTCCGAACACCCGCGAAAGGTTCGCCAAGTCCAAACTCACACTCAAAACCCTAAATCAGAGGGAAGGTTTAAGCCAGATAAGGACCGGAATGAGTTGTGGCGTAAAGCCCTACAATTAGGGGTGCCCCGACAATTCTTGCACGGTGACCCTACGGGAGATCTCCGTACGCTAGTCCAATCTCTACCTAGAAAGAATAATGCGGCTGGGGAGAAAAGTCTAACCAGAGAATCCCCAAGCCGTGAGAAAACTGTGCCTTCTGCACCGGAACATAACTTGATTGATTTGACAGAGTCCCAGCCACAACACTCCTATCCCCGGGGAGGGCACTGAGCAACCCTGTCGGGCAGGTACTAGCAATCCAATGGCGCTCTCATAAAGACTCCGAACCTGTTATTGTCATTCCTGTTGGACCCCGGAAGATATTGGTAAATTTTATTATTGATACCGGAGCCCAAATGTCTGCAATCACTAACGAAACAGCACAACTTCTAGGTATAAATCCCACCCGACGCAGAGTCAACTTCACAGGAATTGATGGTGTGGTAAAAACATGCCCCACTGCAAAAATTAACCTCTGGTTGCCGGGAGAGCAGCGAATGACTAGGGCAGAAGTGTTAGTGGGTGCCTCACGTAGACCCGACTCAAAGTGTCAGGGACCCGCACAGGAAGTTAAATTCCTGGGGGTCTGGTGGATTAAGGGAGCTGCTTCTGTCCCTCAGGATACCCTGAAAAAATAGAACATGGACAGAATCCTTCCAGCACGAAGGAGTTACAGCAGGTCCTGGGAACTTTAAGTTATTGGCGTAAACACATCCCTGGCTTTTCCATCATTGCTCGCCCCCTTCATAGCTTGCCAAAAAAGGGTAAATCCTGGGTGTGGACTGAACAACACACTAATGCTCTGCAATTACTAATAAAGGAGCTAAGGTTATTCCAACAACTTGGCCCCATACATCCAACTGACCCTGTCCATGTAGAATGGGGGCTCAGTGAACATGGTTCCCGTTGTAATTTATGGCAGAAGGGACCAGCAGGACCGGAGAGACCATTAGAATTTTGCTCCCACTCCTTCAATGATACTGAATGCAGCTATTCAGACCTGGAGAAGGGTTTACTGTCCCTGGTGCGAGCGTTGCAACGAGCAGAGCAGATAAGAAGAGAACAGAGTGTGATCTTTCCTGGGACCTTTTCGCCTCCCAGATGTGGTCCTTAAAGGGACACCACCACCAGCTGGCATTGCCCAGAGACCTACAGTTCGAAAGTGGTATGCTTATTTAGAAGGCATTAATGAAATCAAGCCAGTCTCTGAAGGCAGTGTTAAAGTATCCAAGGCTACTTCACAAGGATACCAAAGGATATAGATGGTGCCCTATTGTTCCAATCCCCACCAAACAGACCATCTCCGATCCAAGAAGCACCTCCTTTGAGGGACAGCAGTGATCTTAGAGGAGTGTGGTTTACTGGTGCGTCATCTCACCGTTAAAAAAATAAGTGCAAATATAAGGCCGTAGCACTGGAAGTAACAACGGGAGAAAGAGCAATTGAAATAGGGGAGGGTAGGGGAACTCAGAGCTGTCCTACTAGCTGCACAACATGGAGCCACCTCCTTTTACGCTGAGTCATATGCTGTTCTTAAAGGAGCCACTGAATGGCTAGGACACTGGGCAGCCAACGATTGGCAGGTGAATAGAGTCCCAGTTTGGGAGACAGATAATTGGAAGCAACTGTTGGAAATAGGAGGACAGAGACCATTGCACGTTGCTTGGGTAAAAGGCCACGATCGTTCAAACTCGATCACTGCTCAGTTCAACCAACAGGTAGATGGCCTCACGCGGCTGCAACAAATTGACATTGTAGATGTTGGTCGGGAATGGGAACGCTTACTTGAATCGTTACATGTTAAACGTGGCCGCACAGGCCGTCCTGACCTGTATCGGGAAGGTGGGTGGCTTGTGTCAGTTAAGCTGTGCGAACAAATAGTAACTGCCTGTTCACAATGTCGCCTACGACTCAGCAAAGATCATCCGAGTAAGGCGCCTCCCTTACACATGCGGGACAAGAAAGCGTTGTGGCATTCATGGCAGCTTGATTATATTGGGCCCTTGAGATCATCAGGTGGGAAAAGATATGTCCTGGTAGGAGTGGAGATTATCTCCAGCCTCAGTATGGCCAGCAGTTTCAAACCAGCTACGAGGGACAACACAGTGAAAGGCCTAACAGGGTGGTTCAGCACACTTCCCCTTCCCGACGAAATCCAGAGTGATAACGTTTCACACTTTACGGCTTCGGTGGTACAAGATTGGGCCAAGGAAGAAGGGATTCGATGGGTATTTCATACTCCCTGTTATCCCCAGGCTAATGGCATTGTTGAACGCACCAATAGATTGGTTAAGCGTTTTGCAAAAAGTCATGAACCTGGTTGGCATTTGCGATTGGATGATGCCATCTATCAACTAAATAACAAATGGAGTGGAGACGGCTGTCCTAAAATGAAAGCTTTCTGTGTACCTGCCAATATTATCTCGCCAAAGGCTGCCAATGAACCGGGAAAATACCCCGGAAGATTTCACCCTGGACTACCTGTGTTAGTGAAAATGCCTCAAAATGGGACGGTGCCAATGGTGCTAGCTACTCCCAAAAATCCCTATGCATGGGAAGCCAAGGATTGTTCAGGGAAGATA